>NW_009953694.1:1586883-1594717 GCF_000747805.2 Chaetura pelagica | reverse complement strand
TAAGTGATTTTCAAGAGGGCCAGAGATGTGACTCTGGATTAAGTAGTAGCTCACACTGTCTTTTCAAAGGTGATGCATTTGCTGTGTGTCATAGAGGCTTTTTGGTTGGGTCTTTTTTTCCTTGTGTTTTTTTTAAAGTACTTTTCTTGTTACCATTCATTTATCACAGAGTTATCATGGTTGGAAAGGACATGTGAGATCACAGAGTCCAGCCATCAACACAAACCCGAACAAAGACATTGCACCAGAAAACCCCCTGTGGAAAAGGACCTGGGGGTACTAGTGGATCAAAAGCTGGACATGAGCCACCAATGTGCGGTTGCAGCCCAGAACGCCGACTCCATCCTGGGCTGTATCAAAAGAAGCATGGCCAGCAGACTGAGAGCAGCCTCTGCTCTGCCCTGGTGAGACCTCACCTAGAATACTGGGTCCAGCTCTGGTGCCCCCAGCACAAGAAAGATGTGGACCTGTTGGAACGTGTCCAGAGAAGGGTCACAAAAATGATCCACGAACTGGATCCCCTCTCTTACGAGGACAGGAAAAGTAGTTTTAAACTATAAAGACAAAAGAGATTTTGGGGTCTGCAGACACTTCAAATACTCATGGCTTACTCAGAAATACTGTCTGAGGATGGTACCAAAATATTATCAACATCTTTTCTTCAGAGTCATGAACACTGAAAGGGGATAATGACATCAACAATAATTGCTCAACAACAATTAACATATAAAATTAGCAGCTTAAGCATAAACCATACTCATTGTTTGGGATGGGCTAGGAAGAGAAGACTGAGAAAAGGTGGTGGAAATGGCTGGCCTATGTACTGAGAGACTGAAGCCAATTATACTGGGAACTCTCATTCAAGGTGTGGAATCTAGTTGCTAACTCTTTTCTCAGTAGGTGTCAGAAGTGCTCATGCAGGGGGTTTGGTTTATGTTTTAGTTAGAAGTATCTTGGGTGGCAAACTAGCTGTCCTGCACAGTTACATGTTTAAAGTGTAAGGTTTCATGTCTTTCTTTCTTTCTTTCTTTCTTTTTCTTTCTTTCTTTCTTTCTTTCTTTTTCTTTCTTTCTTTCTTTCTTTCTTTTTCTTTCTTTCTTTCTTTCTTTCTTTCTTTTTCTTTCTTTCTTTCTTTCTTTCTTTTTCTTTCTTTCTTTCTTTCTTTCTTTTTCTTTCTTTCTTTCTTTCTTTCTTTTTCTTTCTTTCTTTCTTTCTTTCTTTTTCTTTCTTTCTTTCTTTCTTTCTTTCTTTCTTTCTTTCTTTCTTTCTTTCTTTCTTTCTTTCTTTCTTTCTTTCTTTCTTTCTTTCTTTCTTTCTTTCTTTCTTTCTTTCTTTCTTTCTTTCTTTCTTTCTTTCTTTCTTTCTTTCTTTCTTTCTTTCTTTCTTTCTTTCTTTCTTTCTTTCTTTCTTTCTTTCTTTCTTTCTTTCTTTCTTTCTTTCTTTCTTTCTTTCTTTCTTTCTTTCTTTCTTTCTTTCTTTCTTTCTTTCTTTCTTTCTTTCTTTCTTTCTTTCTTTCTTTCTTTCTTTCTTTCTTTCCCCCTCTCCCTTTCTTCACCTGTACAACTTTCTTCCTCTCTCTGCCACTCCTCCCCTCCCCAGCTTGTTTTGCTGCTTTCCTTTTTAGGCAACTGGAGGCAGTTATTGCAAAAATGACAGAGGAAAA
Source organism: Chaetura pelagica (assembly GCF_000747805.2). NCBI lineage: Eukaryota > Metazoa > Chordata > Aves > Apodiformes > Apodidae > Chaetura > Chaetura pelagica. Next base: position 1,593,054 of record NW_009953694.1, on the reverse strand, counting down.
TGCTTCATGTTGTAACTTGTTCTGTCAGTCTCCTGTAAGCTGTTGTTCACGTTTACCTCCCTGGGTTGGGTTTCTGAAGACAATCGTTTCTACCAAGTAGAGATCACTTCAAGCAGTTGCAGCTTAAGAAAGAGGGATACTTATATTAACCAGTTAAATATTAACCAGATTCAGACAAGTTCAAGCACATTCAAAAGAGGTTAACTTGTTGGGCTGGTGAACAAGAACAAACTCAGGCAGCGAAGATAAGCATGGGGATACTCTATTCAGAGGTACGTGAGCATTTTCTGCTCAGTGACTGAAGCTATTGAAGATACTGATACTCTCTGAGTTTGGTCTGTTCCCTTCCTAGCTTCCTGTACACAGGCTTATACAAATGTGGTATTTCTTTCATTTGAAATGTTGTCTTTGGCTATTGCAAATAGAGAGAAGGACTGTTTGTAGAAGAAAATATAATAACCAGTGTAATTATTGTGACTTCACAGAGAAAAGAAGTGTCCAATATTGATTATGGTTTTGTGTTGAGATCAGAATTATTCCGAGCATGGTACAAACAACAGACAACTTTGTAAATTACAAACACCTTGGCTTATGTTGAATATAGAGAAGGAAGTTAATACCTAAGAAAACATCCCCTCTTCCCCTCCATTGTTGTTTTAGGAATATGATTTTTGTTTGTTTGTTTGTTTTAGATCTTATCTTTAGGGTTTTGTCCCCAGACAATGGTCCATTTAGCATACCTCTTTACTTCTCACATGAATGCTACCTAAACATGTCCAGTATTTTAAAAAAAAATAAAAATATCAATTTGTGTACTTGGGAAAAGAAGAGGATTTTGGTCCTTTTTGATGGTGAATACAGTGGATCATGCTGCTGCTTCTTTTTCTGAAGATTGCATTTCATAGCCGTTCCTTTAGCAGATTACATTTCTATGCTGAAAACCAACTTCTATGTTTAAAATCTATTCAATGAAATCAAGTATCTTCTCGTCTTTCAGTATTACAGGGAGCTTCAATCTGTGCATTCATAAGGTGACGAGCTGGGTAGGCTGCACTGTATTCTGAAAGAGTTTATTGCCCCTCCCTAGATCTACTGCTCTGCCATAGTGTTGTCCAAGAAATTACTGTTATTTAGCTATAGTTTTCTGGATAAAGTATGGCTCATTCATATAGGATAGAAATCTAGAGAACTGCAAATAAGAAAGTGTAAGTTGTCTTTTCTGAGGGGTATGTTTTGGATACTAGTGCGTTCCTCAGCATTGCAAACATGACTTGGACTTTTCTGTTTGGTTTCTAGCATACCTCTGGATGAATTTAAGGGCACAGGAAGAGGCTGGATTGATTGAGAATATCTGAATATTATGAAGTGACTCATGTTTGTCTAAACAACTGCAAAGCATTGGTGTAATTTAGACAACCCCCTGCAGTTCTCAAAGGAGGTAGCAATTATAATCTGAAACTACTCTCTAATTTGCAAGACCAGCTTTACTTCAGCCTCTTCTCTATTGGTTGAATGCTTTGTCTTTAGTGCCGTGCTTTTAACCTTTATCTCATGTGTGGTAGAACTTGCTGAATAGCTCATGATTTATTCCTAAGCAGGCAGAGAGCCAAGAAGCCCTGAAAACAGGTAGATAGGTTGAGGTGTGGCAGTTCATCTGGACCTGAGTAAACTTCCAGATCCTGATTTCAATCCTGTAGCCCAAAATTTCTTAAAACCAGTATCAATTAAAAATCAGTTGTGTAGAGGTATTGTCCTTCCCGCTGACAGTGAAAGATTTTTCCCTTTCTTGCACCCCTTAGCTGGTGATCCTGTACTGAGTGATGTCAGCCACGAAACCTTTGCCTGTTGTGGAATTGTAGAACGATTTGGGTTGGAAGGAACCTTAAGGCTGAGACACTTCCCACTAGACCAAGTTACTCAAAGTCCTGTCCAAAATGTCCTTGAACACTTCCACATCTTCCCTGGGCAACCTGTTTCAGTGTCTCACCACCCTCACACTAGATAATTTCTTCCTAATGTCTAACCTAAATCTACTCTCTTCCAGTTTTAATCTATTACCCTTGTCCTATTGCTACTGGTTGCCACTTACTTGTAGTTTTTCTTATCTTTCTTCTTTCCTAACACATTTTTTCCCTATTGTTAAATCGAGATAATGAGCTTATAACTGTTTGAATGCCTTTGTTCCTTGAGTTAAATATTTTGTTGTGATGTTTGCTTCGGCAGTCATGTAGTCATGCTTCTCAATTTGAGAGGTGTATTCCAAGTCTGATCTATGCGACTTCTAACCTTTTCTTGACTAAAAGAAGAATTTTCTAGAGTGCAGACCGGTAGAGTGGACCTTGATAAAATCCCATAAATCCAGGAAAAGAGTTTGTCTTTTTTTTTTAGTATAGGGGTTTTTTTAGTTGTTGTTGGCTATTTTTTAATATTTTTTTTTTGCTATGAATGGAACATATGATTGCATAGCAAATCAGTTCTACAAACAAACAGCCACTGCAGTGGAATAACAACTTCACCATCATCATCATAATTGAAGTACTCAATTACCTGTGTAGTAGCTGTTAGTCAATGATAATTGCTTCCTCACATCCTTTGTGCCCTGGATGCTTTCTGAGAACAGCCAGTTTCAGAAGGTTTGAAGGGGCACATGTGAATCTTCTTTGCTGATCTCTGTGCATGACTTCAGTAGTCTCTTGCAGAGAGGTAAGCCCCACATATGTTCATCAAGGATCTAGAACTGGAGGTTCTAGAGTAGAGGTTGAGACAAAGATCCCCAAGGTCAATGAGAGAATCAGTCGGAAAAGCCTTGGGCTTAATGACCTAGCAAGGACAACTCTTTGAAGCAGAACAGAAAGAACAGCACAGAAAAATATCATTTGATTACAGGAGCTGCTGAACTACCAGGAGTCAGACTAGAAAGGACTGAAGTTGTGTGGGAAATGGCTTGGGTTTGAGCACATGCTCAACTAAACAACAAATCTCCTGCATCTTTAAACAAGCAAAGCAATCCTTAAAAGTAAGAATAGTAGGGAAAACAGAGGTGCAGCCACACTCCACCTGATCTCCTTGGGTTAGACATTGGAATAGGCTGCCCAGGGAGGTGGTGGAGTCACTATGCCTGGACGTGTCAAAGGGTCATTTGGATGTGGTGTTGGTGGATATGGTTTAGGAAAGAACTTTGATAGAGTAGGGGTGATGGCTGGACTCAGTGATCCCACGGGTCTTTTCCAACCTGAATAATTCTATGACTCTATGATTCTTATGCAACTGTCCAGAAGTCTAAGCAGCAGTAATGCTGCATGTAAACTTGTGTTGCAGATCAAAGGTTGTCTGAAGGGAAAGTGTAAATAATATGAATGTTTTTAATGTGAAAAAAACCCCAACATAAACCAAAACCAAAACCAAACAAAAAAGGAAACCTAACTGCAGGAGGATGAGGAAAGACCTCAAAGTTCTGATCTTGTCCATGTAACGTCTTTAGGATGTAATGAAGGGAGGACTTGAAGGGAAAGCTGCAGATAAGATACGTTTTTTGAATGCCTATCTTGGAAAATGGTGAATAAAAACCTCAGTGTAGAAGGCAAGAAAAGCAAGAAACCTCTTTTCTGCTGAAGCATTTCAGATGCTGCCAGCCTGCCAGGCTTCCCACTGTTGTTGTCTGCTTGTGTTAGGCCCTTAGAGACTGATAGTACTCCTGTCATTCTTACCCTCTCCTTAGTGTGAGTTCTTGCTGATGGAGAGGTATGGAATTGCAGGTTAGGTCAAGGGTGCCTGGAAACACTGACCACAGACTTGCTCAGCGAGCAGTTCTCAGAAGCTGAGGACCTGAGCTGTGGGCATACATGTGCCTATTTTTAGGTATGAAGTTTAACTTGAAGCTCTTTGTTCTGGAATTTGGTGCGGCAGAAGCGGTACCTCTTGTTCAACCGCTCCCACGCAAAGGGAAAGCCTGCTGAAGCTCTAGAGAGGCATGGCCTGGTCAGCGCTTGCTGCTTCATGCAGTGACCAACTCCTGTGAGACCGGAACCCGTTTTCTAATGGCTGCAAATGAACCGGATTTATTTCTCGGATCCCAGGGAGCAGAAGTTCACTGCGTGCGCAAGGGCTGTGACTTCTCAGGCGGAGGGCCGAGAGCTGCTGTGTGGCAGCAGCAGGAGCATCTCTTGGCACCATCTTCTGGAAGTCACCTAGAACTACAACCTCTGCCGAGAGGGCCCGGCGGCGTCTGAGGCTGTGCAGGCAGAAAGCCAGAATGGGAAGAACGGATGGCCGTCCTGGTGGAACGTGTGCTGATGAATGTTATCTTCTCTCTTCAGCCCATTTGTCAGGCAGCTTATAACAACGATTTCAATGAAGTTCAGCTCCTTTTGGAGCGCAACAGCAACTACCTGAACATCCAGGACAGCACTGGTGGAGATACCCCCCTGATTTGTGCATGCAAGCAGGGAAACAACAGGATAGTTAGGTATCTTCTAAGAAGAAATGCTGATGTCAACCTCAGAAACAAGGTAAGTGGACACCAACAGCAATTCTTCCTCTGCAGCAACTGCTCTTTCAGATTCTCGGAGTGCCTGTGTGGGAACCCTGGCAGTCCTTCCAAACCTGAGTTTCATTTCCAACCAAAGCATAAGTACAGCCCCAAATTAAAACTTGATAAACCTTTAAGCTTCTATTTGTGTCCCTATTAATTTTCCCAACTTGCCACGGCATGCGAGATCATAAACATTGCCATTCTGACTTTCTCTCTGAGTTCACATTCCCAGTTTAAGTCGTACTGCAGGTCACCCCCAGTCCCCAGTGTGTCCTGCCTGTTTACTCACACAGCACTCTGCATTCATCTTGCCCTCCAGCTTTTATCTGTCCCTTCTGTAGCTCTTCTTTTGTCTCTGGCTTTTTCTTCACCCTGGATAAGAGGAAAGTCTGAGTAAGACGCTGTCAATCTCTCACAAATGTATCCCAGAGGAGAGGCTGGGTCTAGAGAACGTTTATTCCTTCTGTACACCTGCTTTTGTCACATAGCATGCCGGAGGGTGAGGAGGGGAGCTTTTGTCTGCTCTGCACTTGCTCCTTATTTAAAACACCCTACCTGCATGACACTGCAGATGTGACTCGTTATTTTCCCTAAGGGAACTGCGGTAGATTTCCTTGTTGGTGACAAACAAAAAGTAGCAGAAAGATGTGTGTTTTAGCTTTATTATTAATGGATTCTTTTGATGTCAAGGGTGATAAATAGCCAGGAAAGCCCCCCCGAACATAGTCAATTCTATGCTATTATCTCATACTCCAAGGCAATGTTTAGCAAGTTCCTGCACATTTGTGAGTTCTTGTACCTCTGGTTTCCAGTGCATTTGTTTATTTCATTGGAGGACAGCAAATGTGCAAGAGGTCAGAGACAGGACTGAAAATGGAGAGCAAAGGGTGACACAGAAAGGCTTTTCTGCCGATTTGCAGTCCCAGTGTAACACTGTCATCTTGTTGAACAGCCTGTAGGAAGTTTAACATAACTGTTCTTTAACATACAATTTGAAAGCTTTACCTTTTAGTTGCTTTGGTGCTCTCAGTATTCAAAGATTTTTTTAAGCTCCCTTCTCACTAGGAATCTGCTGGGGGTTTTGCTACTTGCCTGTGTTTCTCAGGCCTGCCAAAGGAGATGCCATGAAGTCTCTTACGTCTTTGCTTCAGCAACCAGCAACTCTGTAAGAAGAGCCGTGTGAATAACTGAATCCACTACTAACCAGAGTTATTTTGTGTTTAGAAAGACCGCACGTGTCTGCATTATGCTGTGAGAAAACGGTTTACCTTCCTTGACTACGTGCTCATCATAATACTCATGCCAGTTATGCTTATTGGATATCTTCTTATGGTGAGTTTGGATGAAAGCAGGCAAGTCCCTGTACCCGTCCATTTCCCCTTATCACCTTTCTCATGGCAGTGTTTCAGTCCAGAAACCTGTAAAGAATACGGAGTGATGCTTTTAAAGCAAGGCAGGATGGAGAGCAAGAGAAGAAGCAGGGATTGTGCTGGGAATATAGCTAGTGAAGGAACATTTGCAGAGGCCAGATGGTCTTCTTTTTGGAAAAACAAAGAAACAAACAAGCAAACAAACCAGTGTTTAGCCAAAATCTACTCAATACCATATGCAGATGAACTGCCTTACTGCTTTACTCTTTC
>NW_009953694.1:1581656-1584707 GCF_000747805.2 Chaetura pelagica | reverse complement strand
AAGTGGCAAGGAAATACTTTGACCATGTGTAATTTTACCCTAGAAAATTTCTCAGATGGTGTGCATGGACAGAAGTGACCAAGTCTATCTCTGGAGCCTTCCTGTCCGTGGAAAGCAGCTTGCCCTGGTACAGCACGAGACACTGCAAGTCAAATGTGCTGCTTCAACAAAATCATTGTCAGCCAATTGGAGAGATTGCTGCAGCTCTGAGATTCACTTCACCTCTCAACAGAAAGGCAGACCTTGAGGATTTGTGGGGAAATGAAGAGCTCCATCGGAATCCCATCTTGAGTGTAGCTCTGAGTCATTTTGGAATGGCAGGTAAATGGATATGTCATTGGACACATCCCTGCATCAGTAGGGGAGATAAACTGAACTTGTGTTAGCTGTCTGCAAAGAGCTATGTCTTGTCTTCAAATAGGGTTTTGCACTTATGAGTGTTAGGTTACATGTGAAACATTAGATCAGAGCACTCTCTCCCTCTTTCAGTGTCACGCAAGGTGTTAAAAATCTGAATGTTTCCGTTCTTAGTTTTGCCAAGGCTCAAGGATGAGTTTTCAGGAAATCCCACATTGCCTTACCTGGTTGTATTTCCTAATGTTTTCCTTAGAGCCATAGTCATAAGCTTGAAATTGGCCTGCGTATAAAATCTGTTAAAAGAACAGGTAAAATATAAGTGCTAGGAGAGCAAGAGGCAGAGATCGGGACACGTTTTACTGCCTGTGAGTGAAGCCAAGGCTCAGGCAGTGGACTATGAGTTACTCCCACCCCTTCCTCTAGTTGCAAGTTTCCAGGGATACTGAGGATTGATTGCCAGGGGAGCGGCTTCATTGCCTTTCTCCTTGCTAATGTTCTCTCCTCATCCTCAGCTGCCATCCTTGCTATGTTTTGGTATTCAAATTTGACTTGGCTATCTTAGCTAACTAAATGTGGAGTTCCTGTTTGTGATGCAGTGTTGGATTCAGTTTCCATGTGGAAAGAGGACCTGAATGCCTAGAATATGTCAGGGCTTTTACTAATCTAGCATAATGTAAGATCTCTCCATATTTGTCTTGTGGTTTGTGTGTCAGTTTTGTCTGGTCTGCTTACAGTAGTGGAAAAATTTCCAGAGGTTCTGTACTTCTTACAAGAGCTTGACTATAGATGACTTGCAGTTTTGAGGTGGGACGTTAGACAGAAGGTACCAGAGTTTTGGGATCTGCATTTAAAAGACATGATACATGCCCTGTAGGATCGATGAGTGAAAAATTATGCAGCCATCTGTTTGTTGTGGGATTTTGGTGGGGGGGAGGTTAATTGTGGTGGGTTTTTTTTTACCTACCTTTATTTTATTTTTTGCCTAAACCTGACAAATAATTTAATGTGTGAATGGCTGTATATAGTTCAGAGGGAGATAAATTCTGTTTAGAAGACCTTTACTTCAAGGCTTCAAGTAAGTGGTGATATGCTAAAAATCTGCTTCTGTCCTGCCTTTGCTGTTTTCTTCTAATCTGGTGTATCTGTGTTTGCTTTGTAGCCACTTAATAAGCTTTGGTTAGAGGCTGGGAAATTAGACTGCAAAGCCACTGCATGTCAATGGGTTGTCCCCATTTTCTGGCTCTGGGTACGTGCATCCTGCAGGACTAAATGCAGGGAATTTTTGTTGGGTGTCCTCAGTAGCACACCTATATCCTAGACCATATGAAGTGTTTGCAGAAAGGGGGAGTCAGCCTATAGGATGTATACAGATATGTTCTGGCTCAGCAGGTGCCCCTGTACGCATTCAGGAATATTTCTTGGCTGGAGCTGTTTTGTCTTGTTCTGATTCAGTCCATGAGCAGAGTAAGTTCAGATATGCCAGAGCGTATGTGGAAACCCACGTGGCTGTTGGGAACATCCCTGTAGAGCAACGTTGCTTGTAACGTACTCTGTTATTATAAGGCAGTTCCCCAGTTTGCTGTTGTGCCAGTAGAAGGGTTTGTGTGGTTAACTGGCTTTGGGAAGTGATCCAGGCTGCAATTACTCCCTTGGAAAAAAGAAATTGCTTTAACCTGGAACACTGCTTTGGCTCATCTCCTGGCTGCTCACGTTTCCACTATCCTCCAAGTGCCTAGACTGTGCTCACATTCACTTCTGTAGCTTTTAAGGCAAATGTCCTCATAAAAAAAAAAAGAAGGTTGGAAGCCAACAGAGCCCAACACGCAGAGAGGCCTGGTGCACCCTGGGGAAACCTCAGTGCCTGATATCAAGGGGACAGTTCAGGTAATGGTCTGGTGTGCCTTGGGAAACTGCTTCCTTCCTCCATGGCAGGTGCTCAGGGTGGGAGTGAGAAGACATGATCAGCCTTTTCCCAGATCCATCACCTCTGGACTTCCCTGCAGTTTGCTGGGTGCTCTAAAGCAGTACTAAGAGTCTGGTTATAAGTTAGCAGGCAGATATACCTGATGCCAGTGAAGAATGTTCTGTACTGAAGTTCCAGCAGGCGAATGTCCTACGTATGTATCTGTTCGACTCTGGAGAGAAAGCATTACAAAGGTAGGTATTAAAGCTGTGAAGGACCTGAGCAACATAGTGTTGCTGTTTAAAAAACCTCTTTTAGTTGGATACTGTTCAAATATTAGACAGAAAACTGAGAAATGGACTCATGAACAGCTGGGATATAGCATGTGCACTCTTTCTCCATAGAGGTGAATATTTTCCATGAAGAAAGATTGTAAGTTTCTGTCTTTCAGCAACAGTAGGGAAAAACCTTCCAGTCCTTACAGAGTATATTCCTCACCTCACATGAAACCCTCATGCATGTCCAAGTCTTTTGAAGATTTGGTTTTCTCTTCATTTTACTCCTAGGGCTAAAGAAGCCAGCTTATAAAACCTACTGTTTTTTCTTCTGTTTGCATTTTTAAAGTTCTGTTAGGTAGATTTCTAACTCCATCTTCCTGAATTCCTTGTCAGGCTTGCTATCTTGCCCTGACAACCACATTCATGACTTAACCCTTATCAGGAAAGCTCTTTAGCAGTTTATCTCTGCATTTCAAAAGGGCTGCAATGCTTGTAATTGCTTTTGCATTGAAC
>NW_009953694.1:1578136-1579532 GCF_000747805.2 Chaetura pelagica | reverse complement strand
TGCATTCTTGCTTGAGCTGGGGAAGGGGGTAGAGGGATGCAGCTGTCCTGCCAAGCTGCCTGATGCCCTGGGCTCTCTGAGGAGGAGGTGCCACTTTTTCCTGTCAGCAGCAGCCCTTGGCAGACTAAATGTAATGTGTTCTCACCAGCATGGGTTACAAAACACATTTTTCTCTTGGTTGAATTCAGCTGTGAGAGCTCAGAGACAAATCTGCTGAGCCTGTTACAGCTGAGGTTCTTTATTTCCCTCTTACAGTACTGTCTCCCTTTTCCTCACATCCCATTTCATTTCCCGGTGTCTTTTGTCTCTTCCCCAGCTAGTGCTCCTGAACCTGAGTAGCAGTATGCATCCTTCTTTGTCTGGTTCTTTACTCTTCTTGGTTGGTCCTGATGCTTGTTTTGGTAAAAAACATCAGGCTGAAGCTATCTGACTTGAGTAATTCCTCTCTACAGAGTACCTGAACTGCCAGAACTCTTTCTGGTAGGGCTGAAGGGTCTTGTGCTTTAAAGACCAGGTGTTCCCTCGGCTGTTTCCCAACCAGACGTCATAGCCGGCATCTGCGAGGAGGAAGCCCAAGCTGTTGTTGGGCAGGTTAGAAATCCAATGGGTAGCATCTCCTAGAAAAGCGTGCTGTAGGAAGACTGCAGGCTTTTGCCCTGGAATAGATGAAATAATCCTTGTATTGGAGCAGTAGTTACTATCTCTTTCAGATTGCAGTGCGGAGTTTAGTTCATGAAAGGTTTTAAAACTTCCCTTCTGCAAGAAGTTCCCAGGAGAACTATGCATAGACATTGTACTGAGATACTTGAAGTATTTCTCCTATGCAAGTAGGAGTCATTTTATGAATAACTACTTCACTACAGGACTGGCAAGTATGTAATGAGGAAGCCTGTCCCCACCTCCTCTTGCACTGTAAACCAACTTACAGATCCCTATAGTGAAATTATTTCCACAGCGAAAAACCGTGGAAGGCATAACAGTGTATGGGAGATATAGAAGAATTAATTCAAGGCAGCATATCTACCCTTAGGCCTATTCAGTAACTGAGTGAACAGGGCTGAGAGGGCCTTGATCTAACTTTGGTAGTTCGCACTTCGAAATTGACCCTGATCCATATGATCTTGCCCAGCCCACATGAGGGGTAAAAAACCCAGGACATGGCAAAATCATTAGAAAATCTGAAAAAAGAAGAGCCACACTGAATGTGTGGACTTCAGATGGATTCAGAATTCAGGCCACGTACTCGACTAGGTGCTGTTCCTGAGGTGGAAAGGTGTGGAAAATGCCATTGCCTGTGCAAAGGGGAAAGAGGGGACACCCATGCGAGAGCTGGCTCTCAGACATTCCTTATGTCCTGTAACTGTGTCCCACCTGTATTTTGGCTGTTCCTCCCAGC
>NW_009953694.1:1524266-1578124 GCF_000747805.2 Chaetura pelagica | reverse complement strand
CAGGAATTCTGTAAACACCAAGAATGTACCCATCCTCTGTGGTTACTTGATACTCCTCGCTGGGGTATCCATGATACCTGATAATTTCACTCTGTGGGAAGCCAAAATTAGTTTTCTTCAGTGATTCAGAACAAAGGTTCTTGGATTACGCTGTGCTGTAGAGAATCTACAGCCTGATGAAGAGGTTCAACTTCCCTTGCTACTGTGCTGAGCAAACAGATTGTGATGGAAAGAGAGGACTTTGCCTCCCTGGAGACTAGAAACCAGCCTTTGCCTGCCTTGCCAAGGAATTCTTCTCTGACAGCTCGGGCTGCTTGGCTAGGAGCATCAAGGTTCCTTGTAGGCGAGGGCTCCCTACCGCAGTGCTGGGGGGAGCCCTTTGAAGGAGTCCTGCTCTTAGCCTCCTGACAGGGACTGTTAGTGTTGGGGTGGTGGTAGAGGTGTAGGGAGAGACAATTTCGGAAGAAAGAGAGAGAAAGTGACCCAACTTACCACGTTCATGAAGGATTCAGGGTTGCGATTCTTGGCGTACTGGCTTTTGTCTGAAGTCAGAGAGGAGGATGTTGTGGATCCTGCCGAGAAGGCAATTCCTTGGGAGCAGAGCAGCAGGAGGAGGTGCCACATCTTGGGGCTGTGTGAAAGAAGACATGTAGGAGGATTTGTTTTAGGAAGAGAGTGCTGTAGGATTCCAGAAGACCAAGTGGGCAGTCTTCTGAAGGTTTTCCAATGCCTGTTCCACCAGGGTGCTCCAGAATTAGTACTTTTTTGAGGAGGAACTGTCCACACTGTGTAGCAGGGAGTGTTGCAGAACAGTTGAAGAAAACTCCTGGAGCCACCCTATGTGAATAGACCTGAGCACTCTTTAGGTGACAAGTGAGACAGGGTCTGCTCCTGACATGAGTTTATCAGAAGCTTGCTAAAGACACATGAGTACCTGAGATGACCATGTCCCAGCTGTCTGCCTTTATTGGTCTCCACTTCTCTGCCGGCAGAAAAGGTGATAGGATAAGAAAGCAGTTTCTTTTACCTGTCTCTTCAGGGATTATATGACAAAGGTTTGGTACGGTCTCTTTTTCCACCTGCCCTTTCCTACTTTAGGATAAAATGCCATTCTTGGTGCTGGTCAGTGGTGTGCTGGGGTGAGGAATCAGTCAATGAGTCTCATGAGGGGTTGTGAGAGGCCAGAAGTGATGCAGGGACTCTGGGAGGAGATGTAATGGGCTTAGGGGAACACGCAGTTAACAATAGATCCTGAGATTGCCTTTATGTTGTCAAGGGCCTGTCAACTTCATCTCTTAGAAATGACTATCCATATTGCAAATCTTGTCTTAATCATGGGCAGATGAGACTTTCCCTTTCCTGGGTTAACAGATGGTACCAGATTAGCTTCTTTGAATAGAAATTGCACAGTGTAGTGTATCTAGCACCAGTTTATGTCAACTCTACCTGCAGCACATATGCTTCCTGCTCTGAGTCTTTATTTCCCAGGAGTCAGTCACTGAGTGTAGGAGCACTGCTCTCTGTGAGCTTCCCAGACCTTTTTTTTAATGTGCAAATTTTCACTTAAATTTCCCTTGAAAAGGGAACAAGAATTTCTCTGTCCCAAAAAGTTACTCTCTGTGGTAAGTTAAGTTAAACTTCTGGAGAGCAAAAGCAATGCTGACACCTTATGCAACTTCTTGCCTACAAGAGAGCTGCAAGTAGGCAGGATATGGTTTTTCTTTCCAATCTGAACTGTGCAAAAAGGATTAATCCATGAGGCTTAGGACGGTGCTTACACATCTATCTCATTGTATGTGGTGCCTGCATGTATGAGGAGAGAATGAGGGCTGTGAAGAAAACGTAGCAGCCTGCAGGTGGATTCAGGCAGTTACTGAATAGACCTAGAGGACAGATAATGCAATGTAAAGCTTCAGCTCATGAAATTGTCTTCTAAGATTGTCTCACTGGTAATGACTGGGGACATTACTGCTTTTTTAGGCTTGGTTTCTTCTTCAGAAGTGGGCATGATTCTATGATCCTTGTACGTTTGTTAGTTCACTTTCCTGACCATCCTGTAATAAACTTGTGGTGTCATTGGTAAGTATCTACCAAGCTCAGCACTGAGAAACAAGCCTGTAAGGTAATGATGTTCACATGATCTCCTGAGGACTGTTTGCTGGGGGAAGACTATTCAGTGGGGTTAGTGCCTTGCTGGGGGGAGGTCAGGCCAACACAACTGTTGTATATTCTGTGCCCAGCTGAGCAGTCAGCAAGAGTAATCCAGTAAAAAATAGTCAGTGTCTGTATATCTTCAAAGCAGCCACAGCATGTGTGGCTGGGCATCAGGGTTTGTGAAATAATTGAGTGGGAGACCAGTGTCTAATATAGTTTGCATTAGGAAGTTCAACAGACTCAGGAAACAAGTCTTGCTGAAACTAGGTCGGTTAGACATGGGGAATCCAATTTTTTATGAACAGATGTTCCCATGCAGTCACTCATTTCTGAAGCTTGTTTCTAGCATAAGACACATGCTACGGTGAGACATACTGCTCTATGAAATTTATTTGGACTTGGAAATGGAGCTATAGATCAAGAGAAAATAACAGTATTCCCTGGAAAGTAATGGGGAAGATAAGCTGGATTTTGCAGAGTGAGGGAGGGGTAACCAAGAGATTTTTGCAATCTCTAAAGCTCCTTACAGGAGTTGACTTCTGATTTTCAATTCAACCTTTAAATTTGACTGGCAATTTTAAAGAGGATAAACTTCATGAATCATCAAAGTTGGAATGAAGCGGCATTTGGAAACACCCAAAACTTTAAACTTGGCATCAAAACACACTCCATTCCATTCCCTTTGTGTATGAAATACTTCTTAATTTTTGTTGTTAAAACAGGAAGCCTCACAGTTATATACTCATTCACCACAACATTCTTTTTTGCTTTCTGCTGCTTTACGCTGTTCTAATGGGAGTAAAATATACCTCCCTCTCCCTGCAAGGGAAAATTATTTGGGAAGAAAAATCTTTCTTATTTGTGAAGAAAAAGTTATGCTAATGTCTCAGCTTGTTTTCAAATCACTACTGAGACTAGTTGAGACAATGCAGAGGCTAAATTATTCCTCTTGTTAGAGCAAACATTTCCTTTATATACTCTATGATCACCTGGCTTACCTGGCATGGCTCATGGACTTCCAGGTATTTGCCTTTTAAGTCAGACACAGCAGGTTAAGTAATATCAATCTTAGCAGGCCACTGAGCCCTTAAGTTTGAGGAATAAAGACAGTTAAGAGATGTCAACAGTCATTTTTATCTAGTGAAATGAAGTCACAGGAAACATTGCACATTGTAAACTATAATAAAATAACATAGTTGGAAGAAAAAAAAGGTCAGATAGAGAAATAACCTAGAAAGTTCTTTACTACTTTTAAGATTTAGTGAAACTAAGATGCAAGCCCTGTAGAAATTCATCCATCTATCCTTGTACTTTGAGCAGTCTACAGTTTATTTCATAGAAGCTTTACAAGCATACACACACCAACCAGAAAAGCAACTGTGACTAAATGTGTATGAGAATCTGCTGCCTTACTCACTAAAAAAATGTATCTACATTACACTGCAGGAGCAGAAGACTCAGTTTACACACACTGTTGCAAGACTGGAACTTTCATTCCCATGTTCTCAGGCTGAAGAAAACAAGTAGAGGGAAATAGTTGCTCTTTTTCTTACTTTTGTGCTGGTCAAGCTTGTCTTCTAACATGATCAAACAAGCACTTCTATACAATAGGCTTACAGAACAGCGAGGCAAAAAACTGTCTATTCTGACAAGAAACTGCTCAAAAGCAAAACTGCACACCTTTACAGAGACAGACAACAGAGAAAGAGACCATGAGTATGTATGTGCAAGCAACTTACCTCTGCTTTGACTGCCTCGCTTCTGTCTTCTGCCGCAGTTCCTGGTCCGTCTCCACTAGCAGACTGATTCACTGGCAGAAACCTGTACCAATAAAAGGAAGTCAAAACACAATGAGCACTTCAGACTAGCAGCTATGAGTGTAATGAGTTGGCAGCATGTATTGTAGAGCACGTTTTAGCTCTGATTTGGCAGTGTTTTAGAAGTGGGAAAATCTCTCTGATAAGTCTGGTTAAATTCACAAACCCAAAATGCACCATGAAGCAAGAGAGTTTAAGAAGTACCTATAAAACAGTGGTTAGGATATCTAGCTGAGACCTGGGTGTTCCAGTTCCCTGAGGCTGTGGCAGACCTTGACATGTACTGTTGCCCAACTGAGGGGTTGCTCTTAATGCAAACTTTTAGGATGAAGAGGAGAGTGTCCAGCTTCTCTCAACATACTTTCAAGAACACAGACTCTGCTATTTCTTTTCTTTTTGTTTTTGTGGATTTCAAATTTAATGTTACACACAGAGTCCTAAGTCTGTTTTTCACTGGGTGGCACACCTCATGAGACCCATCTTATTCTGCATTGAATTAACATGGCTTCTGTAGGGTCTCTCTGGTGCCAAAGAAGGCTTGATCACATCATATAACCTTTCGTAGAATCATAGAACGGTTTAGGCTGGAAGGGGCCTTAAAGATCATCTAGTTCCAACCCCTCTGCATGGGCAGAGACAACTCCCACTAGGCCCAGTTGCTCAAAGCCCCATCCAACCTGGCCTTCAACACTTTGGGGGATGGGGCCTCCCTAACTTTCCTGGACAACCTAATCCACTGTCCCACCACCCTCACAACAAATAATTTCTTCCTAATATGTCATCTAAATATATCCTACTTCAGTTTAAAACCATTATCCTTTTTCCTATCACTACATTCCCTTGTAAACAGTCCCTCTCCAGCTTTTCTGTAGTCTCCCTTCAGGTACTGGAAGGCTGCTGTATGGTCTCCCCAGAGCTTCCCTTCTCCAGGCTGAACAACCCCAAGTCTCTGAACCTGTCTCTCAGTGAGGGACTAAACAAGAGTTCTTGCTTCTTCCAAGTAATTTTCATCAACACTAAAAACATAGTATCTTTGGAGATCTTTACCTAACTGCTGAATATGCTATAGTGAGCCTGGACGCTCAGTCCTTGCTGAAATTGGCTTGATGGTCATGTGCAGAAGGACATGTTCTGTGTCCTTAGGCAACTAGGTTGCAAACTAAGTAGAATCCTCCTACCGGAGGACCAGACCTTACAGCCAATTACTCATAAGTGTCTTCAGAAGAACTTGTTTCACCATGGAAGAGTGAGCTTTTAGAACACCAGATGAAAGGGTTGTATTTTTGGGAACACCTTTGCAAATAAGATGATGCCTGTGAGTGGTGGGGGAAGGAAAGGAATGGAATAAGAACAGAATGTCAGTGAAGCCACAGTAACGATTCTACTTTACATGCAAAGTAGAAAATACTGCTTGGGATGGTGAAAAATTAATTTGACAATTCCTTGGTGAAAAGAGTAAGTTGGCTGCTCTGATGTCTCTAAGCGACAATGACTTTCACCAAACCATAAATGAATCACTTAGAAGGGTTTCTGCAACATGGTGTCTAGCCCCTCCTCATGTCCCAGAGTGGGATCAACAGTTCCCATCATGTTCCCAGTGCTGCTTGCCTGACCTGTTAGTACTGATTTTCCAGGAAATTCAACACCCTGCCTCCCGGATTGCAAGATAGCTGCACAGCTGTAATGTCTCTCCTTGATGAATCAAAGGAATGCTCTGACTTCTTTCAGGTATGTTGCTATTGCATCTCCTATCATAAGTATTGACAACTGATGAAGCAGGTCTCAAGTCCAAGTGTGTTTCCCCTACAATCAATGAGTTAGTAAAAGGGTTGGCTCTCTGGAGGGTATTTGTCCACAGGAATTTACATTAGGTGTAGGGTTTTTGTAGGGAACATCCTTGTCTGGAAGGGAACTGTTTTGTTTGGATAAAGCACTACTTATGTTTGTGGAGCACAAGGAAACAGGATAGACTTCAGCAGTGTGCTCAGGAATTGAAACAGGCCTGGCTTTTCTCTTGGAAGGGAAAGGGACAGAAGTGGCACCAGCCATAGTTAATTTGTTAGTCTAATGAACCATTTTGCAGAGTGAGGCTCTGATTCTTTGATCATAGAGTGTCACCAGTGAACTGTCTCTGTGAAAGAGCTGTACCTGCCCTGGTTAACATCCCAGATTTGGCCCGTGTTAACATCTGATTCAAATGGAGAATGCATGTGTTACGCTGAAAGGAAACCCCTAAATGCACTGTGCTCCTTTTTACAGTGAAGCTAATGGACTGTCGCTCTGGTGGCAGAGTGACTCATACTGCTGTATTTAAATAGGATGGTAGTTTCTTCAGCACTGTATTCAAAGCAGTCTTTCCCACTAACGGGCAAAGTGGTGTAAATACCCATGAGATGGAGATAATGGATTCTCTCTAGCAATGTTTGTGTACCTTTCATTTTAACGTTTAAAGCCAAAAGTGGCTTCTCAGAGCCCTAATGGTTAGAACAGCTCAGCTCTGTTGTAGACGGTAGCTTCCATATGAAAAAGCAGGACGTGTGAGGTTCCCGCTGGATTCAGACTGTAACTTTGTATCAAAGTGTCCCACTGAAGTGCTGTTATTGGAAAGATGAAATCAGCTCCTTTGTCCCACTCTAGAAAGTTCATGTACACAGACTTTGAGGGTGTTGCCAGCAGATTGAATCTGCCAAGATTTCTCTATCTCAGCGGAGACCTTGAACCCAATTTTCCTGTCTCCCAGGTGCATGCTTGAACCATCAGACTGTCTGCTGTTTTCTGCTGGATCTACCCTCTATGTGTCCCCTGCTCTTCCTCATGAAAAAAGTAAGCAGCCCCATTTCAAATTAAAACAAACATTTTTATTTTTTTTCCCCAGGAGTGAGGGGTTTTTTACGTGAACTCAGTTTTTACTTGCTGGTCATTTTGTCATCTAATAACAAAATTAATTGTATTTATATCATATGATATACATAACTGCTTGAATCTCTCTTGGCTTACACTATGCCTTTCAAGAACTGCCAGCCCAATAAACGGAGAAAAAATATGAAGAACAGAAAACTTCTTGAAGTCACTGGCCATATCCAGAGAAAGTTAGTGCTTTCGTTCCTGTTAAGGTCTAAACCAGAGAGCAGACTGCAAGAAAACCCTGTCTTCTGCTAGCAAAGTACTGTTATTGCAGTATCTAGGCTTTATCGATTTAAGTGATTGTTAACTCACAAGGTTGCCAGAAAATATGAAGTGCACCATTAGCATGCAGAAGGCATTGCAGTGATACATGGTGTGAAAATACCACCAAGAAGAACCCTTTCTCTGACTCCAGCAGGAACCACGTGAGGCAAAAGAAGATTTTCTTGAGTGAAAGCAAGTGTCATTAAGCGAGGTATGGCTACTGGTTGTTAAGCATAGAGTAAAGTTAAGAATACTTCTGCATCAGATCAATAATTTCATTGTACATGTGTAAAGGTGCATCTAGTCCCCAGATGAAATCCAAGTGTGTCCATTCAGGAACCCTCTTGTGATAGGTGAGCCTCTTAATTTGGGACAGTAAAATATCTGCATCCTTGGGATCTGCAAGCAAGTCTTGTCCCCCAGTCCACACTGCAGTTGGTATAGTCATATCTTCTACATTGTAGAGAGGAGGAGTAGCCTGAAAAACATGAAGCAATATAGAAATGAATGTCCAGGAAAGCACAGCAAATATTAAACATGTATTTGGGAATTTCTTCTGTCACTGTTCAGAGTTGCCTAAACCAAACCAGGAAGGAAGCATCTTTGCTTGCCATTTCTGTCTGTGCTTTCAAGGATGACCCAGCTGATAGCACAGCCAAAGGAAAATTGTCTCCTGAGTTAACAGATTTAGTGTTGTGTCTTTTTCCTCTCAGCTAGGAATTCAGAGGACAGGAGCCCAGACCAAGAGAGAATATGCCAGAATGACACTGGATAAACCTCCTTTTGTCTTTTGGAATATTAGTCAGCCTGGTCAGCCCCAGAAAACATATATGTTCTAGTTATAAAACACAACATGTCATAAGGGTGAAAAGGAGCAAGAAGTGACTTCGGTAGAAGGAGAGAGGAAGTAGCTTGGACTCCTGAATTTGGAAAATAGAGGCCACAGCAGGGACAGGAAGCAGGCTTATACAGTCATGAATAGTAACACAGGAAGTAATTATGCCATTACTTCTCATAACCCAAAATCTAGAAGGTATCCAGTGACTTTCTGGGGGCAAATTCAACACAAACGCATGGGAAGTAGTTTCATGCAAGCCATCATTAAAACATGCAACTTAATGAAGGCTGTTGTAGAAAACCAAAGGTTAAGAGGGTCAAGGATGGGATTAGAGTCTTAGATGGAGGAGAGATCCCTCAGGAACTGCTTGAGGACCTCTGGCTGCCAGAGTGGTAGCTTTTAGTGCTCTGCAGTTACGTGCTCCCTAACATTGTTTCCCTGCTCTCCCATGCATTGGCAAGTGTGTCAATCATGCTAGCAGACAAGATTTCTCTCTGGTCTGATTCACCAGAGGCAATCCTCTTTATCAAAATACATTTTCTATCTTTCCCACCCTTACTTTCTCTTATTCCTATTGATAATTTAATTGAAAACATTTGAATACACTCTCTCTCTCTCATTTTTGCCAGTAGGGCCTGCAACTTTTCTCTGCTGACTTCCAAACTGGGAAATAGTAATACAGATGGTGGTAGTTAAATCAATCTATTTGTATTCTGAAAATGTGCCTTCTACTATAACCTTGCTGCCTTCCTCTGTGTTTTTGTGTAGTCCAAGGGTGATAATATTGTTTTACCAAATATACCTGTTGGTATTTTTCCATGTTCTTCTTTGAACTGCCACAGTCATAAGCTTGGAACTTCCCTGAATGGGCCTCCTAAGATGATGAACAAGAGAAGGGTAGTTACAAAGCTGTGATCCAGAAAGTGTATGGGTTCTTTCCCTGCTGAGCCTCTGACTCCAGTCTAAAGCCTCCATTAAATTTCTGCTAAGAGCTATGAAAGAGCCAACAGTAAATTAGTTAAAAGTCTTGGTCAGGGAAAAGAAGTCAAATGTTTTTGTCAGAACTAAAAATATCACTGCTCCTGCAGGAAACCCCAGGGGTACTTTTGCAAGCAATTTTTTCTAGTTTGTTAAATTGCTATTAACAATTGCCTCTAGCAATTTCTCCTCACTGCTGCTGCAGTGTCTTCATGTGACAGTCACATTGCCATCTCTCAGTTCTGTGAGTGGCTCCTTCATATGTTCTTCCTTCCCTCTTCGGTTTGAATAGAGAAGTCACTATTTCTAGTTCTTCTGTTTTACTCCTTGGCTTTGCCTACAGCATGGGTTGTTACCACTGTGAGAGGCACCCTAATGGGACCTTAATATTGAACATCAGATATTTGTTAACTGCTTTAATAGTAATAAGAGCAATGGCAATGAAGGCTTAAGGGTATTAATCCTGCATGTTTGTACTTGCTAGTGTATGGCTAGATGCTGAATTAAACCTGATCCAATTTGCAGAGCTCCCCCCACTGTGCCTTTGTAACCCTTTTTCTTTAGAGGCCTAGGCTGGGGTTACAAAAACAACTTAATCGGATCTAATGTTTTATGTATATTCACAGCCAAAGTAATGTTTGATTTTGAGTAAATGTCTGTGTAGATTTCACTCCAACACATCCATATGTTTATTGCATTGAAAAGTAGATTAACAGTCTTGCAAGCTCACTGTGCTCACAACTACTACTTGCTCTTCTCCAGAGCCTGCAGCATGCCAGGAAACGTTTTGCATGCTGCAGCTTCTGTGACAGTGCCCAGAGTTTACAAATTTTGCAAGTGTAAGTCCAAAGACAGAAAGGTGGCTCCTATCAGCAGTACCGCTGAGGATGTACTGTGACAGAGAATATAGTAATGTACAGTAATGTAAGTAATGAGTCTACTTAAATAAAGGTATATTTCTTTATGGTTTTATTGCTGTTCCTACACTGACAGCTTTGAAAGCAAGAGATAAAATTACAGGGGCTTTTACTAGTAAAATCTGATATTTTACAGAGCAGCCTGTATCTTGCTCATTGCTTGACTCAACACTGGAAACAGCAGTGTTTTTTAAGGTAGGCTTTGTACAGAATCATAGACATAATTTATAAAAGAGCAATAAATACATCTCCATACGCAGCTTCCAGCACACGTTTTTACACAAATACAGCATCTCATTATTGGCTTCAAATATACCTGTATCACATAGGGTATCTTTATTCTGCTGGCAAAAGAAAGATCAATGAACAATAGTGTTTTGAATTGAGGTTTTAATTATAAACTACTTGTTGAATTTGTTTCCAAAAAGCTAGCTATGGTTCCACAGCAGGATATCGGATATGCCCACTCTATACCATTCAGCCAGAGGTAAGTACCTATTTTATTTTGCTAGTTTTGTTAGTTTTGCTAGTTTGCTAGTACCTGACTCCAGTGGACTATATTCTGCACAGAGGTTCCAGCGGGCATTTGTGCAATATACACATCAATTCGATTCTGAAAGAAAATATTTAGTAAGTATACTCTTCCTTCCATCTATTTAGATGCATGTCAAAACATCTGTTGTAGCAGTGTCATGTATCAGGAAAACAAACAGATACAGGAGTTGTATGACCAGAGTCTCCCTCAGAGTTACTCCAGATGTGGCAGTGTGTCAGGTTCAGAGTAATACCAAAAGACCAGCCCCCAACCTGAACATTTTCCAGGATGACTGAGAATCTAAAATAGAATCTAACAGATGAAAAGGGCAGAATAGAAATCCATCAATTTAGACACCAACCTAGGTGTTTTTTTCAGAAGTCTGCAACAGATCCTGTATGACAGAGGATTGCTATCAGACAGAACAGCAAAAGGAACAGCAGTAGCCTGAGGAGTGCAAGACTGTTCAAAATAAAACACACTCTAGTCCTGAAGGGGTTTCTTGAGAAATTGCTGTGTAATCCTTCCTCAAAGAATAAGTTCTGAGGCATTTTTTGGAAAATGCTAGAGCCAGACTTTGATGTCCAGGGGATCTGGACTACAGCTAACATAACATAGCCCAAGTATGTTTTAAACCCCTGTGTCTGCCAACTCTCTCTCAGGTAACCCCAAGGTATTCTGTGCCTCTAAACACATCCCTCATGGCCCACAGTTTGAAAGAGGAGGACAAGAGAGAGTACATGTCTTCCTTTGTCTGTTGCAAAATGATCCTGTAAAACTGGAGCAGGGAGGGCTTTTATTTCTTCTTCCTTGATGTGCCAGCATATTGAAAATCTCCAACAAGACCAGCAGTCACAGCATGAACCTGGAGACAGTGCCCTAGGTGTGTTCTGGGTGAGGGCAAACTAGATTTCTGGGGGGCTTTGAGCAGCTGCTGATTGTAGGAATAACATCAAATGCTTAACTGGAAATGAGGCCATGGTCCCCTGCCAGTGATGGGGAAACCAGCAGGTATTGCCACCTGGTAGTGGGGAACGTTTCCCATACTATGATGCAAAATAATAGTAGTAATAATAATAATAATAATAATAATAATAATAATAAGGATTCACACTACAGGATAGATTGCAAATTTTGGGAGCAGAAGCCTGAATTCTTGCTAGAGGTGATAAGTTATACATACCATGTCAATGTTTTTCAGGTTACAGCCACCCAGACTGAAAAAGACACTTCTACAAAGCCTGGCAAATGCTTGAAAGCTGCAGAAAGGGACTATTAGTCTTCTTATACACTCTGTCTCAGGGAGGAACTCTCTTTTGCCAAGCAAACCCTGTGAAATACAAAGGTAACATTGATTTAAGAATATACTCTCATACATTGTGCTGTGGTTTTTAGAAGGTGCTTGTGTCCTGTTCCTATTCTCACTTGTTTTTTCTTCATTTGCCAGATGATGTTCTCAGAAAGAAGAAAGAAATCAGCCAGCTCAAGCATTGCTCAATTAGTTACATCACTTTTAATGAAGAGATATGTTACATGTTATCTTGAATTTTTATCTTGGCTCTAAGCTTGCACATCAGTTGTGGCTTTGTCTAGAGGAATCCTGGAAACCTTTGAGGATCTGCAACTCTGTACCTGCCTGTGTAACCTGCTCCAGTGCTGTGCTGTTGCCCTAGATAAAGACTTTTCTTAATGTCCAGCCTGAACTTCCAAAGGCTTCAGTCATTAGGTAAAAACACCCACATGCAAATGAGTAGACTTCATAAAGCCCTGTATTTTCTGTTTGTTAATTTTATGAGCTGAACAAACAAGTATACGGTTAAGCAGTTGAAACCAAGATATCACATACCCTGAGCAATCTTTCGGGTAGGTAGAGGAGTTTTGTTACTGGGCTTCTAGCATACTTAATAGTAGTGACAGGTGCCAGTGCAAAATAGAATTTGATTTTTTGAGCCACCTCTGGCATTGCTGAAAATGCAATGAAAGCTGAGAAGACAAAATAGAAGAGATAAGAAAATAATTATTTGCACATTAGATGGTTTTCAGTAATTTTAAATACTATTCTGCAATTTCAAACATACAAGTAATCTTGTCAGTTGTTCAGAGACTATGGTTCAGCCTAGATCTTTCTGAAATCCCTCTTCTTCATGTGTTACCAGCTTGTAGTTTCATTTCCCTCTTCAGAGAGAAATTTCTTTCTATATTTTGCCTTTCCAGTTTTCTTCCAAACCCATTTAAACATAAATTCACACTTCTGATGTACATGCATGCATATCATATATTATTGGAAGGATCAGTTGTTTTTCTTCCAATCAATCCAATTGTATATTTTGTTTCTTGTGTGAGTGTGCTATCCAAACTGGCTGACTTCTCATTTTGTACTCTCATCTTCCTATTCTGTTTATTTTGGTGAACTAAACAGCTGCTGTTGGGCACACCCTTGCTTCTTGGAATGTAATAATGCGCATGGCTCATAATAATTTCCAGTATAATTTTAAGTCAATAGACTTGTATCAGTAATGCATTTAGCCCATTATGCTTTATTGTCTTTATAATAAATTTTAAATACCTAAAAACAGCTTATCCTATGTTTTTCACGCCTGCAAAAAGTTAATGAAAACCCCAAGTGCATTCAGTATCTCAAATGACCTTTTACACTTGTTTCCTGAAACATTAGTCTGTTGTGTGTAACTTACCAATTGTAGTGCCTTGTGAATAGCCAATATAGTACAGTTTTTCCTGTCCTGTTTTCTCCAGAATGAAATTTATTGCTGCTGGAAGATCAAATTTTGCCATCTCATCAAAACTGCAGGTAGGAAATTGAAAGAGAGGCACGCATAAATTAAAAATGCATTTCCATTCACATTTTTATTACAGGCTTATCAGCAAAGAAACAACATTAACTATTCAATGAATCATCTAGCTATTTAAGGTTGTGTTTTATGGCACTGGATATGGAAGATACTGCTCAAGATTTTCCGGGTTTTTTTCTCCCTTGACATCCACAGAGAGACTATAGTCTCAGGTAGTTAGGTTGAATTGTAACTGTCGATACAGAAGGAAGAGGAGGTGATCCAGTAGCTAAACTCCTTTCACAGAAACACGTATTTCATACAATCTGGCATTAACAAAAAGGCCTATTGTAAAATGTTCATTAAAGTAAGTGCAAAAATTACTTACGTATTCTCCTGCTGTGATTTTTGTGCTATTCTAATACGTGGCTTAGTGTTTTTAAATAGCCTCCAAAACTGCCCATAGAACTGAGGAGTGCCTTGGACATGACCTGTGCAGTTTCCTCTGAGTTGCTCTGCTGCTGTGCCTCCAGCTTGGAGAACCTTTGCTAGCAGCAAGCAGAGGAAAGTATTCTTCATTGCTATTAATGTCTACATGGGTACATAGAAGCACTTCAGCAACAGTGAATGTGAAGAATGGTTTATAAGAGGTAACATATATAAATCCCTGATTTAACCAGCTGAAATTGATATGTGAGGATGGGCAGTGAAGATGGCCTTCAATAGTTCAGTTTACCTGAATGCCCAGAATTCATCTTGATAAATGGAATAATTTTGATGCTTTCTGGACCAGCGATTCCCTCTGCTGTTTCCCATCCAAACGTCAAAGCCAGCATCAGCTAGTAGGAAGGCCAAGCTGTTGTTGGGCAGGTTTGTGACCCAGTTACTAGCATCTCCCAATAATCCATGTTGGAGAAATACAGCAGGTCTCAAAGCTGAAAAGCAAATCAGAAACAAAATAACAATTTATAACATTTCTTGATTTTCTGGTAGTTCAGGGACATTACTGTTCCATATCCAACCCTGGGATTTGTTCCTGAACGAGGTTAAAGGGAGACAACTAAATATAAGAACAAAATGTACTTTTCTGTAAAGAGAGAAGTTTTAGTAAACTTCTGTAAGGATTTATAGTAAGATCTACCTCACGCTGGTGGAAACTGGCTTGGCAGCCCCCAATCCTTGTTTGTACAGCTCTACCACAGTAGCCTGAGATTCTCAGCACTGATATGTAGAATGAAGTTGTGGGATTGTTTGCAGAGGTTTTCTTTACCTAAATTATGAATCAATCTCTGCTATTAAACAGATGTAAGCAAAAGCAAAGCAAAATTAGAAGCTGAAGCAGCTTTCTCCAAACAGGCTGATGGGCAGATTACAGCCTTTGCCCTATTTTTTTTTTAATTTATTTTTTTAATTTTTAACTTTTACTCATCAACTCTTATTATGCTGATAATACTTTGTATTATGGTGGATTTTAATAACAAATAGATGTGTTTGACATAAATCCTGTTGATCTTGAAGGCTGCTCAGGGCAGCCAGAATTCTCTACTGAAGTTACTTGTGTATACAAGCGTTGATAGACATTTTTACAAATAATGTGCCCTATCAAGGCTGGATTTGTCTCATGTTAAAGAACTGTACCTGGGTTTCCCTGGTTGTGTGAACCATAAGGGATCCTGTTAATAGTAAGGATATAACCATCTTCTGTTGTCACTTCATACTCCTCACTGGGGTACCCTTTGTAAGTAATGAGCTCGTTCTAAAAGAGAAGGTTCAAAAAGATTTGCTTGCAGAAGTCAATTTCATGTATTATATGCATATGTGAATACAATGAATAAATGTTAGAAAAATGTTAGATAGCAGATACTACTGGGGATTAAGTCTACATATACTAAGTATCTGAACAAAGTAGTATCTGTTTGGATATTGTAGTCTCAAAACTACAACAAATTCCCTTCATTCTTTGTGTTAAACCCAGGATTTAACTATTCAGTTAAAATCTATTATAAACCCTTTATATTATACTACTGCTATACAATCACAAGCCCTTGCATTCTGGTGATATAAGAATCACTATAACCTCATGGTGGAAGCTTATGCTTCCCACAGCTGTGATGAAGAGCTGCTTGGGTGCATGCTCTTTATCTACTGCATTGCAAAGTGAAACCAGTTTATTTAAACTGCCTTCAGAGAAATCCAGAGCCCTTCACAACTGCCCTTTATTGAATGGTGCAGATGCAATGAAAACCACTGGAAAACTGACTACATTATGGAAAAAAAAAGGATTGGCCACTTGTGTAGACACAGGGGAAATCAGTAATACAGCCAATCTTATGCTCTGAAATAAATATTAGTTCTGTCCTAAATTCAACCTGTTTTGTTACAGAAGAGGATTGTCTTTTATAAACTGTATTCAGAGAATTATTCAGTGTAATTTCTCACACAGAACAGAAAAGCCAGAATTTTAACAAATGATGGAGAACCTAAGCAAGCTTGCTTGGCAAGAAATTTGCTTCTGTAAAGCTTGACATTTCTGACCTATGCTTGTCATTCAAACCCAGAGAAAACATAAGCCACTGGTTATTTAGAGTCTTTTTTGATGACAAAATGCTGACATTCCTGGTGTGAAGGTTGTTCTTTCAAACAGGAAGATAGTGCCAGCAATAGCAAGCTGGTAACTGACATTTAAACGGAAATTAAATCTGGAGATTTAGTAAGGAAAGGTGTTCGGCTTAATTTCTAACAAACATAAGATGTGCTGCTAAACATGCAGAAAGAAGAAAATGGAAACAAAAACACTAATACATAGAGTGATTAGAGATGGTCGGTTAAATAAAGGCAGCTCATCTACCCAGTTATTTCCAACATCTAGAAAGCTCTCTCCTGTGAGACATGCATTCCATTCGTCTCCAAGTCACGGTATTGAGCAACTTACAATATTCATAAAGGCTTCAGAATCCACATCTCTCTTGATTGTCCTGAGTTCTTCTGAGTAAGTAATTCCCTGAACCATACATGTCACAGCAACATACAGCCATATCTTCTCTCTGGATAAAACAGTACATTCATCTGTCCGTAGTCCTTTTCATTTGTAACCTAGACAGGTTCTGTGTTTCTCTGATGATGTAAGTGCAACCCAATTCTGAATGGAGTTAGTTTGGTGCTAATTAAACAAAACAAAGCTGACTTTAAACACATATCAGAGGGAGTTTCGCAGCAATCTGGATTCTCCGCTAAGATTTGGACTAAGATATTGCTCAATCAAGGCAAAAGGGTCATGAATTCAAGGAAAGGAGCAAAGTTTTTGGAGAAATGGATTTCACTTGTTCTTCTGAGAAGCGAGTTACATGTATTAGCATGCCAGACATTTATTCTGTAGATTAATTAGGAAACAATTTTGTTTAATTCTGGGGAGAACTGGAGTTAACAGTCAACTCAAAACAAATCAATCATTGTCACAGAGAAGTTTTCAAAATGAAAACAACTGGAGTTAGTTAACTGAAAAAAAACAAAGACAATTGAAAACAAACAGATTAAAATATTTATAATTTAATTTAGAACTTAGGAATATAAATATAACATTTATTTAAAGTTGCCTAACATAATTTATACAAAGCTGCTCAACAGAAAATTTTATCCACTCTGTAGGATGAGGACAGAGAAAGAAAAGGAAAGCTTTGGTAAATGTAATGATAGGTAGAGACTGAGTGTTGGGATGTCCAATTTTGTTCAGGAAATAATAAGAAAATTGGGAGGAAATGACCCTGCCTAGTGCACACATAGCAGCTACACAGTCTGCAAACAACTATTTATTTGAAGAAAATGCAGTGCTTCATTTAACGTTCTGTCTCCATCAAACAAACCTCTGGAGACCATGCCTAAGTTGTTCCAGTGATAGAGCTCTAAGCCTGACTGACAATTATACTGCAGTTTTCTCAGTCAACAAGATTTTGTAACTTTTTCCCCAAATAACATGAAGCTTATGTTTTCTTATCACAGAACAATTTATGTTCTAACTTTCTAACTTTCTTTAGTAGTAAAAGGAACAGGCATTTTAAAAAACTTCTTTTTACTTAGCTTCAGGATCTTTTCTTTTTGTTGAAATCCATTACTATCTTACTCCCACACTTGGAATTTTTCTCATGCCTCTCATATTATCCCAGAGTTACCTAAATTTGGACTAGATGAGTTATGCATCTCCTTTTTAAACAAAAGAAATCTTTCAAGAAATAGCCATCCTTTCACCTATGTGAGTTACAAACAAAACAATATAGTAAAATAAATTTGTTCTTAAATAATAATGCAACTCCTGAAGCCTAGGTTTGATGCCACCTTTTGTAGCTCCCACAAAGCCTTCACCAATTTTAGGTCAGAGAGAAGTTAAAGTGTTACTAACCTTTTACCAGAAATCATGTTTTTGGCTGCGTGACTGAGATGATGGTAGAATGGAAACTCAATTCTGGGATGTTTGAAGGCAACAAAACAGTTGGACTTGATCTTAAAGGTCTTTTCCAACAAAAAATATTCTATTATTCTTAAACAATGGTCATGCACCCTTTTTTTCCCAATCACGCAGCAATATTAATCTATTCCTTTCCCACTCTTCATTCCTTCTTCTAGTGCTTCTGCTCTTCCCTAGGGTAGGACCAGAGAGTGGCAACTCCTTTTATTCTCAGACCTCGTACTCTTCATCTCCTTCACTACCACAGCTATAACAAGGCTCTTTTACTATCACAGATTGCTGGATTTTTAAGGAGAATACCAGCCTTAGTGGAGTAGCAGAGCAGGATCAGGAATTTTGAAAACAAATATATTCATAGATACACCTTATCATTCCTAATGAATTTGTCAATAAACCTGACAATTGCAGTTTCTCATGTTACTTGGAAAGGATAGAAAGAACTCTGATTCTTTGGTATTTCTGTAGATGTTATTGCACAATTTTTTCTATTAGTCTTCTAATGCTCCTGTTGCTGTTCTGTAATTCTATGTTGCTGCAGGATTGGTTTCCGGAGGTTTTCCTTTCTTCATATTTCATCTGCAAAATGAGCATAGAATAAAACTGATATTCCCTAAATGTATAGTTATGAAGCTAGAATGCTTTCCATAATCTGGGTGACTTTAGGAAACACTGCCACAGTGGCCACTTGTCTCAGTGGTCAACATGCTGTGAGGGGGCCAGTATTTCCCAGCTGTTAGGTCTTGAGGATAGTGACCTTTATGAGGCTCTTCTTTTTGTGGACTATAAGCTTAATGCAGGCATATTCCCTAACTGGTGTCCTAGCTATGAATAAAACACAAACATAACAGATTGAAGATTTCTCTTTTTGTTCTTCACTTGTTCCAGCTTGGTATTTTTAAACCTTGAAATTAATTATTCTTTCTTGTTCAGTTCCCCACACTTGTTCTCCAAATACACTTTCTATCTTACAGATACCTTTCATTCACACAGAACAGATTAGATTTTAAACTGAGATGAACACCTAACAGGGCTTTGAACAGGCTTTAGTACTTCTGTTTATATTACAGATTGAATACTTTCTCCTGGCAATACTGGCTTTGGCTAGGACCAGTTTTATTTACTATAACCTTAAAAGTTTTTTTTCTTTTCATATTTACAGACCAGAAAAAATATGAAAGAAAATCTCAGAGGAAGAACTGTTCCTGCAAGATTTGCTAGCATGTTTTCAAAGAGAAATACAAGGTTCAGCCTCACATTCTGACAGGGAACTAGGAGAGGAAATTATTTTCAAAGGGCTAGTTTAGAAAGTGTTTCCAAACATTGAAATCCTATATGTGGATTATAATTTTTTTAATCTTCTTTTTATTTCCTTTCATATACATTAATATTTTGCATCTTCCCTCTCAGAAAACCATTTTTTTTCCTTTTAAAGTCCTGGTGTCTTTTGAAGCTCAACATGAATTCCACCAATGAACTGTTTAAATATGTACTTGCCTTTGAGTACTTACGTGATTCTAACTCCTCACGATGTGCTATTAACTCTCTCTGGACAAAGCCAGGTTCATTCTGTAGTGTAAAACAATGCTTCATTGACAAGAAGAACTCATATTGAGTAAATAG
The DNA here is from genome assembly GCF_000747805.2 of Chaetura pelagica. Classification (NCBI taxonomy): domain Eukaryota; kingdom Metazoa; phylum Chordata; class Aves; order Apodiformes; family Apodidae; genus Chaetura; species Chaetura pelagica. Next base: position 1,558,849 of record NW_009953694.1, on the reverse strand, counting down.
ACAACATACAAACTGCATAATACCAAACTGGCAGGTAAAGCCATCGTTGCAAGTTATTGGCTGCACATATTTGAAGCATTTGATAAAGGGAAAGAACATGAACAAGGATGAGCATCAGGTGGATTTCTTTAAACACAGACGTGAATACTCTTATATGTTGACAGGTTTCGTAGGAAGTTGCTGACACTATAAAGAGGTATAGAATTCTGTTGAAATGCTTAAATGTTGAAATGTCACTGTCAGGGGTGTGGCTGCACCTTCACAAATGTGATCATATACAAATGAACTTTAAATTGGCCTGTCTAGGTGCCTTTCTTTGTATAAGTGCCGTTGTATAAATTGTTGATGACATGCTTGGTTTGTGAAACCTTCAGCTCCTTTCAGTGCTCTTTCTGGACAGAAACCTACAGCAATTCAGAGGATATAATACCTAATATTTTCATGTTCTTTTCAAACTCTTCAATCTCCCTATACCCACCTGCTTCAGGAATTAGTCCTGGCTCTGGAAATAACTTAAGAATTAAAGATATTTGCAAACGACTGAACATAGCAGTTCTTCATGGATCAAATATGTCCTTTTGGCTTCTTCATCCAGCTCGTGCATGTAGTTATCAGAAATGTGTGGCTATTTTGAGTATGTTAAGAAGGGCCTTTAGAGGAAGGTATGCTTTACTGAGAGATAGACTTGTTTTTGTGTGAGTTGCCAGCAGTTAGTCTCCAAGGGAACGCACAGCAGCAAAAACAGAAGGAACCCCTCCATGCACTTACATGGTTTTAAAAATATTTCATGCCATAATGGTGTAAGCAGTTGTTTCTTGAAAGTGAGCAAAACACTGAGATCTAAGGACAGTATGCTTTCCACAGCATCCCTGGGATAATATCTGGTTTCAAGCAGCATGGGTGCAATGGCTGCCCTCAGCCACCCCACACTATTGCCTCGGTCAGAGCACTGTTGGCTCCCAGCACAGACGCGTCTGAGGGGTGAAGACAGAGACCCCCGTGTCCAGCAATGTCCCCTACACCTCCAGACAGCTTAGGGAGTCCTTCTAATGGGGTTATAGGTGCTGCTTGGGTGAAAGATTCCCTTGCTTCTGTCAGGTCTGCAAAAATACTTGTGGTGCTCATCATCAAAGTATATGGAATTGGCTCACCTGGAGGATTTCCAGCATCTAGGCTGAATGGCACAGTAGTCTTAAGCAATAAGTGAGGTACCTCTGAGTTGGCACTTTCATAATTATGAAGCTTTAATGTGACAAAGACTAAGAAATGTCAAAAGGAAGGGCTCTGGAGAGACAGAGAGGGGTGCATGCCTGTGTTTTCTGCTCACACTGCTGACTTCATGCCTGGGAATGTCTCAGGCAGCACTGTCCTCCTGCCCAAACATCAGTCACCCATGGAGAGACAGCTCAACATTGGCCCTTCTGTTGAAAAGGAAACACAGTTTCTGAAAACGGAAATAATTTCCACAGTACATTTTGGCTGATGTTGAAGTTTGTGAAATATATGCAAAACAGAGTTTCTTCCCCTCTGGGGTGGGTGAAGAAAAGTCTCTGTTGCAATTCATAAGCTTTGCTTAATTGTTCAATTGTTTTACCCCACAATCCACAGGTAATTCTTTTTATCATTCTGCTGATTTTGTTGTAATGCATAGAGCTCTGTCTCCTCACTCCTGTATGTCTCAACTGCAATTAGGGAAAAAAGGAAATCACGTATCTACATGTACATGTGTGGAAAGTACGGTTTATTTCTCTTGCACTTTTTGCTTAACAGAAGTCTTGGAAATGAAAACTCAAATCCTCTGGCAGAAGCACTGGAGCCAGTAAGAGCACTAAGAAGGAGTTACACTCAGTGTGCACCAGTCAATGCAAGTCACTATGCCCCAGTCAGTCCTGGTGAGCACATGCTGGGGATGGGTCAGGCAATTTGCTCAAGTCACTTCTGTGTTGACATTAGCAGGAATTAGTTACCCAACTATTTTTAAGGATGGGTCAGAGGATCCTTGGACAGAGTGGCTCAGGTTTTTCTTAAAGCTATGAATTCAAGCAATGCGTTCTGAGAACAAGGCTGCTGAGGGGGTTAGAGATAGCATTGCAAAACCTCTGTCTCCTGTTCAAATGGGGATTTTTGCATACCCATAACTGGGTTGGGCTGGAGTTGTGTTGGGAAGGCAGCTGAGGTCAAGGCTGGGGCCCAAGCTGGTTGGAAGCTAGGACCTCCAGCTCCCTTTTCCTATGAACATTTTTCTCCTTGCCTGCTTTCTACTGAGAAATTCTATTCAAATAGGAATTCCAACACTAATTATAGCAGTCTTGGCTCATTGACTTTTTTCATGCTTAAAAAACAATTTCTCACTAACTTTGGCTAGGTCAACAGCTTGGATAACAGCAGCTGTCTCTTTTCAAATTGTAAAGCACATGGTTTTTCCTTTTGTCATTATATACAATAGGAATTTCTTTTGAAACAGTGAAGGTATAGCTAACTCCTAGATCTAGTCCTTTTTTTAAAAAAAGTGAAGATATAGTTACCTATACTGATAACTACAAATTCTAGTCTACTATGGACATCAACATTAATTTTCCCACTTTAAATCATCTGCCATAAAATATTAAAAATAAATAATAATAGTTACAACAATAAGGTTATTACATTACACATAGAGTTTAGAATATAATTTTTATATTTTATAAGGAAAATTAAAAGTGATTAAAGTGTTTTAACCTTAGCTATAGGAATTCACTTTAAATAGCAGAGCTCCAGATCAAATATAGCTTGTATTTTCAATATCTTTCCCTTATAGAGACAAAATTTGTCTGCTTATCCCAAAGTGATCCTTCAAAACCAAATGAAGAGTCTTTAAGTTCTATTTTACTTAACACTACTTCATTCTCTTGCTATGTGAAGGAAGTTTACTTCTAAAATGTTAGTGCCAACACATATTTTCACAACACTGCTCAGAAATAGGACAGATTATACTTATGGACAACTTTCAAACTCTGCTCCATTGATGATTGCACTGGACATTCAACATTTCTGTGAAACAATGGAATATTGTTTCACTAAGCCAAGTAATATCAAACAAGGATGTAATTCTTACCATCACCAAGGAAATCCATGTCTTTTTCATGTTCAGGATGACTTCTTTACTTGGAAAGCATTTTACAAAGTGCCTTAAAGCAGGAAGATTCCTTTTCAGACTGGTCTCCTGGCTGTTTCACTTTCCTGGAGCAGGTAGCAGAGGCCATCTGAAAAGTAGTGAAATCTCAGTGTCTCTGCAGGAGCACGATATGTCTCCATGCTCTCTACTAGTGAGACTGTCAATTTGTAGCAGAGGATCTCCAATGCAAAAGGAGAAATAGGTCTGAAAAAGCAGTAATTTTTATTTTGCTTTTGAAAGCCAACAGGTCATGTCTTCACAGCCCAACAATTTGTGGCGCAGTGATCCCCAGGCTGATTCTGAGCTGAGCTGGTGGCATCCCTGCAGAACAGTGTATAGAGAGGTACCAGCTCAGACCTGGCTCCAGCAGCACCACTTTTAGGGTCATATCTCTTGCAATGCAGCCTGCCCCTCAGCTTGCAAAGCCAAGCTGGCAGCTCCCTGCGCCATTCACCAGCACCACTGCAGCACCACTCAGCCAAATCGCTCTGCATTTCTTTTATCCACAGTCTCACTTGGTTTCTCTCAGCATCTGAAATAACTGCTGTCCAAGTCCAATGAATAGGACATCAAACCACTTGTCACTGTTGTGAGATTCTACTCAAGTAATTTTGACCTCCAGGGCTTTTGTTTCTTTCTTACGGTCTGGCTGGCGTCTCCAGCTATGAGGATTTTGTGCATGTATTGTTCCTAATACTTGTCTGAACTGTATATAAGGAATATTTCAGTTTAAGCTGCATTTCTGTTAACCCTATTGATCTTTTAGATAAGTAACTGAAAATCATGGCTGAAATGCTTATTTTTGTGCCCTTAAGGATGTCAGATTTTTATTAATATAAACCATAAATACAGACATGTCCTTATTACAAACTGCATTGACAGAGACTTGAGGGAGCGGACTGTTGTAGAGAGAGATGTCACTGATGAGTTTTATGAGTTTTTGCTTTGAAAAAAGAAAGTAATATCTGAAAAAAAAAAAAAAAAAAAAAAAAGAGGATTTAAACAGCTTTTTGACAAGCAGGTAGGTTCTTGCAGCTAGCAGTGCTGTCAAAATTTTAATTTAATTTAAAAAAAAAAATATTCTCTGGGCATTTGTTGTCGCAACACTGGTTTCCTGTCAGTTTGTACCTTACAGTTGATTGCAAGCTCCAGTTATATATTTCCAAAGTTTGGAGTAACGCTCTTGGTCTTCTTCCTCTTCTAATCTCCTAATCATGCTGCATTCTTTCCTATCAAGACACTTGTCATCTTTCTCTTGTATTTGGTCATCTTTTTTTGATGAAACACAAAAAGCCTTAATTATTTTGCAGATGAACAGCAGCTATCAGTGAGAACTGGACACAGGGCTCGAAATTTACCAGGGAACATACAGACAGACACACAGACAGCATAATCTCCTGAGTATTGTTCTCTTGAGAAGGCAGCTAAACCATCCTCCTAGCAGGACTGCCTAGCTCAGCAAGAGGTCTCTCACGTGATGCCTTCCACACACACAATGACTTTCCCCCATGTAATGCCTTCCCCACGCTGTTTGCTGCCACTGGCACCAGGGAGGAGAAGTAGCATAAGGGGCAGGTCAGCTCAGCTGTGGTTTCTGTGACCACTAGTATATAATTTTCATTTGGAGCTTCAGGTAATTGCAGCCTTAGAGTTTATTTATTAGAAATTCAAATCAAAGTAGATAATTGTTTATGTCAAACCAACTTCTCTGCAGGGTACACCAGCTCACAAGCTGTCAACTACTTGTAGGTGAAATAATAAATACAGGGTATGTGTGCATACAGGGGGTGCACAGCCAACCCTTTACTCACAATGGCTATTTCTCTCCTAAGAAGACAGCTCATCTTGGATGGAATTTTGGGGAATTTTGGCCTCTAATGTGTCTGCTTTCCCCCCCACCCCGTCTTTGGCCACTGCTACTTATGGGATGCTGGACAAAGAAGAAGAGTGTAGCAAGATAAGGACTACTCAAGGCACCACCAATCTGTTAATGGACCCATTAACCAGACATGGGTTTTAGTGCCATTTGAGAAGTCCCTGGGCATCCTGCCTGGCTCTGGGATTTGTCCTAGGCTTTGTGTGTATTCACTTCGGCTGAACCAGTTTCTTGCTGAATCATATCTAGAGGTTGTGAAGTGTTTTATCTTTAAGATCACTTAAAGATCACTTTATCTACAACAACATTAGGAAATAACGAAGACTGGATTTGCAGGCATCCTTCACTTTGTTTATGCAAAGCAGTAGCCAGATTTTCAGAAGAAGAAGCAGCTTTCCATCTGTGATGACTGATGGGCACAAGTTGCTTAAACATCCTCACATAACTTCAGAAGTGGTGAGTTCAATGGAAATGCAAATAAAATCTTAATAAATTTATTAACGTGTAATACCATCATAACACACCCAGATCAAATGTGTGTAACTGAGAAGCACATGCTGCAGGGGTTAGTTTGCTAATCCCGGAGGGTTTTCTGCCTTGGAAACAGTAAATGCACCATGTGTAGGCAACCCAAAATATACACACACATTTCTACCTGGTAAATCACAGTCAAGAATAATGTAACTACACATAATTGGAGATGCTTATCCAGTATTTCCCATCAAAGGAATATGGATTTACTGGGATGACACTAAATGAAACAGCAGGATCTTACTATGCAACACACATTTGTCTTGTTTATTAGTAATAGATAGGGGAGATCATTAAGGGTTAACTTGGTTTGCTAAATACAATTGTAGCATGAAGATGTGTGGTGTCTCTTGTATGAGATGAGGATAAGCTGGTGTGCTGCAATTGTGGTGCTATAGAAGCACAGTTCCCATACACACCCCAGTGCCCCACATCTCTGAGTTCCATCCAGTCATCTCCATCTGCACTGAGGTGGGGTGCACAGTCTCCCTGTTCCTCCCACAAAACCACACAGTTATGTTGCAAGAAGCAATGTATTGTACAACATGTTCAAACCACCTCAGAATTAAAAAGCTGATGGAAAAATTATACAGAGTAATTAATTATAATGTGTTTGCTTATGTTTGCTTTTTTCAGTCTGCCTTCTGGTCTTGAAAGGGAAGGAACCACTCCTCATATATGTGACAACTTCAGTTTCAAATTCAGTTATATGTTGCCATATTCTGCTCAGGATGAATGAAACAAATCTTTATTTACTCTCTCCTTGTTCATGAGGTGGGGCCAGCTTCTAACCTAGCCTGCCTCCTGTCCCTTGTCTACTCTTTTGTACTTCAGACTTCTTTGCAGCCTTGTCAATATCCTGTGCTCTCACCATTTTCTTGCATACCCCTCAGCACCTCCTGTCCCTCATCTTTGCTTTTCATTTTGCTGGTCACATTTTCTCAGCTACCTGTCCTTTTTCAGCTCTTCAGCCTTTGATAAATTCCTCCTGTTTCTCAGCTTTCTTACATACCCTTTTCTGTTCTGCCTTTGAGATCTTCATATGAATTTTCTTGCTTCACTCTCATTTCTCTTCTGTCCACCACACACCTTTACATCCTATCAAGTTCTCAGGTACACTAATACCCCAAGTGAAATCTCAGTGCTTCTAGTAATGGAATTTCTTCTACTAAATCATATTACTGACTTGAAGAAATGACATTTCAATGTCTTACCATTGGTCTCTTTCTCCAGATCATACAGCAGTTGGCACAGTCTTTTAGTTTACAGACGGGAAAAACAGATGTGGGAAAAAAGTGCATTTGAGAAATTATAATAATTTTAAAACAAAATCACTAACTTACCTTTGGACCTTAGCTTTGGTCCAGTGAGAAACAACCCTCAGCAATTTCATTTTTCTACTAGTGGTAACTTGAAATGACACCTATAGCATATTTATATTTACATTAGCTAAAGCTATTAATTATTTTTTTATATATATCCATTCCAGTGTAGTCTAGTCCTTTCCATCAACTCTATTCTCTGACCAGCATGTCCTCCTGAAACTCAATATATTCTTTCTTATTGAAGAGACTACAGTGTCACTTCTCTCAGGTCTTTTCCTGAATATCAGGCATGTAAAGTAGATGTGTTTTCTGAAATATTGCCCGCAAAACTATTTCATCCTATTTCACTATTTCATCCATTTGTGAGTGATTAATCTGAAGCAGAGTAATATAGACTTGTGAACTCAGAGGTCTGGTCATGTTTCTAATTAATATTATTAATAAATCAGATTTTAAACATTATTAAATAGATCAAATGAAATATAAACCATGGTATAGTAAAACAGAAACTCTACTTCGCTTCAGTGCAACTTCTTAGCAGCTATTCTGTGCAGGTATTAAGCTCTATACACACCTACTCAGCTTCATAAGAGAACTTTTAAAAGATGTCGAACTTTTAAAAGATGTCGAACTTTTTCCTAAAAAGACAGAACAAAGGTAAAATGTTATTAATAACAATATCTTTAATCTTAGTAACTACAGCATTAAAAAACATTGAGACTGCCAAAAGAAAGGAATATTTTCAGAAATACGATTTATTTTATAATAATATATATTTTATATATATCTTATAATAACTGGATAATAATAAAGTATATTTTGTAATAACTGTTACATCAAAACTCTGCAAAATAGACTGCCAAAAGAAAGGAATATTTTCAGAAATACGATTTATTTTATAATAATATATATTTTATATATATCTTATAATAACTGGATAATAATAAAGTATATTTTGTAATAACTGTTACATCAAAACTCTGCAAAATTTGTTTACAAATTATTGTTAATTATTTTATACTAGAGATTAGGTTTTATTTCATTCTGTTCGACTTGTAATTTTCACTGTGTTTGCCTGAGACATACAATCTTCATTAGCAAGGAAAAATATCCATCCAAATGGCTCATCTGAATGCCAGTAACATGGGAGTTAAAATCTTATTAAAAAGGTTTAAGACTTTGCCTTAGCTGATTTTTCTGACACTTTTTTCAAAAATTGTTTTGATGACATAGCTACCTGTGGGTCAGTAAATCTAGTGATTATTTTAGTAAAATAAAAATATTGAATAATAAAACTAAGCTTTTGCATGGTAGCTGCATGCAGTTCTGGGTGGCTGTACGAGTGTTTCAAAAGTTAGCCACACAAGACTGGAAACCTCAGAAAATGCCAGAGCAGGAAGGCAGGCAGCTGGAGCTGAACACAGTATTTCTCTGCTGTCGTTTACAGCTCTAAGCAGGTAACAAGAGGGTCTCTCCAGAATGGCACACAGGACAGGGCAGAACCAGCACAGTGGCTGTAATAACATTACCACGGCAATTTAAATTCTGTACAATATGTTTTCCTTTGCCTTGTCTGGTACTTTGTATCAAGTGATACATTTCGTAAAACTGCAGTGTTCACTATTGATGGAGTAATTCACACACATAGTGCTGTCTCAGCAAAAGGCAATACCGTAATTAATGGGTTAGTAGCATTTTTAATTGCAGCTGCAGGACACAAAGCAATAAACATTTTGTCATCTTGTGTCAGCTTTTCCATGGTTGAAAATGGATTTCCACTATGTAAGTGGAAAACAAATACATGTATTAACAGCAATCTTATGAATCTTATTAATAATATCAGGATATGAAAACTAAAGATATTTTTCAGTTACAACTATTTGATAAAAACATCAGCAAAAGGACTATGTTGTGCTTTCATTTGTAATTTTGATTTAGAAGGAATCATCTTGAATGTGGAAATGTTTGTGCTTGTGACTACTAGTTAGAAGTGAAGAAATCATAAAACAAGTTAGCATGGTGTTGATAAATAATTGTAGCATAAATGTGATAGATAAGAGCCAGGAGAACTAACAACAACAGCAGAACATTCTCCATTTCCAAACCAGTCAGCAGTAATTTGTTTGCAATTTCCTGCATATGGTATTTCCGCATGAGAGATGTTGACAGTGAGATTGTCATATTTTTACAGTGTGATCACATGCAGTCCCAATTTGAAACACATAACACATCTATTGCTGGAGAAGACACTGATTTCCATTCATGCAGCTGATGATTCCTTTTGAGCTTGCAGATCCTTGCATGAGAAGCAGATGCTGAGAGTGATTAATAATAATTGAGAGGAATAAGACAGAGTTCACTTTCATGCCTAGACCTCAGTTTTTGAGAGGAAGGTGCAGCTGAAAGGTGTAATTCCCATCCCAAGCCCTTCCCCTCAAGAGCCTCCCAGATCAAGTTTCTGTACCATGCTGCTACATTTGTATGTGGCCAGGAAAGAGATTCATGCTGCCTGGCCCACCTGACTTCACTCACAGAACCTGGAAGCATGGAGAGGATCTGGGTCGTGTAACACATCTGCACCTTGAAATGGAGAAAAGTAGAGCAACAACCACTTGTTGGTTATACAACCAGTTGTATACTGCTACTTTCTCATGCTCCTGAAGGAAGTAATACAATTCAGCACAAAACATTACTGAAAAGACAAAATTTTTTGGTGCAAAATCAGTAGCACATCAGGAGGCATCAAAAGTTGAAAGGCGAGGTTTTCCCTAAAGCAACACAATAACTAAACAAGTTAGTTCAGGCTGCCAAGTAGTCTTTCACCAGGCTTCTCTGCTGTGGCTGCTGCCTTCTTTCCTTCTAGGCACAACTAGGTGTTCTCCCTCTGCAGTGTGGAAAGCCTCACCCAAAACAGCAGCTGCCAAGTGTGGCTCAAGAGAGAGCAAACGCAGGTGCAGTGGGCAATGCATCAGCCAAGGTGCGGGGTGCCAGGAGGGAGCTGTGTGGCACCTGTGTTAGTACCAAACCCAGCCCCTCTTACAGGGGAGTTTGGGAGGGAGGCAGTTAAAAAAGAGTTAGGGCAGAGAGGAATAGTGCAAACATGTCACAGAATGTATAATTTTGTTTAGTATAGATTGATCAGGATGATATTTCTGTTTTAAATATCTTCTCTGAATAAGGCAAGCTCTGGGGTGGAAAAGGTTGGGATGAGGAAGAGGCTGAGTAGAACAAAAATATGAGAGTGGGATGGGGATTAGTGTTAAGATGCTGTTCACAACTTCTGCCTGTGCTGTATGATGTCCCTTTTAGATACTGGCTGGGATGAGAAGGAGGAGCTGCCAGAAAACATTACTCCTCTTTTTAAAAAATCTTATTCAAGTCAATATTTTTCTTTCTCTCTCTCTCTCTTTTTCCCCTTCTTCTGTCTGAAATATGGATTCCTTCTTTAGTTTGTGACCCAAAGACCTGGCCTGGAAAATCAGATTCCTGGTATTTTCCATAGAGCCTAGAGCTTCAAAACAGGATTTGGTAGCCACATGCTGCATGAATAGCTACCTAGAACTAATTTCCTAAAGGTACCTTAATCTTTCACTAGGATATAACCTAAGTGCAGTCATTTCAGCACAAGTATGCAAGCTGATGCATGGCAGTTGGAAGCCTGATTCCTGTTTTTGCCCACCCCATGCCAAGAAATTAAGGCAGTTGGCAGCTCCAACAAATCCTAGACAGATTTGGAACCTGGTTTCTGGTTTGTGTAATTTCCTTCACAGCACGAAGTGCAGGAGTCCAGACAAAATGGAACCTGCATATCTGGTCTAGCACATGGGAAAATCTCCTGAATGGGATGGGAGAAGGCATAGGGCTGAGGATGATAGGGTTGCAGATGTGTGATTATGCACCATTTGTAATTGCACGGACACAGCTCCTCTTTAGCATGTGGAGGCTATAACTCAGTATTGAATTAGGAGCCTCCGTTGCCACTGATGCCAATACCAGTGCTGCCGTGAGTGTTGCACATGCAGGTATGAGCTAGGAACTTCTGGTTCAATACTGACACTGACAGAAACTGAACACTTTTTCTCTAAATATACTCATACTGACACTGACAGAAACTGAACACTTTTTTCTCTCTAAATATACTGTATTTTCCTAACACTGCTCTTGTATGGGTAAAACATTCATATTCATGTTTCTAATGGGGAGAAGTGCTTAGAGAAGTTGAGACCCAGAGTCCCTGGAGGAAGCTAAGGAGTTTGGAAGGTGACTGAGCATCTGCAGCAAGGTGGGAGCACCATGGTGGGGCAGGTGTACCTGCCTTTGGGGCTATGCAATGGTTGCTCAGGCTAGTGTGCACTGGAGGCAAAGAGCAATTATAACCAGCCTGCACTGAAATCTATTTTTGCCTTCATATAAAACTTAAATTGTTTATAATATATTAGTTCATGAAGTCGTGATGGTGGCTTCCAAGTGCCATTACAGTGTGTCCAATGCAGGCAATTTTTTCCTCATATGGGGAAATCTTCAGAGGAAACTTTGAAGAAAACTAGTTCTGCTAGGCTTGCTTCACAGAATTTCACCTTAAACACATATTTCTTTTGGTTGATTCATCTTTTTTTCCTTTCAGCATGTGAATCCATAGGAGTTTATAGCTTTATACATTCAACTCTAGCTCAATGTCTTAATCTCAATGGATTAGCTGTATCATGAATTAAATGTAATGCAAGCAAAAATTATATAGCTGTGTGAATTTACAGTTCAGGCAGCTCAAGTTCAGATATCACTGCACAGTTAACTGTGTCAAGTTCTTCCTCTTTTTCTTTCCATGCAATTGCCACACATAAATGAGATTTTTTCATGTACAGTTTCCCACAGCCAGTGTCTCTACAGCATCTCTCTTGTTTCAGTAGCCCATGAGATGTCCCTCACAGCTAGACATAGGGAGAGGGGCCAACACAGAAGTACTTACTGTTTGCTAAGTCATCTGACACCCCCTGAGGCTGAAAGTTTCCTTTGCACTGGGATTTTAAAGAAAGAATAGGGCTGTATTTGTTTAAGCTGCTGAGCTGCTCTAACAACCTGCTGCCTCTGAAAAGGGTGCTTTTATCCCCCATCTCCTTAATTTTGTGGCTGTCTCTTATTTTCATTAATTTATTTTGCTTATTACCCCAGAAGATAGCTACCCACTTTCTTTTTCCTAATTATATGTACTTTCAGCTAATGAGGTCTGTCAGCAAAGGAGCACCAGAGTGGGATGAGTGGTGAAGGGATATACAGACAGACTCCTTGGCAGGGGTGACACACCCAGTGTGGTTTCCTAAAGCAATGCTACAACAGATTTTTGAAAGATGAGCCTAAAAACCATAAATACCTAATTGTGCAGATTCTTATGATTATAAACTAATTTTATGCACTTCATAAAGCAATGAAATTTATTCCACACACACTTCAAGGTGCCACAGGTGGTCTCACTGATTGCTTCTCCCTTTGCCAGCTGGCCCCAATGCCCCAGCTGTATGAAGTTTGGGGCTGCTTGAGTAAGAGCTGAAGGGTGAAATTTCTTGCAAAGCAGCTAACCCCACCCAGGCTGTCCTGAAGCTTTGCTCAGGGCTAGAGAGAAAGCTACAGAAATGGGGCCTCTTTCTCCTAAGCAGATCTATTGGGAACACTCCATTTTTAACAAACCTTATCTCTGTGTGTAATTAGTTATGTAGTGCTCAATGAAAAACCTTGGATGATGCAGAAAGCTGAGCTTGCTAATGACATGATGATATTGAAGGTCTTTTCCAACCTTGATGATTCTAAGATTTTATGAATAGCAGAGCAGATGTGAGATTGAGCTGGGGAGCCAGTTCTGAGCACAGCTTTTTGAGGCAGAGTTGGCAAGGTGGGTATTCTGTTAACATAGCTGGGTTAGGGCCTTTATTGATGCAGATATGCTTTTTGGCTACCAACTTTAGAAGAAGATTGCTTTATTTTTATTTCTTAATGTGATGAATACACTAGCTTGAGGGTGGAGCTGTGGCTGGATCTTGGGCTTGCTGCTATCAGTTGTGCAGTGCTTGGCTGTAAACATGCACCATTTTCTGAAGATGTTTTTGCAGGTACAAAACCTCCCTAAAGGCAGATGTGTACGTGACTCTTCCCCAGCATGCAATTACAGGGTGGAGGATTAATCTGTGCAGCCAAAATGGGGAGCTCTCTAATCCAAATATCGTGTTTAGAACAGATTGATACCAGTTATCATTTTAAATGTTGGTGATGCAACAAAACTTTTTTTGTTTGTGTTTGGCTGTAGGAAAGACAAATGTGCACAACTGTTCATAAGCTGCCATTGTGGACAGTTTCATCACCAACACAGGCAGTCAGACCTTTTGAGCCAATATCTTCTGCCTTCTTTCCCATCCATCTCCCAAATTAGGAGTCTTAAAAAGAGTTTATTAAAACGTAGTATTGGGTGCTTATCTAAACTGCCTTCTGATTTTTGAACACTTACACTTCACATTTTTACACTTCAAACTACACCATTTTCCTAAATGAACACGGTGATTGTGACTCAGAGAGCTAAGATTTTAAAAGGAAGAAATAATATATTTCCAAGAGGGGGGAAAAAAAAAAAAAGCCAGTCTCACTGGTTTCTACCTCATAAATAGTCTAAGCAGGTCTTGGGAATCTTTTCTCCTTACCACCTTCTCACCCCAATGTTTTCTGTCTGGACTCAGAGAAGCTGCAACTCTTCATTCCAGCAGTGGTGACAGTGTGGTCTCATGTCCCATGTCTGAGAAAACCCAACCACCTGTGCTTTTCCCATGTGCAGCCTGAAGAGTTGCCTGATGCTGATGGGGGTTTCTTAGTGATGTTATTTGCAGGCACAGACAGCATTTGCTATCTGGAAGCAGAAAGTCTTAGTCCTCAGGTTGGAGAGAGCCAAGGGAATGAGTTAAACAGGAGAGAAATGCCTGATTATTGGCGAACAGTCCTCAATGGACAGAACATATTGTAGGGATTAAACCAGAGGTGAAGGGTTCAAGGAAGAGCTGGCACTGAGCGGACCAGGGAGAGAACATTGTAATTTTATTACTGCCTTTGCCCTTTCAGGCCCATAATTAACACACAGGGCATGGTCTGCTGTGCCAATGCAGTGCAGAACCTCATGACCTGAGTCACTGCAGCATCCCAACTCAAGAGGGTAGTCTGGGCAGGAGACACTAGTAAGTCCTCCCTGCTCCCGTGTAGGTGTCCCCAAGGTCAGAGGTGATTTCCTTGCTGGGTTTGGTGCATGTGTCAGGGGAGGGCACTAGCAGGTGCTAGCCCCAAGGGTGTACTTGGTCTCAGCACACCTCTGAAATAATGTTCTGGATGCCCTGGGCCTGCTGCAGTCAGTGCAGGTGTTGTGGGGAACCTGCAGCCTGGGCTGAGGTGTGTTAGATGTGTCCCAGCTGTGAGCACTTCCGTGTGCAATGAGGGCAGAAGGGAGACAATTACCTGAAGCAGAGGCTGCTCTCTGCTCTGGGGGGATGGCAGTCTCTTCTCCTGCCAGCTGCTGCCTCATAAGAGGCACATACCACAGCTGTTATGTTAGGCAGGAGCAGCCACTGTGATGTGTAATGCCGTAAGAGAGGTGTGGCCCACACTCAAGGCCATAGGAGCAGAAACCTTACTATCCTGGCACTACCCCAGCTGGACCACTATCTGTCCCTTGGGCATGGTGCTACATGGGCTGGGGACCACCACTGGCCCTGTCACATGGTGTGGGACCATGCAGTTCAGGCAGCCCCTTGAAAAGGGAGCAACACAGTTCTCACCCCAGAGGCAGAAAGGGCAAAGAGAGCCTTCTCAGGGCCCCTTGGCTGCTAGAGTGGCAGGGAGAGGTGCCAGTGGCAGAGGTAGCAGGTCTGCCCTGTCCTTTTTCTTGCCGAGGGCTCAAAAGAGGCCTGTGGAGGTAGGGGAAGCAAGGATAATGGTGGTATCAGGTGGAGTGAGAATGGGTGTTGTGTCTGATGTGGTCTCTTCAGCCTCACTCTCCACATCCTCCACGCTCTCGCTGACAGAGGGGATGATCTGCACTACCTTCTCCTGGAAGTGCACTTGCTTGCGTGGGGCTGGCAGGGCCACCGTTTGGGCAGAAGCTGCTGGAGCTGGGTTCCTGTCTTTGCTGCCCTTCAAGATGCTCTTCATGTGGCCCAGCAGTGAGCAGTGCTGTTCCCTCTGGGCTCCATGGAAGGTGTAGGTCTGCTCAGTATCACCAGCAATGGTTGGGCCTGCCATGGTTGCTGAGGGGTCTTCGTACTGGCCCACCTGAGAATGCGTTTCTTTGTGCCCTGGGATCTTCCTCCTCTTGCTCAGCAAGAAGTAGGCCAGGGCGGTGAGCACCAGCATGGACCCTGGGGAGAAGGCCATGTTGGCTGAGGATTGGGCAAAGTGAAGAGCCCACCGAGCAGTACCTGGTCCAACTAGCTCAGTGGTCCCCACAACTGATCTGCATCCTGCACATCCCCACCCTCTCTGGCCCTGGCAGACCATGCTCTTCTTCCATCTGCACTATTCTCTACCCCAGCACCTGCTCCTTACCAGGGATGGTGACATGCCAGACAAGGACGGGATGCAGGAAGCAAGCCACTGACAGCAGTGTGTACCCCAGGAATTTCTGGAAGCTTCCTGGGCGTCTAGATCGCTTCCAGCAGTCCTGTGCCAAGGAATCAGGTTCATATCTGGGGAGAGAAACAGAAGTCCTTGTGGGACTGGGTACCAAGCACATGGCATAAAGATTTAGACTTAATTATCACCCATCTAAAGGTTCAGATCCTTACTCTGGCTTCCCAAAAAAACAGTGTTGGACAGCCAAGGTAAGCAAAGCCTGAGCCCCTCCCCTGGAGGGAAGAGGCCATCTCAGGCTGTCTCTCCTTGGTGTGTTCCCAAATGGCAGTTGGTCAAGTGCCTATTTGCTGGAGGAAGGGGTTACCTCAAAGCTGTCAGAGCTTTTGAGTTTATGCTAAAAGACAGCACCGAGTGCTCAGCCTTTGAAAAGTATGTAACACCTTTCTACTTCAATCTTCTGTGTTATCTCTGGGAAGGAGCTTCAGATCACTTTGGAGATCTGGCTCTTCCCTCAATGCCGATCCATTGTAGGGTTTCATACTCCTATTAAACAGATGTTGCAGACCCAAATTTGTCATGCTGATGCACAGCAAACTATGGCACAAGCCTGGGTTAAAACACAGGTTTATATAGCTGTGGACATGGCCCCATTTACCTCCCCCGTGACTGAGTCCATGTGTCATGGCAATAGGGTACTTCTGGCTTGGCACTTGCAGCTCAGCTGGGTCTGGTGTTGCTTGTATGGGGTAAATTGCTCTAGGTCCCTCCAAGGCTGGAGAAGACTGGGCAGGGTCTACTCACGTGAAGCACATCTCCAGGAACAAACTGATAAAGAAGAAGCCTTCACAGACAGTAACTGCAACCCCTGAAAAACTGAAAGGTGGAGCTGTCAGGGAGGCAGGGCTGAGTTTGAGTATGCTCTCTGGGTAGTAGAAGGGGCATAGAGGTCCAGGGCATACTATCCATTTCACAGCAGAGTCTGTGTGCTGGGATCTGAACACCCTCTGAACAGCTGGTTTGTGGAGGAGAGCTCTAAGCCTCTCTGCCTTCAAGGGTCACCTTGCAGCCAGTATCACTCTTCTAGCCTGCCTAAGTCTGCAGTGGCATGGGTGATGCAGTGGCATTGCTTTCTCTAACAGAAATAGGTTACTTAGACAGGGAATTTAGACATGGAGATATCAATTCCCCAAATCCTTCCACACTGCTGATTTTTTCAGTCTAGTCTGGGTACTAGATATGGAGGAGGGGTCAAACATGTCACTCCCACCAGCTCTGATTCCCAGGTCAACAATACTCACAGCAGATAGAAAGCCAGGCTTTTGAACTGTCCTCGCTGCAGAGTTTCTACGCCCACACCAATCAACACTAGAAAGAGAAGGCAGGAAAGATGCTGACTGCACAGTTGGTTCCAGGCTCTCTGGTCTCCATCAACTCCCAGGATCAATACCCCGGTTTCCCCAGGGGCTGGCAAGGCTGCTTCTCCTATGCTGTGCAGCACGTTAGGACTGCCAGCACCAGTGATTCATGCTGACACACCAACCCAGGAGGGTCAAAGCTGAATGCTGACTGTGGCATACAGCCCAGAAACCCATCCCAGCTGCAGCCTTGTCACAGGGGCTTGCCACTGCGTGGGCTGGGGAGTGGTGCTCTGGGAATTCCAGCTGGCCTTGGACAGCTGGGAGAGGTGAGCAGAGGTGTCCTGTGTCCCTTCCACCCCTTGTCATGCCATTTCATCATGTAAGCCAAAGGGACTACCTTCCTACTGCCCCATCCACCTCGTCCCTGGGGACCTCTCTGCCTAGGTCCTTCCAGCACCTGCTGACCTTTCTCCCCTGCCCATACTGCTTGCCCAGGCCTGCTGCACCCAAAACACAGCTGCAGGGCAGCAGCAGAACTGGGGAAATGTGCCAGCTTCCTTCACAATGGGCTGTAGTCATGGCATCAAGATGTTTTGTTAGCCAAACAGAAAAAATATATAACAGGAGCATGAAGATTAAAAAGAGGGAATGAATGCTCTCAGTGCCCCATCCACACAGCACACTGGGGAGTCAGTTTGTGGGGGATTAGGAGTATTAGCAAGGCTAAAATCTCCCCTGGACTGGCTGTTGGGGGCCAATAGCTTGAGGAGATGGAAAATTTCCATTAACATTCTTCAATTCTCCACAAGACTATTTCCACAATGGTGCAAAAATGAAGTGCCTCACACAAAAGGCAGCAAGTTGCTGGGTCTGATACTGGCCAGTCAGGGTGCACAAGTGCTGGTGGTGTGTGCCTGAGTGGAGCCCAGGTCTCATGGCCAGGGCATTGCAAATCGGTCATTGCACTCCTGTCCACATTTGAAATCTCCACATCTCACCAAGAAGTCCTTGCCCATCCACTGGTGCTCAGTAAGTTCACTACTGGTCCTGATGAATTCATGCTGGCCAAGGCTAAAAGTGTCTTCATCTAATGTAAGTTGTATTTTGCCCCATCTGGAGAAGGGTAATAGGCTCCCAAACAAGGATGCAGATCAGTGTCCATCAAGGTCCTGAGGTGGGTCAATGCTGAGGGTTGTGCCTGAGCACAGAGCTCTCCCAACCTGGCCAAGCAAAGCCACATCAAGGTGCTGCAGTCTTGCTTTTGTTCCCACCTGCAGCTACTGGCCCCTGTCAGCTAGAGGAACACATGGGGTCCACATGCCACTCTCCTCTGTGGAGGCTGCCTCTTCAGCCTTGAGCAGTGGCACAGGGATATCAGTCTCATCAGAGGGCTGTGAAGTTGTGTGAGCTGTGCAATACTATGTGCAATGTACTGTCCTTTGTTATCTGGTGACTGAGAACCCTTCTTTGTAATCTTCCCTACAAATGTGAATTTCACTTCTTTGTTCGTTCATTCATTCCCTGTGGATGAATGCGGGATTCAACATCTTGGCTGTTACACTTGAGTTTCTGCTCTGGATGGGAGAGTTTCCTCATTTTGCACAGCTTCTGCTTTATCCACAAAGCTGTTTGGATGAAGAATCTGCAAAAGGCAAAGCGCTGTTTCCTAGGTGTTTGTTTGGACTAGTTGCTGCCTTGATTTGGATCTTATCCAAGCCATGTGGCTAAAGGCACATGATTAGGAATTAAAGGGTTGAAAGCATGAGAATTAAGAAGTAAGAAAAGAGTCTCTCCTAGATGCAGAAATCACAAGGCCTAAAATCTCTGAACTACAGAGATGCCCCAAACACTGCAGCAAATTGTGGGCCTGTTTGATCACTCTACACAAGCTCTGCTGGCAGCAGGGTTGTCTGATTTCTTACATAAAAGAATCCTTGTATCCCCACCATTGCAGACAGCCATTACACTCCAGGATTCTGGGAGAAGGGAGGCTTATACGATGTGGCTAACCTTTTATGGAGCTGACTGGGCCTTCTCAGAATCAATTAGTGAGGCTGATGGACTCTCCCTTTCATTTTTATTTTTTTTTTGCAAACAAAACCCATGGGGTTCTCCTCTGCATGGTTTCCATTTGATGCAAAAACCTCACACACGTCAGCAGGCACTAAACACTGCATCAAGCGGTTTTCTTGCTCCAGTGAGATGTAGAAGAATAAAACACAGGCACCTCCCATTCTTCACTGGCCTTTTGAAAAAGTCGGGTGAAACTAGGAATGCATCAGAGCTCTGGAAAAGCACAGAGATAGGCAATGCAGCTGTCTACGCTCTGTGATGCTCAGCAAAGAGACAAACACGCTCCTTTTTCAAGAACTACAGAAAGGGGTGCAGAAGATGAAAAATGGTCAAGAGAAAACAAGCAGGATAAAGAGAGAGATATCATATTTCACTAAGACACTTGCAAATTGTAAGATACTTTCAATATTGCTGTTCTAGCTTTAGTTTTCCCATGACAACAAGTTCGTGTTTTCTCCCAGGAAGTTTTCTATGAGTTTCCTTGGAGCTTCAAGGGAGAATATGACCAGCATGGGGCTCATGTTGGCCCAAGGGGATGGGGATGGAGAAAGGAAGAGATTTATATTTGGTGGTTAAAACTGTGTCCCAGCTCTTATCTGTTACAGTCTCATCATAACGTGCACTTATCTACTGGGAGTATGTATAAACTCAATCTCTGCCCGTTATCAGTCACTTCAAGGACATTCCAGAGCACAGCCAGCTTCTCAGCCCGGCTTTAGGTGTCCTTGGGGACCTGTGCTCTCTTCAGCTGACCTGTATACTTTCTACTTTGACCCTGCCTTGAGTAAAGTGTCTCTCATGGTTGTCTGTTGCTGATAAAGGGAATGAAGAGGTAGGATGACCTGCTGTGACCTACTTTGCTATGTCTGAATCTGCAATTCCTTGGAATCCGACAGGAACCACAGACAGCACCTCAAGTCGCCTCTCACCAGGAACCTCTGGTTTATTCCTGCAGCCTCGAGGCAAATCATGCACTTTGATCTTTTCTTTACTGATGGGGAAACTGAAGCAGAGAGCACTGCCTATACTGCCCCATAACAGCAAGTCAGCAGGAGTGGCAGAGTGAATTCCTCAGCCATCTGCATTTGCTGTTTCCCCATGTCCTATCCAGAAATGTCCAGTGCAAGAGGGTTATTCACCACAGTTCAGTCCTTCTGAGTGAGATGTTTTGTCTGAGATATCCAGCTCAAACCACCTTCATTTCACTGCAAACTTCATTTCACTGCAAAAAAGTGCTCAGAAGTGTCACAAAACCCAGAGGACACCGGTCCCAAGCAGCCTCTGGCAGCAGGTGATAGGATGCAACTAGCCAGGTGGGTGAATTTATGTTTGCATTGCAGCTATAACCTGAACTGCTTCCTGAGCCTGCCCCCTGGTAGGTTGCTAGAGAGGCAGAGCAGCACTTTGGCACTACCTGTACCACCATGGCTGGGACCTCTCCACCCTGCCTGGCACAGGACACCTCACTCTACACAGTGCAAGCTGCTTCTACTTCATTTTCACATCCCACAGAGTCATCTGGCTATTTTTTGCAGCTATCAGCATTTTGTTTTTCAGCTTCATTCACATCTTGCTTGTGCCCATGTCTGTTCTACAAGAATATTATTTACTTTTATTTTCCATGTGTGGTTTAGCTTGTCCTCTGCCATGCTGAGTGCTGTCTTTTTCTGATGTCTCACTGTGCCTCCCACAGCATTTGCAAAGAGCCTGGCCAGGCACCCATCATTCTCACTCCCTGGGTCCCAAAGTAAAAGGATAAAGTTTCCTTGTCACCCTTTTAGGGGGAGAGATGTAGTGGCTGCACCTGACCAAGGGTAGGGACACAGCTCAGAGATCATGACACCCACTCAGTGCCTTTAAGTGACAAAGAAAAAGTGAGCTCACTCTTACCTGCTGCAGTGGAGATGCCCAGCAATCGGCAGGTGTATTCCAGGGCACTCCAAAATGCCTCGTGCCGCATGGCGAAGAGATGAAGCTTGTGGCACCAACCAGGTAGAAGCTCTTCTTCAGACCTCCTGCTTCACACGTAGCCCAGCAGCTCCCAGCTGCAGACAAGACCTTCCAGGACCCGGTGACCTTCCTGAAGGAAAGGGTAGCGTGTGCAGGACAGGCCACCTCCGCCCAGGAGAGTGTGGTCAGAGAGTGAGCTGCCACCGCAGGGAACTGGTCAGCACTGCTTCCCACTGCTCCCGCGGGGGCTGCCGAGCCTTGGCCTTTTCCTGCTTGCTTGCCGCTTGCTCGTGTTGCTGGCCTGGCAGTGATTAATGATTGGTAAGAAGAGGTGCGGCTTTGGGAGCTTTTGCACCCGGGGTACACGGCCTTTCCTGCTCCTGAGGAGGTGGCTCTGGGAGTCCAAGCTGATTAAATGCATGTGAAGTCATTAGTGCTGTGCAGCTCCCAGCAGGTTAACCATTTGTGAGGACGACGATGTTTGATCCTTGCAAGACAGCGGCACATTTCTGGCAGGCCAGGGGGCTGCCAGGGCACCTCATCCCTTCTGCCTCCAGCAGCTGAGCCCCCCATCAAGGATGCTGCTCCCTGTGCAGGTTTTGCCAGGCTCAGACTAGTACAGCTGGGGCAGTTTTGGGGCTCAAGCACACCACAGGAGCGAAGATATCAGATATATTCCCAACAAACAATAGAGGGGGAGATGTGTGTTTTTCTTCTTGGGAACCTCAGTGAAATGTGTTTCTGTGTTGTAGTGACCAGAACCACTTGAATGGCACCAGAGTTGCACAAGTGTCCTGATACAAAGAGTAGGGTATATAGGTACTCTTACCTCTTTGTATTGGAATTGGCAGACAGCTTGGGAGTCCTTGGCTTGTCTCTGCAGGACACAACACCCCTGGGGAGGGACAACCTCAGGCATGTCTGAAGACCAAGACAGGACAACACTGGCCTGCTCTGGACCCCAGCCTCACATACATCTCACTGAAGGTCACAAATTCAATCCTCACTTGCTGCTGCCTGGGGAAGAGGAGATGTCAGCAGCAGCACCTGGTCATTGAGGCTCTGGCAGGAGGGATGTGTGAGCAACAGCACCAATCCAGCAGGCATTGCGGATATCTGGTGCCTGTGGGGCTGCAGGCTCACAGGTCAGTGAGCTCACCTTGTGCTGCTGTGGGCGTTGGATGAGTTATGGGGGCCCTGCCCCTCACCGTATGGGGCGGGCAAGGGGCTGGGTGCATCACGCTCAGGTCACGCACAGGTAGCCCTGTGGGGAGAGAGCAGCTGGCCAAGCCTGTCTGCCATCATTTCTTCTCACCCGTCTGAGACAACAAAGCTAAACCTGGTCAGTGTGTGTCATACTGATGTGTCCTGGGAGGAGAGGCGAGTTGGTCCAAGGCCACAACAACAGCTTTTCTTCCACAAGATCTCAGTCTGTACTTCAGACTAGGATTTTCCCAGTACAACCAAATACCTGGACTCATTAAATGGGTCCTTAATTCCTGTAAATAGCTGCAGATAATGCTTTTCTGAAAATTTACAAGGTGGTGGGTGGCAGAGATTTTTGCAGCAGGCAATGTTGACAAGGTCTGGGGACAGAGTACATTTTCTATGTGAGAAATGGAAAAGCCTGCTGGAGAAGAGCTTCCAGAAAGCATCCCAAGGAGCAGTGCGGAGTGGCACAGACCCAAAATGTATCTTTGTGTTTCAGCACTGGCACTGGCACTGCCTCGGATGTTCCTGTTTCCTCTGTCATCCCACATCAACATGGGTGTTTGAAGGAAGTACAGGTTTTCCACAGCTGATGACTCAGTGTTGTGTCAAAACATCCTTTTCAAGAGAGTCACAGAGAGGGAAACAGTGGTACACCCATGAGGAAGGTCACATGAAGGCTGGGAAAGAGCCCCGAAAGGCATCCTGTGCCCTGCCCATTGTGGTTGGGCACAGCCTGAGTGATCCCTGTGCC
This sequence comes from Chaetura pelagica, assembly GCF_000747805.2. Taxonomy (NCBI): domain Eukaryota; kingdom Metazoa; phylum Chordata; class Aves; order Apodiformes; family Apodidae; genus Chaetura; species Chaetura pelagica. The sequence goes on along the minus strand of NW_009953694.1, from coordinate 1,536,024 downwards.
ATCTTGCAGCAGATTGCTGCAGGCTCCAGGAGCACCCTCCACTTCCAGAAATCACCAAACCAGCTTAAGAGCCCTGAGGTTCTAAAACAGTCTGTATGCACCTTTTCTCTTGCAGTTTTGTTTCTTTTAACAACTGATGTATTGAATTTCAGGTGTCTCTTTACAAACATGAAAGCTAGAAAATTACTTAAAAAACAATTGGACGAAAGGAAGACGTAAGAGTATTTTAGAAACACCATGAGTTTGGTATTAAATAAAAGCAGCAAACACCACAGTATGATCCTGAGCCCAGACAGCACCCACCCTTCAGCAGCACCCAGCACCTCTCAGTGCAGCAAGACGCTGCCTTTTCCTATAGTGGGGCTCTGTTGGCCAACATGGGCAGTGCAGTGCACTGGGCTGTTACTCTGGAGCACGTATGAAACTGCACTGAGCTCTCTCCCAGAAACTAAATGACTTTGCTTAAACGTCCTTCACGGCAACATTTCCTTCACGGCAACAAGCCCCAGGGTTTAAAATAAATGTAAATTTATGGGGAGTGGTGGTGATGGAGAAACAGAATCTATTTGGGAAAGGCAGATTAATATGTTAACAATTTAAACCTCCCGTCTCCCTCCCATGTTACCTTAGCTAATGCCCGGTCTCCATCCTCTGAGTGAGCCTACATCAGGCTTTCTGAGGGTCCTTGTTCCCTGCCTGGGGACATCCTTAGCCCAGGGTAACTTAAGGCCTTCTCCACTTGCTACTAATCAGCGCACTCATGCTTCTCCCACTCCAGTGCCCAGGACAGAAGCATGAAGTGAGTAGGACAGGTACCCTTGGACTTGCTTTGTACCAACACTTCTTTAGCAGCTACTTGCTTCCATTTAGGAATTTTTTGGCTAGAGCTCCTACAAAGAAACATCACATCAATCTGATTTTTCTTGGTAGAGGGATTTCTTCTCATTCTGCCTCCTTTTAAGTGGGGAGATGATATCGTCAATGAAACTGTGACATTTGTGTGTTTCGGTGAGGTTTTTAAGAACGAGTTTATGCAGTCAGAAGAGGACTAAGAACTTATGACCTTGGAGGGGTTTAATAGCCTGTAACCAACACAACAAAACCTATGCACCAGCACAGCCTGTTCTGGGACACATAAAAGCAGTGGTCCCAGCTGCACATTAAGCCACTTCCCTTGCACAGAGGCTTGCCATTTACACTTTGGCTGTCAGCCAGGTTTCACATTTACAGGGTGCTTCCAGTGATGTATGGTTTGCTTTGAGAGGATTTTATTTCACTGTTAGGTTTCATGGTGAAGTTAGTACCCATCTTCATCTCTCCCCTCACACTTCACTCAAGACATTTTTCTACGGCATGGCCACCATGGCCATTCTTCTGTGATTAAGGCCACACACAGTGTCTGTGCTGAGCAGCCACCCTCGGAAGGCTGTGGGGGAGCAGCACGCCTTGTACCTTGCCTATGCAAAATAGTCATCCTGCAACAGTGCTGCAGTGAGCAGAGTTTCCCATCATGGGACACAGGACAACACAAGCCAAGCTCTGGCACAAACATGTGGGAACATGCTTGACTTACTCAGTTATTGTCACTCCCTGACCATTGTAAAAACAGTTCCCAAACTTGCACAAGTGCTCTAGAAATTGGTTTCTGCTATTTCATTCCTTCTTTCTCTAAGCCCTTGCCTATAACCATGAGGACAGGCAGCCTTGCTTGACAGCCTTGGTCCTCTCTTTGAGCAGTAGCAGTGGAAGTGGAATCTCCTTGCACCTACATTGTCCATCTGAGACAGACTGACACCAACACTCTACCTTGGCTGCCAAAGAGCAGGCAGTCAGCAGGCAGCTGCCCAGAGCCTTTGCAGTGGTGCCATGTGCTACTTTCTTGTGCTCTCCTTCCACCAAGTCACCTGTCATGGAGAAGAAAGAGATTTTCACAACTGGCTGATGGAAGAATGACCCAGTTGAACAGAAGCACCAGTGAGTTGCAGCTGTGTGTTTACTGGGTGCAAACACCTCCTTGAAGCCAACAGACCTTTCTTCCTGCTTTGTATCACCAGTGGTCCACAACTTTCCAAACTGGTCTGAATGAACCAGGAGCATCCTGAGTTAAGCTTGGCAGACCTTTCTTCTCTCCTGGAGCAGGGAAAAAACATGGCACTAAGTTGCCTGAAACCTCATAAACAGCAGAGCTGGAGTGAAAAACTGTGTGTCCCCTCTTCCTTCTCTGTAACCATTAAATCAAGTCCTCTAAAGTCTTTTAACCTGGGACAGTGCTGCAAGCCGTGCTGGGGACGCCCAGCAGGGGACAGCAGGATCCCACTGCTGCACTGGCAGCTTGCCTGATCCCTGCAAAAGGCAGGCTCTAGCCAGCCCCCTGCAAGGCGGTGCCGAAAGGGCACCCTAAAGTTTTACTGTCTGAAAAAGAAAAACATGAAAAACACCACATAGATCTGAAGGGACTGGGGAGAGCACAGAGCTGAAGGGAACATGAATCAATAACTGTCGTGTTTCTGGGATGAAAGCTTGTCCAACACTCGCCCACTCCTCTGGGAATTTCACAGCCCGACAGAGTTGGGGTCACGGCTCAGTAGTATACTGCCCCGATTGTCCCCCTGCAGGACAGAAAGCCCTGGAGGCCTTTGGCACCACAGCCCAGTGCTGCAGGCTGAGCCAGCAGAGAGGGTGAGCTGGAGGGGTTCGTAAAGAACCTTTGTGCTCACACTCTCTCCTGAGGACCTTCTCTTCACTAGCATGGACGGAGAGGCATTTTATTTTCTTGCTGGAATCAGAATGTCTGGGATCAATTCCCCTGCCAGTGCTACCCCATTAAGACTGGGTGGGCTAGACAGTGTGCTGAGCTTGCAGTATTCTACACAGTGCTTGGCAGAGCCATGTGTAATCAGGATGTACACATACATCTGCATGTCTATGTATGCATGCACTGAAAACCCATGTGTGTATCTTAAACTAAGCTGTAATAACAAAAAACACCTGTCAAAGGCAGATTTATTTAAAATGCATCTGATCTCCAGCTCAATAGCAGGGTTCCCAGAGGTTGATGCCCGGCTCCCAGATTGATATGATAATGCACACCCTTTTCTAGCCCACAAAATTGCAGAGAAAAGATGTAAAGAGTCTTAAAACACACAGAAAAAAAAATTACCAAGGGAAGAAATCTGCTCCATCCTTCCCTCCACTGAGAAAAAGTGAGGGTGAAGCTTGAATGTGGTGGGGTTGCTGTGGCATGCCTGGGGCAGAGGGAGAAGAGCTCTGTGCTGGACTTGATGGTGGGGAGTTGGAGGCCTCATCCCTCTTCATTGGGAATCTCTGGTCTTTGTGAGCCTGATCTTGGCTCTTAGATGGATTATAGGAGATCTTGACTTGGCATGTACATAAAGAAAGGACACATGAAGGAAACGATGTGTGCGATCTTGAGGCATGGCTACATCCTGTGCAAATCCCTGCATGTCCCATATGTGCCTGCTGCCCCTCAATTTGTGTTCTTCCTTGCAGGAGTGTGGGCTTGGTCAGGCTCCTCCAGTGTGAGCTACTCCCATACGATGGCTATGGGGACTCAAGATATTCAAAGATGAGCTGACACATCACATACACCATGTTGCCCACAAATGCAGAAACCCCATACCATGAAGCAGTCAGTTTGCTGCAGGACTTGGAGAGGCTCATCAGGCTGAAGCTGGCATCAGTGACTCTGGATGGACTGCCACACTAAGAATAGATCCACCTCCTTTTTTCTCCTCTTTCCACAGAATCTGCATAGCTGTGCTGAAATTTAAACCACTCCCAGCATATATTAGAATTTGATGTGACAAACCCTCCTAGCAGGTGAGAGTACTGTTTAAGAGGCAGCTAGAAGTGATTGGTAAGGCAGACATAGACAGGCAGTGCAGATGGAAAAGTCTATGCTTAGGATCACTGGCTGGAATAGAGACATAGCTTGTGATCTGGATGTGACAGCCATGGATTTCAGGCCCATGGGAGGATGTGATTCATGTCAGCACACATCTTCTTTTCCCATTGTCACTGAGAAATTCCTCACCCCACAAGAAGTCCCATGGGACTGAAGTAATCAATCAAGGAGGTGAATTTGAGGCTTCAAAGATCCATCTCCACATTTAATAATAACATTTTATTTGTAACAGTGGGCTGTAGTACAAGAAGTCCAGCCCCACATCAAAGGACACCAGAACAGCCTCATCCTATTTGTGTGTAGCTGAAGAAGGGATGAAATCAATCACAAATTTTCTCTCTGAATCAACAGTTCAACTGCTGTTGGGTTCCCTGAATAAAGCCTGCAGCTCTCTCCTAAGGACAGCCAAGTCCCTCCTCAGTAGCTGCCAGTGGATACGAGCTCTGGGCTGTCACTCTAGGAGGTGTTTGAGCTTCTGGCCAAGCTGTCTGCAGCTCTGTCTTCCAACTTCTCCATCCCTTCAGCTCCCTCTGCAAAAACATAGATAATATGAGCTGCCACCCTGGGAGACAGCAACTCATAGCAGTAGTGCAGGAGCCATGATCAGGGTGTGAGAGGGTGTTCACCAGGGATTGGTTTCCCTGGGGAATTGTAACATCACAGGCTGCTGTAGATGCAGGCCGATTCTCATCATTGAGACCTAACAACATTGCCAGCAGGAGCATTGTGTCAGTAAGTAGTAAACTATCTTAGTTTTTCAGTTGCACTGACTCATTTTCATTTTGAATGCGAAAACTGAGGCAGGGTGATGATTTGATCCAGAGAGTATCACACAGCAGCACAGCTCACTTGAGGATACCTGCCTGTCAATGAGTCTGCATATCTCTTGTGAAATCCAGAGGCAGGTTTCAATCAAGACAGATAGCTAAACTATAACTTAAATGAACACGATTAATTCACAGGACTCAGAATAAATGTTAAAGGTTGTGTTATGATGGTGAAGCGTGAGATGTACCTCTGTGTGGAGAGGTTCTGTAACAACACTGTTATACCAAGTTAACACCACAGAAAAAGGCTGATGTTTTCTTATTTCTGTACGAAGATAAGTTGCCACCACAGGAGGAAGGGCAGTAGTGTAAAAAGAGCTCACAAAAAGGATCAAATAGTCACATGCAGGCTCTTGTTCTGGAGTATGTTTCATAAGGATGGAGGGAGTAGAAGTATTTTATCAGCTAAAGGGAGGAGGGGATGCTAGTAACTCACAGAATAAACAAGCTCTGTGCATGAGGTTCAGCCCACAGACATTTATTCATTCATCAAAACCGCTTGACTTTTTGCCCTCTTTTCTGACAAAAGGGACCAGTAACTTCCCTTGCATAGGAGAAAACAAGGTGTGCACAGCAGTGATTCATTCACCTGGTGATTGAGACATACAACAAAGAGCCTCCTAGCTGCAGTTTGGGGTCCAGTGAGCAATTTATATAAGGGTTTATGCAGATAAATAACCAGAGAGATTTATGTGAAGCAACACAAACATGTTTCTGGCTGCAGAGCTGTAGAAATAAGTACTTGCTCAAATACTTGCAATCTGTGTAGCAAAAGTTATTTATGAAAGCATTCCTGTTCAGTCAAATCTATTCTGGAGCTTCATTTTACTTGTCATTATACTCAAAAAGTTGCAAAGCAAACAAGCACAGCACGTTCCATCACCTCTTTTACTCTATTGTCTAAAAAGTTTTCAAGAGTATAGGTTTAAAACCAAGGAGTTTGTCACATCACCCCTGGCTGGGACTGGAAACAGGAAGAGGCTGAGAGCAAGGAGAAGCAGCAGCAAGGGAGTCAGACCTCCTGGAGACAGACGGAGGTTAAATGAGTCCCTGGAGGGACCCCAAACACCAACCCCCTGTCCTGCAGCCTAAAGACCCAGTACTGGATCAGAAAAGAGGAGGTTTCCTTTGCAAATCCTGTGACCCTGACATGACCAGTACTATTTGGAGGAAAAGGAGGAGCTTCTCCTACTCTCAGCTGGAAAGCTGGGGTGTAACCTTGAGTTTGTCAGCCACAGATCTCCTGGTGTGAGTCGGTGGGTCTGGGCAGAAGTTTCTAGCCATGTATTATATACTTATGGCTTGGGCATACCTGCAATTCTGGGTACCACTGGTTGTGTTGTACCTCATTTTGCACTGAACCTGGGTGGAGTTCCCTGTGCCTACTGAAATGCAGGAGCAGGCTCAGTGCTGTGTTAGTGTGACAGTGAGCCAGAGCTTGAGCGTGCTCTCACTGCTGTTCCACCCTGTGACCTTACCCTCTTACGTGGCTATGTATCCTGGAATGTCTTCATCCTGTCCCTTTGCACCTGCAGGCAGACACAGAGCACTGTATCAGAGCCAGCAGCTTTCAGAAGACCTCTTCAGTCAGAAGAAGAGACTTGTGGGGTGGGTAGCAAAGACATCCTTTAACCTAGCAGAGGGGAGAGCTTGCAGTTCACACACCCAGTCCCACCACAGTACATGCAGCCCCCAGCATATCTGCTCACCTGATAGATGGTCAGATCTCCCACCACCATGGAACATTACATAGGACAGGCAGCTGCCTGGCAGTCTTCTCCTAACCTGCCCCCCTGATGTATTTTTCCAGTCTGAGCTGCTTCTCTTGAAGGAAGGAAAAGCAAGGGAGTTGCTCAAACAAACAACTGCCAACAGGCCCAGAGCTGCCCCTGTATGGCAGGCATCCTGGTCAACACTGATGTACACATATTCTAGTAAAAGGAAGACTGGAGAAATCATTCCCTTTCTGGTTGCATACAAGTCCTCCATAGAAATTCCTCCCTATGCATCCTCCTGTCCCCTGACCCTCTTACCTCCAGGTCTTCACCTACGATGCTGGAGGCACATCTTAACATTGCTACTGACTGGAATTTCCCTCCCCAGATAGGGAAAAAGACCAGCTGTTTTAATAAAAGTTGTGATGGCTCCTAAATATTAGTCTGCCTTTCTTTGTGCAGGAGTCCAGGGCTTGGGATTTGCTTGGTAATCAGCCTTCACATCCATGGGAAAGACCCCTGCCCTCGTGTATGCTCACCACATGGGCCATTTTATTTACATAGCTGTGTCCACACATTTATATTTAGTATGTTTGAGAGGCCACCACAGACTTAATAAGCTAAAAAAAAAGAGGCTGAAAGAGGATGCATAAATGTTAGGGAGGGGGGATAACAGTGAAAATTGAAAAGGCTGGAGGTAACTCTGGGGCTTGCTTGGCTCTCTGGTCATGAGTGCTGGTGTCTCCTGCTGTGGAAAAAAGGTCCAGAAGTTGAGGTCACCTTTAGATGTGAGCTCGGGTCAGATTCAGGCCCTTCTTTAAACATTTTCTCAGGGGAAGCTGCACTTGGATATGACTTGGCTTTGCCCACCCAGCAATTACAAAAACAGCTCAGTTTCACCCACTCAGTCTTATGACTAGGAAATGTCTATATATACATAAATGTCTATAGAGGGCCAGTCTTGTACATATTTTATCATTTTCGGTTATCATGAAAATCTGACCGGAGTCAGGCCTGAGGTTTTCAGATGCAGTGCTTTTAAGTCAGGCCTCTCCTCATGTGAGCCTCAGGAGATTTGCTGCTGTTCCCTCAGTGCAAACCCTCTTAGAAAGAGAAATCATGCAAAGATAGTTGGGAGCTGATTCTTCATTCCTGTTCTTCCAACACCCTTCATGTCTAATATGAATTTGTTGTCTTTACTTTACTAGAAACACACTGTGGAGAAGGATTTGCTTTTCAATTTGGAACACTTATTAAAAATCAAACTTTAGACAGTACCTTTGCTCAGTGGTGGGCATGGTGAAGCTGCTGGGTTGCTCTCTCCCCTTGCCAGCACCGAGATGCCTTTTGAAGGGAGCGAGGAAGAGATCTGGTCCACTCATGAGCAACAGGGCTGAGTTTGAAGAATGGCTTCAGACTGGATTTTGATACCAAACAGGATGCAATTTGTCTAAGATTTACCTTTTTTCTTATTCATAGGAAACGTTTGTGTAAAATTGGTCAAAGAAACGTTGAAAATAGCAGTTAATCTCAGTTAAGATCAGGTGAGAGGTGGACAGATTTCAACAGACTATCTTCTGTGAACGTGGTACTGCTGGGCTTGTGCTACTGCTCATGGTACATTTTCAATGCAAAACTGCAGAAAAACTGCAGAAAAACAACAACAACAAACAACCTAACCAGTAAAAAAACCCAAACCAACAAACAAATAGAATAAAATCTCCGAAGATGTATGATATTTTCTTACCTTTTTCTTCAACACTACCTCATGATTTTCTAATTACATACAGCCTTTAAGAAAAAGAAAAAATAAAAAAATAAAAAAAAAAATCAGGTTCTCTTTTCTTGGACTGTCTCCTCTTCTGTTGACTACTTGGGGGATGTCATGAACCAACCTCCTTTGTGGATGGCAGCTACTTAGAAAGGAGAAGTGTTCTTATTAATTTAAAGCACAAAGTTGTAACTCGATTTGAGGTATAAAACCTTTGACAAATTTTTTCAATTAAAAAGAATGAAATGTTTCAGGCACACAGCTAGGCAAGCAAGACCATAAGTTTGAGTATAACTTCCTTGTATCCCATCATGAACATCACTGTGCACCACCACAGCTTGCCATCGTGCTCTCCAGAAATCAAGTAGTTACAAGAACACCCCAACATTTAGAGCTGTGATCTGAAGCTAAAAACAAATTCTGTCACTCATCTACTAGCTGGTGTTTGTGTGCTTGTTTCCTTCCCCAGCCTTTCTATTGCTTCCCAGGCTTCTCCTGGGAGAGCTGTTTGAGGTTTTAGGAGTTAAGATTGGCTTCAACTGGGAGAGCCAGGGAGAAGATCACCTCTCAGAGTGAAGGGTGGGGTCAGCTGGTTGTGGTGACCTATGGAAGCACAGCAGGCTACTTAAACATCAAAGGCAGCAGGTGAGTGGGTTTTGCTGGGAGATGTTTGTTCTTGTAGTGAAAGCAGCTCTAAGCTGGGTACAGCTATTATGGTTTGGGAAATTGGCTTTGAGGGTGAACCCTGCACTGCTCTTGCTTTTGTTACTTGATGTTTGGGTTTGGAGGTATGGATCTGTGCCCAGAGTAGCTGTGCTGCCTCCCAGTTGCCTCTTTTTTTGGTCTTGGAGATTCCAATCAAACTGACCACCTCATGGGCTTTGGTTTTCTGTTCTGTTGGGGTTTTTCTGTTTGTTTTGTTTTGTGTTGTTTGGGGTTTTTTATTTTTATTTAGTTCTCCAGCAAAATAGCACCTTGTAAGTAGAACCTGCCTGGTGGTAGGAGCTGGAGATACCTGTGCTATAGTCAGGTTTTGAAGGTGAGTGTCTCATCTAAAGAAGTGTGCTACCCTATTGGTCAGAGCTGTGCTGATGAGTGTGTGGAGTAGCAGGTGGGCGTTCATGCAATGCCTGGCTCTGTTGGAAATTTGGGGCTTGGTAGCTGGGCAGGCTACAAAGAGCAAATGGTCCTGCTGGGGTTTGAGGCTGGGTAATACCCCCATCTGGCACATAGCTGGCTGCAGCTATAGTGATGCTTCTCCTGTAAGGCCACAAAAAGTTTGGTTCCACCTGAAAGACTTTTTATCATAAACATACTTGGTAAAAATGCTGGGTTCAGTGCAACTTTTTCCTTCCTTTAGCAATTATAGCAGAGTAAGTGAAACTCTCATGAGTCTGAAGTAAGTAACTCTCCTTTAAGCCTCAGGTTCTGTCTCTCTGGCCATCCTGCAGCAACATAGGGCTCTGCTGGTGGTGTTGGGGTCCTTGAGGGACATAGTGCTGCTCACTGGAGCTGCTGGTGAAAAAGGTGCTAAATTCCTGCTTAGCAGTTGTGTCCTCAGTAGCTTTGTGTTGCTGCTGACAAGGCACTTTGTCAGTAAAAGTTATTCAGAGAAGCAAGGGCAGCATGCTGCTTACCTGCTATGACTGGGGTTGCTCCCTAACACAAACAAACAGGGCTTGCAGACCACCCATTAGCCAGCAGCCTGTTTCCATTAGCTGAATGCCAGCAGACCCCTTCCCTTGAGGAGGTGAATTGCCCTCATGCCCTCTGATGACTAGAGTTTGAATTACAAAGAGACTGAAAAAGTACTTATATTTTTTTTCCCCACAGAAAAAAATTGCTGATAATGCAAGGCTCCCTAGACTGTTTTGTGCTTTGCTGGAATAAAATCAGTGGAAATAAGCAGACTTTTGAGGTTCACAGAGACTCTGTCTGACTGCCAGCTCTCCTGGTGTCAGTGTGAGCAGCAGTGTTTCCTGGGAGCTAGTTACTGGTGGCCAGGTTCCCAGTACTGCAGAGCTCTTGTGAGAAGAGATGCTGAAACCTCCCGCTCTGCAGGTGTGCCCACTGGGAGCTCTCAGCACCCCACAGTCACTCTGCTTCTCTTGGAAGGAGGTTTTCCCTTCCACACTGGGGTCTCCTGTGCTCTGAAAGGAGTTGAGGCTTAGCTTTTTGATGCTTAGGCTGCTTCTCAGGGGTGTTAGAAGACACAAATTTCACTTACTGCTACTGCTTCAGTGGCTTTATGGGATAGCTGTGGCAGCATTTTCAGTTAACTGGTATGACATTTCTGATTATGGGGATTGCAGGATTGTTAATATCCTATGTCATATGGTATGTTTTTTTCAACTCTGGCACAAAATTTGAAGGAATTTTTAACACTTGCATGAAGTCACATGAAGAGGGAGGTTAGAAGGAGGTGAAATTACCTTTTAATGGATCCAAGTTCATTTAATCTGGTATTTCCACTTTTAATTGAAGCTATTCCTGCTTTAGATTAATGTCTGCTTGCAGAACTCCAAGCTTTAACAAGAGAGCACTTTCTTTTGGGATAACATTGCATTATCCAGTTCTAGCCAGAAGCTGCTCAATTTTACTTTCCAGATCCTGTAAAGTGAACTGAGAGAAGATACCTTTTTTTTTTTTTTTTTTTTAAAGCAATGTAATCTGTGCTGGTGAGAGGGATTCTGAGGGATTAGCTTTACCCTTGGCATGAGGAGAGGCAGAAGTGGAGGCAATATTTTGCTTTGGTGTTCTGTGACCTTGATAAATCAGGCATCACAAATCACTGCTGTTTTAGATCCAGGACTTAAAAATTTCCCATCCCCTAACAAGAGGGAGGCAGAAGTGCCCTATCTTTTGAGATGATCCTCCTGTTTCTTGCTTGTTAATTTAGCAGCTCCTAGAATAGCAACCTCTAGTAGCTAGATTCATAATTCATAATTAAAACTCCTACCAGCATTCAGGCTCCACTGTTGGTTTGACCTTTATGCCTCTCCATAAGCATCCATTTCAAGGGATACTTGCCCTGTTCTCAGGGAGAGCCCATCGAGTTAACAGAAGGTCATATAATAGTAATACAAATATTATGGATCCCTCCCACATTCCTCACCAATAGTGAAATACTGCAACAGGGAACAACTGGAGCTTTCTAGCTGGGCATTCAATAAAACTGGAGAGGTACTAGGCAGGACTGAAGCACTACATCTGTTGAGGTAAAGGGTCAATGCAGATGGATGGCTTTGAGAAGGGGATCCTTTTTTAACTGTTACTGCTTGGAAGAAAACCTGTACTTCAAGAACATCTTTAAAGGTGTAAAAACTTTATTTGGTAAAGGATAGTGTTTGCTGTTTATTCATCAGCTGGGCAGTGCAGTGATCCTTTAAATTCAGTGAAGTTAATTAGGTTTGCAGTAATGCAGTTCTGCTCAGTTTCTTTCTCAATAGCGGTTGTCCCATTGAAGAAGTTTATTTCATAAGCTACACATCCTAAAGCCTCATGCTACTCCTGCTTAAGT
>NW_009953694.1:1502732-1524232 GCF_000747805.2 Chaetura pelagica | reverse complement strand
GCTGAAGTCTCATTGCTGTTAGACAAGCAGCTTTTAGCTTTGTTGCTTGGATCCCAGAGGACCTGCATAATTCAACCTTTTTGTACAGAGGAACTTCAACATCTCCATGGCTCCAACCCACCATGTCCTTTCTCTGGCTGCTCTGTCTCAGGCTCTGTTTGCAGCTTCTGACTGAGTCCTGCTGGCAGTGCTAGTGCAGCAAGTAGCCAGGGTGTTTCTTCTCCCTCTGCTGCTTGAGTTTGTCTCCTTGACTCATTCCTTACCCTTCCTAAACCCCAGTGGAAGGTTGACGGAATGTGACTCTGCCTATGTATTTGCTATCTGATCTCCCCTAGGGCTGACCTGCTGCCTGCTTGTATCTTCACACTGGGCTATTTGGGGTGAGAGTTGTGCCATGTGCAGTGGGATAGTACAGGATGCTGCTGCTCAGGCCAACACTGGGTCACAAAGTTTTCATGCAACTTGGAGTTCTTGGGTAAAGGACTTGTCTGATTTGTATATGCAATCTTTCCTTCTCCACAGTCTGAAATTTTGTCCTCCATAATGTTTCTGGAACCCCATGGCTTTCTTATCTCTCCTCTTAGCATATACGCAGACACTGCTTGTGCCTTTCTTGGGGGACTCTGCCACCATCCCAGCTCCTCTGTGCAGTGAGCTGGGCCTCCAGCACGTATTACTTCCACAGCTCTGCCGAACTCTACATGTCATACCTCAAAGTCAATTGCAGCAAAATTGCAGCAAAATTTTAATCTATGAATTGCACTACATTGTGTTAAAAATATCGCACAAACCACAAAAAGAACAACACAGTTATGTGACTGAAGCACTTTCCCCACTCCCCTAGACCTGAAAGCATCTCTGCTTTTGCTGTTGTCCACAGCATCATGTGAGGGGAGGAGCAGGTTACCAGGCCACGTGGCTGAGGAAGGTCTTCCTGATGTTGGAGGTCAGAATCTGTGAAAACTTTACCCTGAAGTAAATTAGGATGTTGAAAATGTGTTGCAGGGGTAAGGTGTCACAGTCATTAGATTTTTCTTAGGGGTTTATTTTGCTGCTTACTACAATATTCAGCCTGAAATGATGTATGGAGGAGGGCAGGAAGAGAAGACTCCAGCTTGTCCCCCTAAGCCTTTTGCTCAATTTCAGGTTTTGGAGTGGAGGTGTCAGCTACACTACTTGGGAGGAAAGGAATGTGATTTTCTTCATCTTCAAGCTGGTGAGGAGCCTGTGTTGCTTCTTCAGGGTGCAGTGTGTAATGTAGTCTCAGTCTTTCAGGGACACTGGGTCCTGGCTGGCACCTTTGGGGTGTACATGCTCACTGCCTCACAAGGATACACTGGGGCCAGGTCCTGTCCCAGTGTCCATATCCAGAGGGAGCAGAGTGGACAAGTGCACATGAGCTGATATGCAACTGCCTTTCTTTGAGAGCATCTGTCAGCAAGACACTTCCTGATACAAGGTGAGGTGGGTCTCTGTGGGCATCCTGGTCAACCTCAGCTTTGGAGACCTCCTGGAGATGGGGCTGGGGCCCCTTTGTAACCCTTGCTGAGGTGAAGACTGGGCACAAGAAGAAAAACCTTAAAGAAACATTTTCCCCAGGGAAGCTCCTGCAGGGACAAAAAGCCAAAGCATCTGGAACAAAGCCAGACATTGATGAAAGAAAAAACTAATTTCCCCTTCTTATGGGGCTTGTAGTACAGGAAATGTGGCCTTCTGGGACATGTAAATTTAAACTTGTTAACCTAATGCTGGACTTGTCTGAGAACTCCAAGTCCAGGATCTCCTTTTTAAGCATTCAGTCAGCTGGTTGTAATGGGAGCTGTAGTGTTGGAGATGTTGTCTGCTTCTTTCACCTCCTTCCCATCAGTCAGTTTCCATTGTGGTTCATGAGGGCCAGTGGCATTGTGAGATAACTGGTATTAATTACTTCCCTTGATTCCTTTAGCTTTCTGTGTAATGTGCTGATGTCTGTAGCCTTCTCGCTGTTTGTTCTTGCTGGGCAGGAATACAAAATGGAGCCCTTTAGACCCTGATGCCCTGAATAGCAGTCTTTGTCTGCCCATGCTCCCTTCTAGCAGTGCTGCACCTCATCTTCAGTCAAGTCCTGCCTCAGTTTGAACAGACCTGAGAGCTACAGGACGTGGGTCTCTTAATCGTAGTGATTTTGGTTGTAATCAGGTAGGTTGGTGTTAGGAATCTGCTGGATGCACCACTGAGCAGAAACTGCTTAAAGAACCAATATTGTTAATTCAGGCCTTAGTTTGCTAATCCAAAAATGATTTGTGTTTTTAGGAAGTGGTGTGCTGTCTGAAATGTACCAAGATCTAAGAGAGCAAGGAGACAATCTTTCATTGCACGCAGAAAATGCATGGGGTAGAAGCCCAGAAGAGCCAGGCTGCAGGGATAGCATTTACCGTGTATGCCAAGTATTCTGGTTCTATTTCCAAGTGTCTTTTGTTGTGTTAATTGTTTGTTATCCAAGTGTTCGTTCTCACCATGTTTGAGGAGTGGCCTAGCCAGATGCAAAATGCTGTTCCTTCTAGATGAAGGAGCAGCTGTGTGTGCTAGCTGGGTTTACTTAGTTTTCAGTCCCAGGGAAAGGGATATCCAAGTACTCAGCTGTTCCTAAAACATTGCTGGTGAAAAAAACAAACTAGCACACACAGCAGGGACTTTGGAGGAGACAATTGTGGTGCTGAGATCTTTTTCCCCCAGCAGAGCTCAGCACCTGTGTGCTCACAGCCTGCAAGCAATGTGCTCTGCAGCAGAGTCTGTGCTCAAAACCAACCCCAAGGGAACTGCATCCTTCCTTGGACAAATCCTGATGGGGAGAGAGAGACTGGATGGGCAGCCAGGGCAAAGAAGAGCTGGGAGCATGTCACTTCTGAGGTAAGGCTTACAGTTCATAAAACTAGGGAAGAGAAATCAAGAGGAAGTTTTTCCTTCTGTGTGTGCAGGTTAAACAAGAACCTATCCCACCTTGGTCTGTATTCCAGAACTTTGTCCTGTTCCTGTAACAAGCAATGAAACATCAGACTGATGCTGCTGATGGCAGAAGATGGAAAAAAAACCCAAAAAAATCTACTCAGTTCCCAATTGTGAAGGCTCCCTTCATTTACTGCAGTAAAATTGCCAGTCTGCCTTTCTAGCCTTTGTATCCCATGGGGGCCAATAATGCCGGTTTATGTGGTTACATAAGTCTCCCCTAGCTGCTTCACACTTGAGTCCTCAGGAAAATTGCTCTGTCACGTTTAACTGGGGGAGAGCAGAAGTTAGTGAGGTGATGCTACCCAGACCTCTGTTGTTTTAGGAATTGCCCAGTGATGCAGACAGCTCTCTGTGCTGAAATGAAGCTCTTGGTAGCAGACTGATTATATCAAACACTCAGTGCCTGGCAGCACTTCTGAAGGCCAAACCCAGAGTAAATGACAAAGTGTTTTTCCATTCCATGCTCTAAAACTGCTTTAATTTTCACTGCCCTGCCATTCACTGCATAGAGAGGACTTGTTTATGTTAGACTGTGTAAAAAAATCTACATGTTATCTCAGAGCTGGGCAGATTAATCCAGAAGATTTACTTGAGTGTGAATCAAAGGTTTTGTTTTCTTGGATAGTTCTTCAGTGTCTTGAGTCTAAATCTATCATGTTATCCCTGCAGCACTTAAAAATTTCAAAAGAACTTGGTAACTTTGCTACCCACCAGTTTGTAACCAGACTGGAAACAATCAGAATATTGGTTTTTGTTGTGTTTTTTGTTTGGTGTTTCTTTTTTTTTGTTTTGTTTTGTTTCTGCTCCTGGGACTTCTGTTTTCCTATCTTTTATCTAATTTATTTTTGTGTTGATTGATACTGAAGAGCTCTGAAGCCCAAATGAGGGCTGTAAAAATAAAAGCTACAATCCAAATCCATGACATGCACTCCTAGCTTTGTGTAAATAGATTTTGAGCTATGCCTGTTGAACTGCATGTAACTGATGTGCCCAGGGCTGTACACAGCTAACCTCTCTCTGCCCAGAAGCAAGAAAATATTGTCATGGTTGCTATACCTTTTTAGTTTTCCAAAGTATTTCAGGCAGGAGTTACCAAAAAAAAAAAAAAAAATCTAACAAAAAAAAAAACACACCAAAAGACACACTTTTATATAAATGGCATAAAATGTTTTAATCCCCTTGAATTCATTGCTACAGGTGTTAGATTTTCTGCATTGTAGTTTCAGTTTGGTGGTGTCCTGCAGGTAACCAGCCTACCTGATGTGCTGTGCTGCCATGTCTGCACCAAACTCTTTAGGAAGTTGCTGGGAGCAAAAAAAATGCTCCTCCTGCTATGCCTGTGTTATGGGGCTGGTGATGAGCTGCTGCTTCTTCTGACAGCTCGTGGGTACCTCTGTGCAGGGAAGTTGGTGACACTTTCTCTTCCAGCTTCTGCCTTGGAAATATGAATGAATGGAGAACATGGGGCTCAGAATATTGACAAATGGAGATGGGCAGTCCAAGAAATATTGGCAGAGCTCTAGAGATTCAGCAGAACAACATTGTGGGCCTGGGTTATTTAGAAAGTTGGGCAGGATCAGTTCTGGGTGTTGACAGATAGTTTATGGTTTGTGTATAGCAGCTTGGCTTCCTGGACTGATTTCCTGTTGAGAAATTAAATCCTGGCTCTTCTGTTGCATCCACAGGGCAAGCTGGAGACTGTTGTCTCCTTTTTCCAGCAGCTGTGAGCATTTTTCAGTTGATCACATTGTATTCAAGTCAACTGATTAAAAAAGATATAACCAAATAGATGTCAGTTGCTAATGCAGCTCTTCAGTCTGAAAGGGAAAGCAAAGCAGTCTTGATGTGGAGTTCCACATCTGGCTTTCAGGCTGCAAAGAAGCCTGGAGGAAACTTCAGACTGTCAGCCAAAGGCACTGGGATCACA
Organism: Chaetura pelagica; assembly: GCF_000747805.2. NCBI lineage: Eukaryota > Metazoa > Chordata > Aves > Apodiformes > Apodidae > Chaetura > Chaetura pelagica. Next base: position 1,519,317 of record NW_009953694.1, on the reverse strand, counting down.
GGGAAGGATGGAAAACCAGGTGCAGAGGCAAAAGCGGTGTTTTCATGGAGTAATTCCAGAAAAAGGGCAGAAAGTGTAAGAGATAAAAGGTTAATTAACTAGAGCTCTGGGTGTTGTTTGATATGTCTTGTAGTGTTAGAAAACCAGCATCTTTAACAAAGCCTCTTCCTTTGGGATATAATTTCTGGGTTCAAATAGCAGTCAGGACAAGGAGAAGTTATGCTTCCCTTGTCACATCAAACTGGAAATGGCAAGATATCCAAACCAATTGGCTTCTTGCATTGTCAGGTGCAGAAGGCTGGGAATTGTTAGCCAATGTTTTCCTGGATTGTTCCTTTAATTACCGCAAGTCGGTGTGTAAAGTTGCTGCCTCCATAACTTTTGCTCTGGGTCCCTAAGGAGAGAACTCCTTTTGGCTTGTGGAGCACCAAAGCAGAGCTCAAGTGACAAGCCTTTTTGTACAGCAGCTTCGAAATAACGTGTCTTTCTCCTGTACATTTGGTGCAGCTGTGAGCAGTCATGCACACTCAAATTTTTTTCGTTCTTCTGTCCATCTCTCTGGCTCATGCACCTCAACAGAGCTGGACAAAGTATTGTTTCTGCACTGCTGCTAGAGATTTCTGTCACTGTGCTGACACTTTAATAAGGTTAATTTCCACCCTGGTGTGAGACTCCAGAAATCAGCATTTGCCTTTGCATCACAAAGTATGTTGTTGGTGTATTTCCAGTGCTAATAAAGGGTGTTTCACATAAAAGTGAACTCATGAGTATTTTGCCTTCTCTTATGTTGGGATCACTTGTGGATTTAGTGTCTTCTAAACCCTTTATCAACAAAATGATGGAACTGCTACTACTTTTGTTATATCTATTAAACATAGGTATATATGGGAGACAGCCTGTTAGTGTATTAAAACCACCAGGCAGGTCTTCCAGTGATTGCCTTGTTCCAGTGTACAAGGCTGTTTGGGTAAAGTAGATGGCAATTCAGACAACTAGTGTGAGCAAACTCAATCGGTTAATTTCTGCTCAGAGATTGAAACTTCTTTGGCAACTTTATGGAAAGTCTAAATAAGTGAGAAACCTAAAATCTGCTATGGAATTACTGTTTACTCTGTCAAAGGTATCTTGGAAGCAAGTTAACTCTGGACAAGAGGCAGCTCTGAGCTATTCAAGCTTGGATCAGTGTTGTTGAACAGAAGGAAAACGTTGCCTGTGCCAGAAGGATCAGATTGGTTTGATTCCACCCATAATTTGCTGTCAGGTCCCCTAGGGACATGGACAGTTTCTATGACTCAAAACTCATTGCAACTTTACAAATATTTTATGATATCTAAGGGTGATAAATTCAGATCCTTGCATTCTGCTCTTCATATTATCTTCCAGGTCCATTTAATTTCTTCTGACATCTTGTTGGCATGGTTGTCTGTGCCCAGAGTTTTTCCACCTGGTCCAAGGAAATCTTTTTGTAGTAAACATCCATTATTTGTGAAATCTCCCTCATTTGTCAAGGTCCTGTTACTCTCTTTTGATGTAAAATGAATTTCTCTCACTAACTTGGTCTTTACTTCCTCAGGCTGCATCCTCTATTTCTGGAGAAAGCTGCGTAGTTGCTGCTCACCTGGATGTCCTCATACATGGCTATAATGTTAAAAGGCTATTTTCACTTAAAATTGGATGGCATGACATGGTTAGCTAACATAAGCATATGTCTGACCTTGTATTTGGCCCATTTTAAAAACCAGATTCCTATTTTTAGCTGCAAAAACCCTAATAGCATAGATAGTATTCCAGTTGATGACAGAGGCATTTTCAAAGGGGGCTGGGGTGCAGACCTTGTTGCTGTCTCCAGTCTTTATAATCAGCAGCATTCATGGACATTTTCAGACCCCATGTGATAAACCAGACTGAGGATTTAATTAAATCTGTAAACTGTTGTAATTTGCCTGCATAACTACGGCTGATTTGAAGCAGCTACATGGGATTTGCAGGTATTTCAAATTCTTGGAGGAATTTACTTCCAGGGTAAGATCTACTTGAAGAAAAAAGATTTTCCTGTGGGCTTATATTTTCCTGGATTCTTGTAAAGATGGAGTGTTTGTAAATGGCTGAAGCTACTTTCATAAACCCTTATAAACAACTGCAGTGCTGGACCTGACTTGGCTATAATTCCAGCCACTATCTGGTTTTACCTGATCTCTGCTTTCCTTCTTGTTTTTAACCTGGACTTGTATTCCACCTCTGGCTTTGTATGGCTTTTCATGTCACTTTGGCTCAGCTTTTGACTTCTGAGGTTAAGCACTGTCCAACAAAGTTGAGCACATTGAGTTTTCCAGGGAAATTAAGAACTCAAATCATGCTGCCTTGACATTCCCTTTTGAATTCTATGCTAGCTATTCGTTGTCCCAGTTAGTTCACCGAGTTTCCTTGCAGATGTTTTCTCTGACTTCGTCCCCTAGGAGGTGCTCTGAGATAATTTCCCACAGTTGATGATAAACTGGTCAGTCTGTCTTCTGTGTTTGCCCCTTAAATCTGTTTAAACTACATCAGGACCATGTGCCAGTTTTCTTTCTTTGCTGTAATCTAAAACTAGACAGCTGAGGAAAACTCACTACGAAGGAGAATCTCTTCAGATAGTTATTTTGTAATCAAGGCTTGGGAAGGAAAAACAAAAAAAAACAACAAACCAACAAAACACATATTTTCTGGAAAGAGTAGAAGTTTCAGTCTCCTGAAACAAAGGCATGTTTAATGCATTGTTTAAACTGTAAATCCAGGCAAATATCCTTCTAGAATTTGCTCTGGGATCAATGCTTGGCAGCAAATCATGGCTGAAGACAAGGATATTTTTGGCCCCAGTTAAGATTTCCCTTCATTTTGTAGCCAAATACAAACCCACCATCCAGCTGCACTGCTAGATACAGCATTGACCTTTTTACCTTGTTGGACCACAATTTGACTCTTAATTGAAACTGCACTATAATTACACCTTAGCTCCCAATAGACACTGATCTGTCTTATAAAACCAACAACATATTGCAACAATCTGTTTTCAAGTGATACAGAGCAGGCTCTGAAGAACAACTGCCTTTCATCTCTGCTGGTGGTGGTGGCTCCTTCAGGACAGCATGGCTAGAGTTGTTGTCAAAGGAGGTGTACACCCAGGTTTTAGAGAGATCAGTGAGGCTGTGACTGAAATTAAGGGAGTTGGCTTCTCCCTTTAGCTGACCTTAAAAAATATTCCCATTAAGTGGAAGCAAAATCCTAAAATCGTTGGAAAAAAACTCCCTTGAATCTCATAGCAAAAGGAAGTTGAATCTGTGGAAATTGTGTGCTCTTTTGACTCTGCTGTGACATTAACACAGGTCTGCAGAGCAGTGTGCATGGGTTGTGCCAGTGCACTCTGGCACTAGCTTCACAACTGGAATCTTTGTCCTGGCTGTGTTTCAACCATGTAATAAGAAAAACACCAGCTCCACTGCACTCTTCATTGCAAAGGCATCCTGAAGGACAGAAGAAGGCTGTTAGTTTAGGCTAAATTTGTGATCTGGGCAATTAGAATACCAGGAGCATGAGGACATAAATGTGCTGCTTGGTTTAATATGTTTACTTTTGTTTCCTGTAGCTCTGATGCAAATGAAAGCAAATGTCACTAACACCAAAAGTCTCATGAACTTGGTGCTGAGGAATAAAGTGATATTTGTATGGAGTCTCATTGGTATTTGCACCCTGTACCTTAATGCTCTGCCTAGGAAGAAGGATGCAGAAAGCTTTTGTAATACTGGCTGCAGATCCTGTTAGTGGGGAGTGGAAGAGGCCTGACTGATTTTGATTTAAGATGAGTTTCAAAAATAGCTTATTTGTGTAGCTGAAAATATATATGCAAAACAACAATACAGAAAACAAATGCTATAGCAGCAAGGCAGTTCTGCAATATAGTGCTGAAATGAAAATTATTTGGCATGTGGTGTATGTGAAAACTAAGGGCAATTACTCCTTCCTGAACTGTCTGAACTACCTTTAATGGTCTTATGAGATAGGAAATCTGTCACTTTGCTGAAGTCCACCTTGGTTTAGGAGCCATTTCTTCCTATCAGTCTCCATTCACTTTATTGTGGTCAGATCTGTGCAGCTATGCCTGCTCTGGAGCTTCTTTCTCAGATTCTTTCTTTTTGCTTTATATATGTCTATGAGAGCTGCAAAGATTTACCTCTAGGAAAGTTACCTGTCCCAGGAGGAATTTCCCAGTGCTGAGTATGGGTTATTCATCATGATCAAAATGCCTTATGGAGACAAATTGAAGTGTGGACTCTTGGGGACTTGTCTGAAAAGCTGGGTAATTGGTTGCATATGAAGCTGGTTAATCACTGTCACTGAATGTGTAGTGTACAAAAGGAGGGTCCTATGGTGTCTTGGGGCTTCTGAAGGGGATGTGGAGTGTTGCAGAGCAGTTAGGAAGGTGCTATTACAAGATCACCATGGCTAAATGGCTGATGCTGATAAATCTTAGGAACACAGTGTGAAGATTTTGTGCAAATTGTGTCCCTAAGCACGTGCATGCATTAAAGATAGCGTAGGACTGACAGGCGTAGGTAGATGTCTGCCAATGCTGTTAATCTGGGAGGAGTGCGAAGGCACTATGATGACCCCACTTCAAGTGAGTGTCTAAAAGCAGGCAGAAGAACCAAGGCCTGGATTTCTCAGCAGAGCTACTTCTGGCCTTTTACTCTGTGCCTTCCTGTTTTATCTGCAAATTATGAGTGATACTGCCTTACCCTCACAGGGGCATGTTAAAATTAGCATTTGTGAGGCACTGAGACTTGGGCCATGGTGAGCAGGATAAATTAAGAGAGGTGGAAGTAATAGCAGTGTACAGACAGTGGGGCTTAGGAGTCCATGCTGAGCAATGGAGGTGGAAAAAAGACTGAGTTGTTAAGAGTCCTGTCTTTCCTGTGTGCTGACATCTTGTGGAGCAATAGCCCATGATCTGTGTTTAAACACTGGATACACTGGAGGCTTTCTATGCTGTTATAATGGTTGTTTTGGCTTTTCTTTTATATTGCAGCTCAAGTGGGGATGGGTCTAAATTCTGTGTGATGAAGCTATGAGGAGGATGCTCAGGAGATGGGAGACACAGCTGATGCTCTCTGCATGTTGACTGTTCCACACATCTTTCCTGGGCCTTCAATGAGTCAAACTAGTGGGGTGAACATAGGGACAAAGTGATCAAGACTAAATAATTTTCTAAGAATTAGCAAGCCCAGAATGATGAGTATTTTCCCTTTCCAGTGAACTTGTGGTGCCTGGTGGTAAACTGTTGGCTTGTCCACTGATGGAAATCACTGCCCTGATAAACTATTTGCAATTACTTTTGGTAATCAGCTTCCTCCAGCTTGTGTCGTGCCTTCTGGAATAGGGCAAAGACTGTATTAACAACTAGCTTCTCAGCTCAGAATGAAGAGTTGGGTTCTTGATTTGCCAGTCAGAGAATCAGACAGTTGCTGCTGCTGTCTGGGCTTGAAGTGTGAAATACAGAATACGTACAGTGGAGGGCAAGATTACTGTGTGCCTTAGAGTTCCCTGTGAGGGCAAGCAAATGAAAAAAAGTGCACTTTCTAAGACAAGATATTTGAAAGCTGTGCATTCCCAAGGAGAGCAAAAATGGTTTTTCCAAATGTGAGTAATTTGAATGCTTTGTCTGATTAGCCACAAACTTCTGCAACAAAAGAATTTGGCAGGAGACCACACAAGATAAACTTCAGGCAGAAATCCTCTACTTGGAGGCAGAGGTCTCAGGACTTCTGGTGGGAAAAAGTTAAAATTGTAACAGGATAGTGACCGGTCTTCTGGTGCAACTGTTCCATAATGTAACTGACAGGAAGGAATAATCCCCTCTGCCTTCTTCACTGCACTGGGCAAAGGCACCAAAGGCTGAGCAATGTTTAGGGCAAGTCACACAGAAGTCCCTCTCCTCTAAATTAACAGTTTCCTTCAAGGACCTTCAGGTGATGTTGATGATGGTATTGATGGAGCTCAGTTTTCTCCTAAAAAAAAAAAAAAAAAAAAAAAGAAAAGAACAAAATGCCACAGTTGCTTTCTATTTATTCTCCTTATGAATTTTGAACTAATTTGTCTAGGACACATAATCTAGCTTTTTTTATTCACCAAAATACCTGCAAGATGGAACAAAATTTGGCTTTCTGTAATGTGACCAGCACCCAGATGCCCACAATCGAGTCTACAGCAGCACCATGGTCCCATTTTACACTGATGTAAATACATCTCATCTGTCCCCTCTGGACTGTCCTTGCTGCTGCTGCCTGGGGGGAGGCAGCAGCAGGGGAGGAGATGTGGTAGGGGATGCTCAGGTGCTTTCAAGTTTTCTTTCAGTACATAGTGAGCCTAAAAACAAAATCCAAGATTCACTTTTCCTTTTCTTAACACTTACTGTGGATGAAAAGTCCTGTGTGTTAAAGAGTTGGGATGAAAATAATTAACTTTTCATTGCCAAGGTAATTTCTACTCAAATTTGGCTTATGCTTCTGATTTTTGAAGAATAGCTTTTATCAGTCTTCCCAAGAGAGTACTTCTTAACAAATAAATGTTTTTCTACTGATGTTTACAAGCAGAAGGGGCAGCCAGAAAATTTGAGATCAGTGAAAAATAAATTGGTCAATTGGTTTCCTTCCCAACAGGGAAGTAGAATAAACTAAACAGCATCTGTTATGGAAATATCTTTTGTTTGAAAGGTGTTGTCCAGTCCAGCCTCTCAAAGACTACTAGCACCAACGCTGAGGACTGCTGGCTTATATCTTTAGCTTTTTCCACTTGTTCACATGCATCTAGGTGTTGAGAGAGGGCCAGTTTCACAAACAAAGCCTTTTATTCAGTTACACAAGTTTCATATTGCAGTTTTGTGTACAATTAATTTATATATCTTGACATTATAATTTTTCATGTTTGCTAATAGTTACTGTTGTTTGCCAACAATTAGTGTCTTTGTGGAACCTTTACTGCAGGCTGTTGCTTTCTGTGTAATCACCATTGATTCAGCAAAACACTTATTCTAAGTTTCAGCATAAAAGACCACCTATTTGGGTCTGGCTTTAACTTTGAGTAGGTATGTGTGGCTTACTGGATCATGCTCTAATCAGGAAGTTACCTCTAGCACAAGCAATCCTCAATAATTAATATATCATTTAGAGATGAAAAAAATGCAGTGTGAAATCAGTCCAGTTAGGTCTTTGAAGCTGGATCTTGCCAATGCTGGTGACTGTAGCTGCCTGAAACAAAGTGTTCAGCTCCCTGCAGGCTCAGCTCTGTGTACAAGTGTTTGCTGGTCAAGCAGTCTATCACAGGTATGGACGTGAGAACTTCTCTTTAGACTTGGAACATGTCCCAGAAAGATTTATGAGGACAACAGGGAGGCATTAATCTCTGTGAACAGAGTCAGTCTGGTAAAATGTGATCAGGCTCCTGGTTAGCTGTTCTGTTACTGTTCAGCCCAATGACATTTTGCATGTACAGCCACAACCTGTGATTCAGAAAGGCATTTGTGCTGTTTTAAGACTGCCATTTGCCTTCAAAGTTCCTTACAAACACTGTGAGCTCACAAGATATTTGGAGTAAAGGAAGCTTGTTTTTACAGACTGAATTTGTTTCTATGCATGCTTCAGGAGAAAGGAGATCTTTTTAACTTTGTTGCAATAATGAGGAGGCCATTTTGTGTTATTTGTAATTGATTATTTTTTTTCACCTATTTTATTTGGATTAAATTTTCTAAGGCAATATGAAGAATTCATTTATTTCATCACTAAGTCATGGCTCCACATTTTAAAGTGCATTTTAAGCTATACATTTAATGTCCCTTGTGTGAGGTAAAATCCCTTTTCATGTTACTTGAAGTATAGGATATTACATCTTTAAATCTTGTTTTGGGGTGCTGTGTAGTGCTCATTATTACCTTCTGGTGCCCAAAGGTGTCTTGGTACATAGTGGTAATCTCAGCAAGGGCAGGTGCAGACGAACCATGGTGTACTCAAGTAACAGATAGTGATACCCTGCCAACAGGAATGGCTTCTAGTCATTTGGAAAGAACTTACCATGAGCTTTTGGATGGAGTATTAATGAGTTATGGGTTGAGGAGCTCATTAATGGCCTGTGGGTGGCAGGGCACTTAAAGCACTGACATAAAGCATGCCTCTGGCCCTGCCAAGCTTCCCTGCAGAAAACAGCTGCAGGGCCAGTGCTCTATATGGTGGAAGAGGCTAAGCCAGGATAGGCTCCCTCATGCTCAGGGGGTCTCCAGAGCAAAATGGTGTCACTAGCCAGAGCTCCTATCAGCCAGCATACTGGAAAAGTATATCCTGTTTGACCATGGTGCTGAAAGGACATCTTAAATCCTTTGGAGCAGAGGGCCACTCTTGTTTAGAAGTAAATACAGGCCTTCCTACCTGTATGTACTTTGTACTTCAGAGAGCAATCCATTTACTTTAAAAGTAATAACCATCTTTCAAAAGAGCCACCCCCTTTCCTGATCTGTTGAATTTCCATCACTGCAGTCAATGTATTCTGCCTTCCTGCCTATAGGAGAGAGGAAAAGGACTATGAGAAGGGCAGACAGTTGGAATCTCTCCTTTTTTCCAATTGTTTCTTATAAATGCAGTGTTGGACTTTTTTTGATGGGAAGGAGGATAGTTCTGGTAGTACAGCAAGACATCAGAAAATCCTGTCAGAATGTTCCTGCTAAAACTCATCAAGTTTCCTCACTAGCCTGTAGGAGGGTCTGGAAGACAGGTGGCAAAGATGATTTCTAACTCCCAGGTCATAACAATGGCAAATAATAATTTTGAACTGAATAAACACATCTTGGTTTACGATTCAACCACGGACTTCAAATGCATGCAAAAATCATAAAAACCTCCCTTTGTTGCTGGCAATGATTCCTCAACTGCTTTGGAAATGTATCTACTCCTCATACTTATCTACTGCATCTTGGATAAGACTTCTGCCTTATCACCTTGCCTTACATGGTGTGAAAGCTGGACAACTGTATCATCAGGAGAACTATTATTTTTGTCCTTGTAAGGACATGGGAGAAATTTCAGTGTATCTTTGTGTCTTGTGGTTGAGCACTCAAGAAAATTATTAGACACTTAATAAGGAGCTTAACTACCATTGTAAAAAGAATACATGTTTATGAGTTGTACACTAGCTGGCTTGATGAGATTATTTAATTTATTTTATATACCTGAGCTCCTCAGACCATTGATCGTGTGTAGCAGTATCAATCAGGTGTTTATATGGAATAGTTTTGACTGGGCTTTCTGCTATGTAAGGAGAATATTTGGGTAGCTTTAAATATAGTTTAATCTCAGTCGTGCTCTTTGTATGTCATAAACTGATCAAACATTTATCTACTCTGCAGCACTGCAAATGAAAGCTTTGCGTAACTCTGTAAAGTAGTTTGGTAACAGCCTAACCACCAAATTTTAAGCTCTTTTCCTATATCTGCTAGATTTTCTGTCATGCTGAGCTGTGGACATATCAGGAGAAGAAATTATTTCAGCAGGCTGATCTGCAGAATGGCCATTAGTAATTTGAGAAGGGCAGATATGAGCTGCTTCCAAATTCTGTGTCCTTTCTTCATAGCTAACAGTTTGTGAATGGTCTCCTTGTTCTCTCTAGGAGTATTACAGGAATCTCTCCTACTGACCAACAGACATCCTATAGAGTCAAAAATGGGATACTGACAACCTTGACTAGTACAGGTTGATTGGGCTAGCCATATAGCAATATTCTGGAAATGCTTTTCAGCAAGAAAAGCATTTTGTGGTCTTGATCGTATTGCTGACAGAATATTCAGAGCTCTTGGTCAGCTGGGAAATAATTAAGATTTTTTTAAAGGTGTTTTCTGTATTGGTTACTCCTGAATTAAATACAGATGCAAGACTGAGCTATAAATCTGGCCTCAATCATTCCAAACATTTTAACATCGTACTGTGCAAAACTGCCTCCACTTAAGTAATTTCCAAATGACTGAACTTCACATTTTTCTTCTGTTATTGTTGTCAACCTCACCAGATGTCATAATCAAGGAAGAGCCACTAATGAGAAGCTGCTGGGAAATTTGGCATGTCTCAGTCACTTCCATGTGAGTACCTGGAGAACAAATGGAGCATCTAAAACTGCCAACATGAATCAAACACAGCTAAGAATGAGAGAATGGATGTCCACTGCTCTTTCAAACTACTCTGTATATTCAAAATAAATAACCCTGTTAGTGTACAGAAAGGCAACAACCTGACCCATGAACTAAGGTGAACCTTCTCAGTTTTGTAGTTCTGCAGTCACACACTACAGCTAGAGCTGGAGACAAAGTTGTCTTCTGCCTGAAACTGAGCATGCTGAGCAGTGACTATTTTATAACCAATATCAGTCTGTTATTTGAAGATATTATTCATACAACTAAGGTACACAATTGTCTGATACAAAGCTCTTAATTTCTTGCTGTTCCATTAGATCTTTTTTCTTTTAAGATGATAGGTATTAAGACAGCAAAGAATTATCAATTTAGATTGTTCTCTTGGTACAAATGGTGCAGTCACTAGCTGTGTCTTTCCATCACTAACTCTTTCTTCTTACACAGAACAGGCGTTTTTCAGATATTTGCATGGCTTAACACATTTCCTCACCCAAGCAGATTTTTTCACTGATTGAACCTGAGAAAATAGAGACGAAAATGTGTACAATGTATTTTTCTTGAGTATGTTTTCATCCCAGCTGCTTTTCTAATAGAAATGGTGTCTGAGAACATTTTGAGCACGATGAAGTGACCTTCAGTGAACAATGGTCCAACCCAAGTGTGTGGAGCTAGACTTTCTCAGACTAAGGATTGTCCTCAGCCTCCCTCAAATGTGCATGTTCCCTTTATGTGGATCTTCATGATGGAACAAGCCAAGATTCAGGTCTGAACACCTAAATGTCTTGAACAAAAATGTAACACCAGGGCCCCTTGTGGCTGCCCTTTATCGCTGTACAGAGTAGTGATTGTAAAGCTGAAACCTGTTTGCAAGCAGTTTGCTGAACAAGAAGTTAAATTACCATCTGGTCCCTTTGTGCAGCTTTCCTTTTTTGCTGTTTCACAAGTTCTTGCACATGCTAAGATTTACATTGTTTGGTGGGGAGCGATTTTTGAGCCCGTGGTCAACATGCGTTTAGCCAAGAAATAGGTTTTGCTTTGCTGTTTAACTTTGAAGCAAAGGTAATGTATTAAAGTCAAGTAAGGTCATGTCAGTGATCAGAAATCATGCCATGTGTCCCAAATTACCAGGCATGAAGCCTGAGCAATAAATTACTCAGACTGGATAGATGTGTTAAGAACAGATTGGGAATCAAGTGGTGCTCTTGTGCCTTGAGAAAAGTTATATTTGTCTCTATTAAATGAAATGAGGGATAAAACTCCACAATCTGCCTGAAGGAAATTTGTAAACAGAGGAGCTGGAAAAAAATATGTTGAAAAATGGTTCACAAGTTTTAATTATTTAACTGATATGGTATCGATACTTCACTAGTGGAGAAGATGATGGGTTATGTGTGTTAGTGAAGCCTGGACTGAATCCAGACCTTTAGGATGATTTTCTGTGACAGTTTGGTTAATTATAAGAACCACATTAAAAAAGGCACATAAACTTCATCCTGTTCTGTTTTAAAACTTTCCCTAGAGCATAAGTCCTTCTTTAAAGGTTACCCTCTGATATGTAACACACTGTTGTTTTACTAAGCTGTGACTCTGTAATAAGTGTTTGAAATTTACAGCTTCAGTTAGTCATAGACTTGAGAAGTGTTTATTTTTTCTCAGTTGTTCTTGCTATATAATGAATGTAATTCACTGAGCACTCTCAGACTCTAGCCTAGGACTCTGGCAGCCTTGCTCTTTCCAAGAAATAGCACATCAGCTACAGCACACTAGTAATGTGAGGTCCTTCTGCCTGTTGCAGAATAATAATTTTCAGACTGAGGAGGAGAGACTAGGACTGAAGTTACACAAGGTCATTTCTGTCTGAATTGGAAAGAAAACCCATACTTTATAAATGGCTCAGGAAAAATTGGACTCACTTATCCATACTGCTTTACAGAGAGATTATCTGCCTTTTTGGATGTAGTGGTTACAAAATGGGGAGTTCCTTTTCCATAAATAACTCATTTGTTTTGGTGAGTTAAAATTCCCTACTTGGATAAAGGTCTGTGACTGGTCTGTGTGTACAGTAGCTGCAGGGTGGGCTCCCCTGCTTCCTGTCCTGGGTGGGCAGTGGTTGCGCCCAGGCAGTTGTGGTGGCCAGCAAGGCAGCAGAGCTGTGCCATGCTGTGTGTTGTGGACCCAGCAGCCCTGCCTAGGGGACTGTACAGATTCTACTGTAAGAGACATTCTTTGCCAGCCTCCTCTTGCTGCTTGAGCTTCAGCCCAATATATACATTTTGCTCAATTTAATAAAAATAATAATATGGGTTTAACTTTTTTTTAAGTAGCGAAGGGAAGCTTGCATTTCTGCCTGTGTTCAAGGGTGATAGGTTAAGGATTCATTTTTACTGGCATTAGCTGGGAGGTATTTTATTCTCTTTTTTTCATGTTTTTCTTTGATATTCTCAGTCTGGGTTGGATTTTCTCACTGGTGAGTCAACCTCTTTTCTTGTCTGTCTTCCTGTACCATTACCTGACAGGCTTCCTTTGCAGCTGCTGGAGGCTGGCAGGGTTGTCAAACACTGTGAGGGCTGAAGCTGAAGTGTTTGAATTCCCTGGACAGTCCAAATCACCCTCACGAGGAGGCTGGCTTAGGGGTTCTGCTTCAAATATATCCACAACTCACGCATCCCATGCATCAACATTGCTTGAAAGTGACCAGTGTCCCAGTTGTCAGCAGAAACAGCTACTGGTGGTGTGGACAACACCCTTGAGAGTGTTTTCAGCCTTTGCCACACACGTGTCCAGATTTGGTGGTCTGAATCTATCAATGTTCTTTCAAGGAGTAAGGGTGGAAATAGGCTCTGTCCTTTTTCAGTCTGCAAAACACTGTGGGAAGACTGTTCTGAAGCCACTTCAGCCAGCAGTTCCTGTGCTTGTGATGACCCAAATGGCACCAGATCTGCTGCCTTTACCTACTGCCAAGCTTACACAAAGCCTCAGGTTGGGCCTTTCCACAGACTCCATCCAGTATGTCCCTACACTGCCACCATGTAGGTTTTCATGAAGGGTAAAGCAAACCTCAGGTAGCCTTCAGACCATTTTAGGAATTAAATGAGTGGGTTGTGAACATGGGCTCCTGGAAATGCCATGAAGTCTCTTGTGTATTTACTGTGTGTCAGACCCTTCACTCTGTACAGTATCCAAACCTCATGTGCCTTTGTGGTGATGTCAGGCATAACTGGCCAGAGCATTTTCATTGCAGTATCTCCACCCTGTTTCCTCTAAGAAGCTTGATCCCACCTGCTTGGGTTTTGGCAGCAGTCTGGACTGACAATTACCCAGAGTATGGGACAAATGGACCTGGTTCATGGGATCTGCCAGGAATTCAGGGCTCGGGAAGTATTCTCACAGGCTCTGCTTCAACATAAATTATTTTCCTTTGAAAATATTTTTTCAGACCTTTACTGGGCTGGAAAATGTGGCCCTTAGGAGGTGTAGGCTGCTTCAGGTTTGCCACTTGCATTAAAATAAAAAGCTTTTGTGTTCCCCCCAAATCACTTGACACCCAGCTGGGTGTGCCACAGACAGGACGCACTCCCTTTGCTCAGGAGCTAAGTAGGATTTCTCTTTATTCAGCAGAATGCAAACAAAAAAAGAAAATTATGTATGAGGGACCTATGTGCTATTGTGCAAAAAAATTGCTTGGCATCGGAGCAAAGCCAAGTCACCCCACCAGCTCTCATTCATGGTCAGCAACCAGGAAGGATGGTCAGGTTCATTGCACGGGGAATTCTGCTCAAATGCAGGCTCTAATCCAGCACAGAGATATCAAGAAAGAGTGAAGGCAACATGATCAGCTCTTAGTATAAAAGTCCATTAGAGGAGGGAGCTCATAACATCTTGCAATGAGTGAAGTGAGACTGGAGCTGAAGTAAGGATGAAATTGTGGGTGGAGGATTTTCTGGGTTTTGAGGTTTTATGAACCTTGCAAACTGTTTTATAGTTTTGCAAAACTAGCTGAGCCTGCAAACTTTTTTTTTTTTTTTGTAATTTAAATCCTTCTTTCCAGGACCATCCAGGTTTATAATAAAAATAATGTCAAGAAATGAATTAAAACTGAATCTGTTCTTCAAATAGTAGAACATCCTACCAGACTCAGCTGAGCCACAGAAAATGCATGCACTACCTTTTTTCACAACATTATGTGTTGGCCACTCATGTTGGCTGTGATTTATTTTTTTTTTCTAGTCTTGTCCTTATTTTCAGCAACTTTCACTCTTTTCTGCAATTTATTTTTTTTACTCCAGTTTCCTAAGGAAACAGAGGTTATGAAATTAATCCTTTTGTACATGTTTGAGTTTCTTTTGATCTTTCCCATCCAGTGTTTTTACTGTGGCAACTAATTTCATTCAAATTTACCAGAAAAAGCACAGTTCTCAAAGGTAATTATGTTCCAATGTGTTTTGTGAAAATAAGAGCTTGAAGAGAGGAGCAAGACCTTGTTGATGTTTTAAGCAAAAAGCAAAACTTCAGGGAGATGAACTCCTTAAGCATAAACTTGCCTCCCACACACACAAAAAAAAAAAAAAAAAGAAAAAAAAAAAGAAAAAGAGGGAAGAGAGTCAGGAGAAACACACTGTGTTGCAACTTCAGGAAAAGTTTGCAACTACAATGGAGTTCTTTGGGTTTCTGCTTTGCTGAATGTCTCTGTAAAGCAGCATGTAACCTATAACATCTGAGAACAAATCAAACTGACAATCCAAGCAGCAGTGAAACTAGATCGGTCTGTTTGTTATTCCATGGCTAATCATGACAGAAACATTAAACTTGTTTCACAAATTGAAACATCCCAAATTATCAGCAGGCCTGTGACTATTCTCCATTCTTGTCTTTTATTGGTAGTTACTGAAGTCAAACAGGACCAGACCAGGTCTGTTACTTCATTTCTGCTTGGCTGGAAACATTGTTGTGGTCTGATTTTGCTCCTAGAAATATCAGACTTTGCTTTTCTTCAGAGGATGCTGGATTTGGAGACAACATTTTGAGATGATCCCACCACTTGTGGGATGAAGTCCCTTTGTAGTCTACTGCTTGCTCTGTCTAAAATGCAGGTATATGTGAAAGGAACAGTGATGTGGATGTTCTGGAGTTAGCTCTGGGTAATGTCGTTTTCATGTCCAAATTTACACACAATCCCTACGATTTCAATAATAACTTTAGGAAAGCAGTGGAAAAAGAAAAATGTGTACGTATTTTAAAAAGGGTGTGGGGGCTGTGGTTCTCTGCTTACAAACATATCCATCACATAAAAATTGTCAAATATTCCAGGGGTACAAGTGCGTGTTCCTCCTTCAGTCCCTAAAAGGCAGCTTTGCTTAATGACAAGTACAGCAGCTGGGCTGTGGCAATAAGTGATGTATTTTCCCCAGCTTCTCTTGAAAGGTCATACTGAGTTTTTCATCCGTTAAACTCTTGCATTCCTGGCAAACACACTCTCATGGTTATACACCCATAATGTTATAAGGTAAGTACTATCACGACCAAAAATCCCCCCAGGTGTCTAATGTGTTTAGTGAAAGTAATTTCAGAGATTTTCCACTACACATCTTTCTGCCTTGAGGTCCAGCAACTGTCTCACTGGATTGAGGATTGCCTCCCATGTACAGTGTTTTGGGAGAATACAACTGCTTTGGGAAATTCACAGGGTAGCCATATATAGGCTTTACCCTCCTATATCCTGTTATAAAGTAGTGCATGCAGCCAGTCACTGGGGCTTCATAACCAGATGTCTGACCAGCTTGTAAAAACTGACTTGGCAGTTGATATAGGGGGTTGAGGGTATTGGGGGTGCTTTCCCAAGGCTCCTGTGTTCTGTCTGGGTAAGGGTTCTGCCTTGTTAACTTGTAGCCTAAATGGAACTATGCTTAGGAGAAGAAATGACAGTCTCAAATTTCTCTTTGGCCTTTAAGCAGTGCCCTAGTATGGGGCTAGTTGAAAAAGTCAACATCTAAGGAAAGACTGTCGTAGAGTCAAGACTACTTTGTCTCATGGGTGTTAGAAATGGAGCCCACTCCATTCCAGAGTTGCTATTTGTAGTGTTTTACAAATGAAAATTGTTAAACCTACTGCTGAAACATTTTGTTTTACAAACCGTAAGGCCTGACTTTGTCTTTCCCTGGTACCCTCCAACCATCTATCAGCTGCTGTATCAGCCAGGGTTGCTCTGTCCTGTTGTCCTCAGTGTCAACTTTGTGACATCCAGGGCCAAAGGTGCTCCAGACTGTTATACTACGGCTATACAGCTTTTGTTTTTGGACAGAAACCGACTCTAGCTCTGCAAATCAAAGCAGGGGAAATAGTCTGGGTTTTGGTGTGAGCTGATTCCTGAGTGAGACTCCCAGGTAG
>NW_009953694.1:1460818-1502667 GCF_000747805.2 Chaetura pelagica | reverse complement strand
AATCATAGGTTGTGAGTGTGTGCTCTATTCTAGCCAAAATTGCAAAAAAACCCCAGCTGTCAAATGAGTAAGACCAGTGAAGGAGGGTTTTGCTGCTGCTTTGCTCAGACCATTTTGGGGGAGGAAGGGAGGAGTGAAGAGGCTGGGCTTGATCTATCGCAGGCTACCTGAATTCCTTCTCCAGAGTGAATGCTTCACAGCACAATTCCCTTATGATATCTTATCAGCAATGGGAAGGTGTTTTATTACTGGGTTGCTGCTGGCTGCTCACCAAACGCCTCTGAGACAGGAATAGTCACTCAAGCTAAATTAAAGAGAGCTTGAGTACATACAGGGGAAGGAAAAACAAACTGTCAGGAACCTAATCCAGAATTCCTGATGTTCAGAGTTGCCTGGATGACATCAGCTTTTTCTCCCCCTGATCAAGTTCCTGTCTTGCAGATGAAATCCGGATTTCCAGAGCTGCCCAAAGGAGTTAGGAACCCAGCTTCCTTAAACTGAGATGCCTAATGTTAGAATTCAGGATTTCTAGGATTTCCTTTGCCTACGTTACTAATTCTTTGTATGCTCTTGGGCACATTCATTTACTTGCCTTAAGTATCCTACTCTCTGCAAGTAATCCCCCCTTAAAGCTCAGTGATGCTGCAGGCTGTAGAGAAGATGTGCAGATGGTCAAGCTCGGATTTGTAGGCCAAAGCAGTGTTAGTGCTGCAGGCATTAAGGTATCTTCTGATGCGACAAGGCCACGGGAGCCCTGTTCCAGGCCACACCTTCAAATCAAGGGGCTGTGCTAGCTCAGCAGCAGCCGCACAGGCTCTGCCCTGGCTGCCACATGAGGTCCTTGAGAGTGGCTGGGGAGAGAACCAAGGTCTCCATGGATCGTGCCACTTGCAAACAAACCTTCTCAACAGCCTACAGCAGTACAGGAGCTGCCTTCTCTCAGGCACTGTTTTTTGAAGAATTCACTTAACAAGAATATAATATAGGGATTTTGTTTTGTGGGAACTTTAATCTACAGCTTCCGCTTTCCTTTGGGATGAGAATGTATGGACCTGGCAAGGAAGTGGCCAATTTGGCAGCTCAGCAAGCTGTGACACTGAATGGAAACAGATTGCATGGTCTGCATTGAGGTTTAGGCTGGGAAGGGACAGGGTCTGACTGTGTACTAAGGGTCTGGGACTGTGGCAGGGCAGACAGGCATTAATGCGTGGGATGCCTGTAGCACTGTAGAGGCTCAGACATCATCTTGCTGCCTTCTGGAACCCCACCAGAGCCTACACTTCTCTCATGCAAAGGGATACTGAGCTGAATGCCCTCAAGCCATTATTTTGCTTCATCTCACTCTGCGTGCTGTTGGAGCCAGAAGCAAGTTTGAATGTATCATGGAAGAAACATTTTCCTAAGGGGAAGAAAAAAAAAAAAAAGGTTTAGTGTGTTTTCCCACAATTTTAAATTTTAGAATAATCAGGAAAATGCTTATTTATAGTATTATGTAAACAATCATTAATAAACTTTGTTGCAGAAAACAGTATTTTCTGGAAAAAAAAAAAATAATAATCTCAAATATTTTACTTATGTGTTTGGCAAAATCAGCAACCTGAATGATACTTGCCTAGGTTGAAGAAGATGTGGGGAGATGTGGATGGTCAGTGGGGGGAATACATTAGCATCTCTGGTGAGGGAGCTGGATGGGTCCCTGCTGAATTCTCTGTCGTCACAGAGCCCCTGTGGCCGGCAGAAGAATCCTAACTTCTACCAAAAATGTCTCCTGCCTCTAGTCATTGCCTAACCCTAAGCTTTTGAGACAGTTGTTTAAATAATTGTGATTTTGAAGCACTTGTTCTTGATAACCCCCAATGAACTTTTTTGGTAAACCACCCCTGACTTTGCCCCACATCCTTGAGCCACAACGAACATCAGAGAATATCTGTCTTCAGTGCACAAGCAACCTGGAAATGGGACACCTCCATGGCTGTGGATGGCTTGTCTTGCTGTTTTTCACTCCTGGAGGCACAAGACGCCTCTGCTGGTGACTGTGATGGCTGAAGGGTGATGTTTTGCTGGAGTACAGATAGTTCATAAAATTCCTATCAGGTTTTTTTTGCATTTGGTGAGCAGCTTAATACCACAGGATGAATATCTGGGAACAACATCTATCATCATAACAAACCTTCTCTAACGTCCGCTGTACGTATGTTCTCTGTGAGCAGTATTGGGCTCCTATTGCAATTCAAGTCCATGCTCAGCCTCTGATCTGTTTTCAATTTGCTGATAATGCTGTTGTTTATTTCTTGGTCTGAGTGAAACTGCAAACCAAGTTGGCTCCCTGCAATTGTCTTGCTCTGTCTCTTCCTTTGGTGATACGCTCCTCTGAGCAGTGTTTGGATATCACTTTTATACATGTATGTGCAGCAAAGAAGCATTGTGGACTAGAAAGGATTTTGCTGTTTGCAACATGCCCGGTGGCAGGGCAGACAGGCATTAATGCGTGGGATGCCTGTAGCACTGTAGAGGCTCAGACATCATCTTGCTGCCTTCTGGAACCCCACCAGAGCCTACACTTCTCTCATGCAAAGGGATACTGAGCTGAATGCCCTCAAGCCATTATTTTGCTTCATCTCACTCTGCGTGCTGTTGGAGCCAGAAGCAAGTTTGAATGTATCATGGAAGAAACATTTTCCTAAGGGGAAGAAAAAAAAAAAAAAGGTTTAGTGTGTTTTCCCACAATTTTAAATTTTAGAATAATCAGGAAAATGCTTATTTATAGTATTATGTAAACAATCATTAATAAACTTTGTTGCAGAAAACAGTATTTTCTGGAAAAAAAAAAAATAATAATCTCAAATATTTTACTTATGTGTTTGGCAAAATCAGCAACCTGAATGATACTTGCCTAGGTTGAAGAAGATGTGGGGAGATGTGGATGGTCAGTGGGGGGAATACATTAGCATCTCTGGTGAGGGAGCTGGATGGGTCCCTGCTGAATTCTCTGTCGTCACAGAGCCCCTGTGGCCGGCAGAAGAATCCTAACTTCTACCAAAAATGTCTCCTGCCTCTAGTCATTGCCTAACCCTAAGCTTTTGAGACAGTTGTTTAAATAATTGTGATTTTGAAGCACTTGTTCTTGATAACCCCCAATGAACTTTTTTGGTAAACCACCCCTGACTTTGCCCCACATCCTTGAGCCACAACGAACATCAGAGAATATCTGTCTTCAGTGCACAAGCAACCTGGAAATGGGACACCTCCATGGCTGTGGATGGCTTGTCTTGCTGTTTTTCACTCCTGGAGGCACAAGACGCCTCTGCTGGTGACTGTGATGGCTGAAGGGTGATGTTTTGCTGGAGTACAGATAGTTCATAAAATTCCTATCAGGTTTTTTTTGCATTTGGTGAGCAGCTTAATACCACAGGATGAATATCTGGGAACAACATCTATCATCATAACAAACCTTCTCTAACGTCCGCTGTACGTATGTTCTCTGTGAGCAGTATTGGGCTCCTATTGCAATTCAAGTCCATGCTCAGCCTCTGATCTGTTTTCAATTTGCTGATAATGCTGTTGTTTATTTCTTGGTCTGAGTGAAACTGCAAACCAAGTTGGCTCCCTGCAATTGTCTTGCTCTGTCTCTTCCTTTGGTGATACGCTCCTCTGAGCAGTGTTTGGATATCACTTTTATACATGTATGTGCAGCAAAGAAGCATTGTGGACTAGAAAGGATTTTGCTGTTTGCAACATGCCAAACCTGGATTCTGAATGAGCCCAGGCAGCACTAGGACTGAAAGGACTTTGGCAGGGGGATTGGAAAATGCTCTGGAACAATTAAGGCAAGAGCAAAGCAAAGGCAAGGGTCAAATAGGTTTTCTTCATGCATGCAGCAGTTGAATTAAATCAGGAATTAATCCTCAGGGACTGGGGCTAGAGACTGCATCTGCATTCAGTGGCACCTCTCTGTGCCCTAGCTGCCGCAGGGAGGTGCTGTCACCTGCACTTCTTGCAAGTGTTTGAGCCCCTCTGGGATTGAGAGATACAGCAAATGTGCCTGATATTTCTGCCCTGAGAATGCTGGGAGTGAGGATGGGTTTAGCAGTGATACTGAACCTGCAGGACACGGCAGCATGGAGAGAGAAACCAATATCTTTTGCTACATGAATGTACAAGACGAATATCCAAATGACATGTTGCTGGGCTGCAAAGGGAGGAATCTGCCAAGAAAGGGGATCTAGATATCTGTCTGTCACCTGGTAGGGAGTAAAACGGTTGTGTTTTTTCTCTAATAACGTCATGTGCTGTTTCCCCAGGTGTACAGCACCTTGTAGCTCCTGCTGTCTCCAGACTCAAACATAATTTACTGCTGCTTCCATTTCTAAGCCTTTGTCAGCAGTACTGCTTCCAGATTCAGCTCTCCTAGAGAAGGTCTTTTTTTTTCAGGTTATTTTCCTGAAAGTAATTTGTTCACTTTTTCCCCAAACTGGCACTTTGCTTATTCTAGTATGGTCAGAGTGTTTTAAAATCTCTGTAAATCCAGTCTTGTTTTCTATGTCTCCCTTACTGTTGATAATGTCGCTTAATTAAGTTTAGTATGTGAATTTATTTTCTCGTTTAGTTTTCTTCCCCAAAGGATTTTTTTTTAATAATGAAAGAATAAATATATAATTGAAGATTCCAGGATTGCAGAGGAGGCTATCAAACTTTGGAGGGTGCTTTGGATTATCTCCCAAGATGGGCAGGAAACCTGGTTATCTGGTGATGGCTAATGGGCCTGAATGTTTCAGGGGCCACAGTGTGCAAAAGTCTGAAGATGCTGTAACTCTTGTGAGTTTGTTCTTTCAGAGCAGGACTGAATCCAAAAGTATAACATTTTTCTGGAAAGAAATTTTAGCAACGATCCTTGATATTCATCTAAGGGGCTGCAGAAATGTAAATGTAACTCACCGTAATGAAGTACTGCAAATATTTTTTCACTCTGCCTGTGACATTGGGAGTCCAATGGCGTTGTGAAGCCTGGTATTCAGGCACAAAGTATGGTTATCTTAAGAGCATAGAGGGAAATGTGCATTCAAGTTCATTTGCATGTATATTATGTATTTTTCTGTTTTGCTAAATACAGGCTAATTTTATTTGTACTTAGCAACAAAGAAAAGCGCAGGTGACTCAAGGATGGAATTTTGTCCCTTGTCGAGGTCAGTTTAGCCTCTCTAAAGCTGAAGAATGCAGAGGTGTTGAGTTTTTCCTGGGATTAAGGCTAATTCGAAAAATCATAGATTCATTATAGTCTTGTAGTGCTGGAATGAACGTGCACAGATCTCGTTCATCACTCTGCACTTAGGCAGGAGGATTATTTCTAGACAACTCTTATGGTTGTTTGCCTGATTTCTTACAAAAAACACTCCCTAGGTAATCTTCTGCAGTGTTTAACTATGCTGATAGTCAAAAAGCTTTCTTAATATCCCCTTTAAATCTATCTTTCCTCAAGTAAAACTGATTTTTTTCTCTTACTCTGAAGATGGGGAGCAATCGATCATCATCTTCCTGACCTTTTAAATGTGAGAAGATTGCTATTATGTCTCTCCTTACTCTTCTCTTTTGTAGACTAAACAAATCTACTTCCTTCATCTGTTCTTCCTGGGCCATATTTTCTATCCCTTGATCATTCTTATTGCTGTCCTTTGGAGGTTTTCCAGTTCTCCACATCCCTTTAATTGTGGTGCCCCAAAATGAATACAGTATTCCAGAAGAATGAAATAATTTCTCTTGCATTATATACACATAACACTTGGGATAATTCATCTTAGGAAAAAAAAAAAAAAAAAGTCTTGTTTACAATGACATCACACTGTTGACTCCTTGAATTTGACTTGATCATTTTATGTTTTGCCATTTCTCTTCAGTCAGTGCGTTCTGTTTCTGCACTTGATTTCTCCTTATGAAGGTAATACTTTGTACTTGAACATAGTTTCATGTTGCTTAGGACCATTTCTCCAATTATCAAGGCTGGTTTTTATTCTGGTCCTGCCTTTCCAAGGAGTGGCAGCCTCTTTCAATTTATGATCCTTTGCAGAGTTTATAAGTGAATTATTTTGGCTGATATTAAGAAAGTTACGACAGAGCTGTTTTTTCAGTGGGAACTAGGAAAATTGTAAAGATTTATAACAGGGGGAAAACATGTATTCTTTTCTTCACCCACTTGTAGGTGACCATTTAAGCAGCTTCTGGCTGTGGTGTCCTTTCATTCCTGAATTACTAAAAACATTGGCTTTTTTTCAGCTCTGTGTTGCAGTTGTACACTAGAGGCATCTAGTAAAACATGTATGATTGCTCATGTCTTACTGCTTTTCCTCAAAAAAATTCCTTTTCCAGTTCCATTTGTAGCAGAGACATATTGACCTTCAAGGCTCAAAATGAGATTAGTTTTCCATTACTTCTTTTTACGGAAAAGACTTATTCATTATTTGTGAAGAAGTTACTGCAAAGAGATTCCCTCAGCCATAAGAGAAGAGATTTAGGGACTGTGGTCTGAGATAAGAACTCCCATCTAGACCTGCAAATTTTTTTTCTCTTCCTACTGAAAGTTCATAGGTAGTCTCTTTCGCAGGAAAAATCCAGTTCCCTGAAATTCACTTTCCTAATTCTTTGTGTGCATCCTCTTAGTTTCCTTTCGATCACTCCATGAGCCCAGCTGGACTTTCCCCAGAAACAGTGATGTGAGCTCTCTACTTCATCCCAGCTAAGCCAAATAATGTCAAGGGATTTCTGTAGTAATCAGATTTTCTTTTAGTCATTTGTATGAATACATTAAAAGTCATGGTGACATGGGCTGGGTGGAGGCCAAGTGGTTGGGATCCTTGTACAGCCGCTCCCCTCCATCTGACATTGCACAGGGAAATCCAGTAGGTGGCAGGGGCAAGGACAGGTGGAGCTCAAGTATCTTTCTACTGTCCTTCCTTCCATGAAGCATCTCCCTCCTCCCCCAGGGCCATGCTTTGACCATTCTCAGGTCCAAGTACAAACAAGACACCTCCCTCAAGTGAGCCTGTGTAATGGATTCAGCTGGCTATCTTGTCTAGTTTCTGCCTTCTCAAACAGCAATGGTGTTTATCATCTGCTGGACTTGATAAACAAGTGGAGGGAAGACACAGCAGGTTGATGCCACCTTTATCACCCTTTGTTTCCAAGGACATCTTGGCTTATGCACAACTGAGAAAGTTTGTGTTGTCCCAGTGACTGAGCTACTCAGTCTCGGCTCATCCTCCTTCAAGGGCAGAGCAATGCAGGCAGCTCCCTTTCCTTCATGAGGAACCTCCCTATCATGATTTGTATGTGAGAAGCAGTTGTTCTCTGCCCTGCCTAATGGCTGCAAACCACATGGATTTGGAGGCATCTAGGCCTGGGGGAGCCTGTTGTACAAGTCAAGATGAATTAAGAGGATGTCAAGATGATCTCTGACCATAGGATGGGGAAAGACATAGGCTGGGAAACACTGGACAAATGAAAAAGGAAGAAATCAAGGAGAAAAGCTAGTTCTAGGCAGGGAAACTTGGCTTGGCTGCCTTCCCTGTGGGCTTGTTCCATTAACATTTGGATATTCAGCAAAAGCTGTCTTTGCAGGGGTAAGGAGATAAGCAGAAATGCAGTGATGTTTAGTTTAAAAGTAGCAGAGCTCCAGATTTCAAGTGCTTTCTGGCTGGCTTCCTCCTCCCTTCTCAATGAAATACTTTGACTTTTCTGTACCAAAATATGGGACGTGCCTGGGTTCCCTGTGCATATGTGGTTCTCTCCCCCTCTTCTGATTTAATCCAGATATCTTATTTTTATTATTATTTTTTATTAAGCTATGCTGCTATTAATAACTTAGAGGTAGGATTGCTGCTCTGAACAGCAACTGGATGCCAGACCAGCACTGCATTTAGTCTGCAGTGTTGGCTTCTTTCTTCACCTTTTTACCATCCTAGTATTAAAAAATGCGTTCTCAAAAATATAATTATATTAACTTATTTTGCCTCCCAAACCTGTCATTTGAAGGTTGCAGTTATAATTGAGTGCTCTGTGCTGTTATGACAAACTCACTAAGAGCAAAGTCCTTACAGGTCTGTTGGTTGGCTGGCTGGTAGGGTCAGTCATGTGAAATCAATGCATTGATTTTGCTGAGTGAAGATCAGAGTATTAATCATCACAGAAATTAACATTGTCTTTAATTACCCTTCTCGGTTTGCAGTATGCATGCAGGAATTTGACTTCACTCAATATGCAGATGTTCAATGCCTGGTTCTCAGCACAAGCAGCAAATATTTTTGCATGATTATTTTTAAATATCAGTTTCACTGACTGGAAAAATCTGCTGCTTCAAGTTTCAGGGCATGTCTGGAGAAGTGTCATCGCTTTGAAAGAGAGATTAGCTGCCCCTGGAAGTTGTGCTTGGAACTCATGAGGGGAAGGGGAGTATAAATGGTAGTTTTGTTTTGTAGGTGAGACCTGTCCATGTTAGATCTGAGATTGTTCTGGTATTTACGACTGGCTACATTACTGTTTTCAAACGTTGAAGATGTATTTAGACACTGAAATTACAGACCCTCCCATTCAGTTGAAATGGAGCATCTGGAATTCCTTTTGACTACAGGCTGGTACCTTGAATTTTGGGGGTCTATGTGACATTGATCATCAGCTTCCAATCCTTATGGAGAAACCAAACATGAGCAAGGCTTCTAAGGAATTGTACTGTCTGGTGCTATGTGAAGTGGATTTGATGATCCAACAAGTCCTTTCCAGGCTTGCATTCCTTTGGTTTTGAAGCTGAAAACAAGAAACAGAGTGATTCCTGAGGACCCTATTAGCTTTGGCTTTAAATGGTAGCACGTATCTCCTGAGAACTATTCATGACATGAAAAACCTTTCTTTTTTCCTAATGATAAAACCTAAACACTTTGCTCAACAGTGATTTAATGAGCAGAATATTCCCATTGTCAAGGTCTGATGCTAATAATAGACAGATGGCTGGCAGTTCAAAAAGCAGTCAATACAAGTATTTGCTATATAAAACTCAAATCATGTTAACTTGAAAAAAAAAAAAAAAAAAGAAGCGCTTATTCCAGGGTCAGATTGTAAATTAATTGGCAGTAAATACAACCTACTGACAAGATGTGTTTATACTGCAGAATTCTTGGAAACACACACAGCATAAAATGATGCATCTGATGTTAAGTGGATTTACGCATGGAAAAAAGGAGGTGGGAAAACGGAGCTTGACGGAGGGTAGGAGCAAAACAGTGATGGAAAGCAACAGATCCAACAAAAATTGAGTGATGGAGATAGAATTTTCTGGATTGTCTCTAAGAAACAGTTCTGCCAAATTCAGAATTAGGGAAGATTTATACTTAGTTCTCTGTATCATTTTGAAAAAGTCAGTAAGAGCAAAATCCTTACAGGTGGGTTGGCTGGTGGGTGGGACCAGACCAGATACACAATCAAATAGTGTTAGATATCCATTGATGTCCTGCTGTTTCTTCACTGAAGCAACCAATTCAGCCAGATTGATAACAACTATGTCCTTCAGTCTGTGTTCTGGGGAAGCTGAGGAAGAACTTACATCTTGAGGCGTTTCTAAATCATGATAGATATGGGTCATTTATGTATACCAGTTCTTTCTAGTTCTTAGTTTATTCCTGGCAATCCCACATCCTGGATTTATCTCCACTCTGTTATCTCTAGCCTCGAAGAGTCTGAGATGTTAAAGCAGAGTCTCAGTGGGGAGCACAGTGACTCCACTGCTCAAGATCTAGACTAGTAGGAATTCCCACAAGAGCAGAAAGTTCCCTGGCATTTTCCACTGCTACTTACTGCCTGAAAAAGGGCATGAAAACATTCAGAGTTACATTATAGTCCTTCATCAAAGATGTGTCCTGCAGTCTGATAGTCATTATAAAGTATTCCT
Source organism: Chaetura pelagica (assembly GCF_000747805.2). Taxonomy (NCBI): domain Eukaryota; kingdom Metazoa; phylum Chordata; class Aves; order Apodiformes; family Apodidae; genus Chaetura; species Chaetura pelagica. The sequence goes on along the minus strand of NW_009953694.1, from coordinate 1,492,739 downwards.
ACGTGAGGACAGATCTGTTCTGTTCTTGCATATGTGAAAAGGACAGGAGGTTTTCATTGCCACAGAAAGTTTGAGGTATAAAACGTAATACACTAATGCAACTTCAGGGTTGCTTTTGGGGATAGGAACTTTTGACTCACCCCCACGTTGGGAAAGGAACAGTGGAAAACATATTGGGAAACACTGTTTGAGGCAGAGCAAGAGATATTTAGTTTATTAATCAAGTTAATTTTTATTAAACAAGAAAAAAAACAATATTAAACAAGAAAACAGTCTGCGCAATGGCACTACCTTGCTTGCAACCATATGAAGGGATAATGAAGAACCAGAAGAAAGATTTAGAAAGACATAGAACAAGGCAGCCTATGGAAGACCTGCAAATAGTATCTTACAAAGAGTGATTTGTGCATTAGAATTTTTTGTTAGCATGTGATGAAGAAAAAAAAAATCATTTTGAAAATAATAGTAGTGATTAATCCCTAAAAGAATAAGGTTTCAAATGTAGTCAAAACAAACCATCCAAACAAACAAAAAAAATCAGTGATTCTCTATTCTGTAGAATGTGGAAATAATCTATGAGCTCAGTAACATCACTTGAGATCAAGAACTGCAAAACAATGGCATGCTATACCTGCTAAAAATTCAATCTTAAAATTAATTTGAGTGTCATGAAAGCAGAATAAAGATTTGCTGAGAACCTTTCAAAGATTCACTGTAATCGTAGTGGACAGTTGGAGGAAGCCAGACAGACTCTGGACTGCCAAGCAAAATAGTTACTTCTCAGTTTATGATGAAAACCTCCAGTTTAAGAAGGGACCTAGGATTATTTATTCTATAATCTAATAACACAAATCAAAAGGAAAAGTAGGCACAGCTTTGTGGTCCTAAATTTAGTTCTTTCAGGGTTAGCTAGATTCTTTGCAAGCTGCCCATTCCAGAGACATCTGGTAGAGGCTACATGTAGCTGGAGTATTGAGCAGATATTAGGAGGAGACTTTAGATATTTACATACTGCCTTCATCCATGTATCTATTTACATCTATTCAGTGTGGATCAATTTTGGCAAGTTTTTTGACCTCTAAATGCTTCTACTTTCTTCCTTACAAATATGCAGCATAAAATATTTGAAGTAAACTATGCAAATAAGTCCACTGGTAGAGGCATTTCCATCTTGAAAGCAAGTTGTACAATAATTCAGTGTATCCATAAGGCTTCCTTGTGCCCATTTGGATTTCTGGAGTGGTGACCCCACACTGATGATGGCTGGGAGCAGGCTTTTTCAAGCTGACACCCTCACAGGCTTCCAGAGTTTAGTAATGAAGTTTGGAAGTGAAACATAAATGTAGAGACCAGAGAGCAATTGACAGGTATGGGGAAAAGGGAGAAAGAACCTATTGTGTGAGAAGCAGACAGCTCTGCTGACCTGAAAATACATTATTCTATGGAAGTGCAAACCAGAGGTACTGTGGAGTTTGTTCTCAATTCACCATGAAAATCCCGGGCTGGGGTAACCACCCATTTGATGCGGGTGGTCCTTAATGCATGTCATGATTTACACTTAAAGCATATATGATCCCTTGAAATTCCCTTCTTAGGAGAACCATAAAAACTATGTTGCATATGGAACTCCCTGGAGACTTCTGCAAAACTCTCCTATTGTCAGACATAAACACATCCTATTTTTCTAGCTTAGGTCAGAGTTCAATGACTCCCCAAAGCTTTTTCAGTCCTAGGCTGATCCCACTGCAGTTCGGGTGGGCAAAATAGAAGTATTTTCAACTCAGCTACTTTCCCCTTGCTGCTCTGCTCCACAATCAGAAGCAAATCTGACTCCTCAGGCGGTAGGTTAATGCACAGCTTATCAGTGAAATCAGCCTTGCTCATCCTCAGGCTGTTTTCTGAAGGATTTTGCAAGCATTAATGAAGTTTCCTTTTCTTGTATAGGAGATCCTAAGACTATCATTAGCCTCATCTTCAAGAGCAGGAATCGGAAGTTAAAAGACTTCATGCAGGGAATCCTTGTTAGCACAAGAAATGGATCACAGATGTTCTTTTGTCTGTCTGCTGTGAAGGCAGATCTCGGGCCCCTCACAGCACCCTGTGAGGCTTGGTCCCCTGCTTGGATGCAGATGTCAGTGCTGTGCTGCTGCACTGGGCACTGCCTGGCTCTTGCACAGCTCCCTGTGGGGCTGGTGGACCTGTCCCTACCCCCTGGGGCATGGCCCTTGGTCTCCTCTCTGGTAGAGCAGCAGCAAGCAGTCAGGGTGAACAGCAATATACTTGGTCTGGGCAACATGGTAGATCTCTAGTCTGAAGCTATTCCTTGTTTCCTGAATGCCAGATAATTCCAAAGCCATTTGTTTCTTGCTTATGAGCATGAGAAGCACCTGGCTTGAGGAGCTTCCAAAAGCTTCTCCTTTTTATTTTTCTATCTCCCAGAATTGGGCAGTTTGTATCTTTATATTAGGTCAACAAAAGACCGGAATGGCAACTCAGATTGAGAGATCAGAGGGTTGGACCTGGTCCTCTGTGGTATTTCATCTCTGTCAGAGCTTAACAGAGAGAAAATAGTGGTGACTAGGAATAGACATGCACAGGCTCTTTCCTTTTGTGGCCTTCCTGGGGGGGCTTCCCTATTAATTTCACAACCAACAAACTATTTTCCTGCTCTGAAATATTGCCTGTTCTCTGCACCAGAAGTATCCTGTGCTGACTGAAATATTAAAGGGGCCAAATAATCTTGGGGGAAGTTTGTTTATTTGTAGGGTCACATATTCATGCTTGGTCCTGCCGAGGAATGTCAACTATTTTGCTGGAAAGTTGTGGTGGGGTCATGGTCCTGGTGGGAAGTGGGGGCCTGCGGTGATGTCCGTGCTGCAATGGGACTCAGGCCCAGCCAGTCAGTGGTATCCCCATAGTATGAACAGAGAAACTGGATGGTACCTCAGGAATCTGCTGAAGAGGGACAATTGGGTTCACGCCTATGGCCACTGCAGAGGCTAGTGGAAGAGTACACAGGGAGACTTCTTTGCTCCCCTTCCCTTGCCCATTCAGCCTCTAGTCCTTCCATAGCACCTGGGGGTCTCCATGGAGATTTTTTTTCCCTTTGAAGACTCCAGATCTGGTCTCCACTGGAAAATCTTTTGGAGCCTCCTTGAAAAGGAAGGCTGCTGGGACCTCCCTTCCCCATCCTCAGGGCCTTCAGCTGCAGATCACAATGAAGTGGTGCACTAGGAGGAAAAGCAAGTGAGCTGCTTGCTTCCTCAGGCAATTATTTTTAAAGCAAATGCTGCAGTAATTAATGCTCAGCCTGGCACCTAGACCTGTCAGGAAGCCTGGGTGGTGCAGGCTCCCATGGAGCACCTCCTCATGCCCTTCCTTTGTGGTAAGGAGTGGTGGTTCCCTAACGGTGGTGGTGGCAGTGTGACCACTGCTCACATCCTGGGGAATGACTGCAGTGGTGGCTACCATGGTGCCCGCAGTTAGGAAGTCTTCATCTAGATCTTGGGAAGCATCTGTGCTTCCTGCCTCTGTGGGGTTTTAGTGTGGCTGTGCTGGGTAACAAATCTACAAGCTCCATAGCTCACACCAGCCTCCCCTGGGAGCAGAGAAGTGAAGATCAGCATAGTCTAAACATTGATTTGCAAAGCCCTTGGGATCATGGGGTGGCTCAGGCAGCTGTCATTATCACTGTAAGCTGGTGGCATAGCAAGATGTATTAATCTGTTTAAAAGAATAGTTCTTCTCCAGATCCAGAGGAAATACAGGTTTACACCTAAGTAGATTAGTTAAATAAAATTGGTAGCAGCAGAAAACTGCAGTATGGATCAAGATTGTGATGACTGAAGAAGCATAGGTCCTGGCAAAGATCAATGTTCTCTCATGCCAAGGCCTGCAGAGACCCTAACAAGCTTAGAGCTGCTTCCTTCTGAACTTATAGAGAGATCAATGTAGCTCATTATTCAATGCAGTTCATTACTATGTGGGGTTTGGTACAGAACCAAACTGGGGTGATGGACTTGCTTTGTTTGGTCCTATGAAGTCATGGTCCTGCTGCAGACTGGACTGTGCAGATGCACACAGAGAAGAGTGGCTCACTGCACTGCAGACAGTTCAATTACTTTGTGAGTTTGGGATCCCTTTATCTATGTGCTGGCCAGGGTTGGGGTGTTGAGGGCATTGGTTTTGCAAGTTCTTTTCTGTTAGCATTATTTTAATGTTCTTTTTCTGTTGACAGTTTCTAAAAAAAAAAAAAAAAGTTTTCATTGGAAAATGCTGTGACCCTTCCCAAATTTCTAGTGTTGAGTGACATTTGAGTTTATGTGTGCTTTGCAATCAAAACCTTAAGTGGTTCTGAAAAATGAAAATAAAACAAAATAAATAAAAAAGAAAGACAAAAAATCCTAAGATTTGAGAGAGGGTGGGTGTTTTCAAAAGAAAGATTAGCTCTTGCTTCTGAAAATTGATTTTCTGGCAAACTATTATATTACACCCATTTTTCATTAAAAAATAATCTGCTGAGCAGCTGCTGCACATTCATATTTCAGGAGAAAGAAGACCTCTGCTGTGTTGCAGTTTGCCTTGTCTTGCACAGTCAGAAGATGGGAGGGGAAACAGTAGTCCAGAGGTTTTCCTGAGTGCTAATGCAGGCAGCGCATGGAACAGCAGGCAAATTGGACATCTGGGGCATCCTCCTGGACTGACTGTGCATGTGGCCTCATTCTGAGCAGCTGCATCTACCTCTGGCACCCAAATAGAACACTCCCTGCCCCTGGAAGGCTGGAGGGACACAAACTCCATCACCTGCAGATGTAGGACAGAGGTGCCTGTCTCATCTGCCAGGCTGAAGTCAGGATGTCTGTTCCTCCAGGGGGAGAAATCTGGTGGAGTTTAAAGATAATTAAACCATGGAGAGGGAAAGCATTAAAAAGTAAACAAACAAGCAAACAAAAAGCTGCTAAAAAGCAACTGCAGTCCCTGCAGCATGCTGTAAGAGCTGAACACTGCAGAATCTAGGCTGGTCTGCTACAGCAGAGGGGCTGGATAATTGGCAGCTTTCTGTTTTGTGAAGTTCTTGCTTTATTTTGTTTCCGTTTCCAGAGTCCCCTCTCCATGTCTGTCCAAATGAAAGTGAGCGCATGTAGCTATAGATGCTAAGTTAAGGGCTGTTCCCTTGAACATCCCTGAGCTCAGTGAATGTTCTGTCCAGTGTTTCCACTTGGGAATTTTCTTTGTTGCATGAGGTGGGATTTTAGCCTGCATTGTGAGCAGGGGTTCTTTGTGTTTGCGATAGAACAACAGGCTTACAGAAGACAAAAAGTCCTGACCACTGCAGTTTTTCCTGATCACTTACAAACCAACAGCCAGCTCCCAATCTATACCTTTGTAAGCTAACTTGCTTTTGCCCAGCATGTGTTGTAATTAATTGCTGTGTTAACAGACTGCTGAGTACACAAAGCCAGTGATTGTGCAGCAGTTGGAAAAAGGAGTGAGGAGGTCAGTTTGTAAACTTGTTCTCTTCTGCTATCCTTTCTTAGAAATCGAAAGGCTATTTATTTCAGTTGTGTTTTTTTATGGGAAGGAAATGGGCATGGGTGTCCCATTCTAACTGTTCAAGAGGTTGAGCCCATCTTGCTTTGGTGACCATCTGCTAAATCTTGGCAAGCAGCAGGTATGAGAGTTGGAGTTAAATGAACTGGACCCTGGGCTTGCAACTAACAGCAAACTGTGCTAAGGCTTTAGCCCCACATTCTCATCCAGATGCAGTGTGCACTGTCAGTGTGTGTAAGCTGCCAGGGGCTGACACGGAGGGAGCACTGCTTGTTGACAACTTACTGTAGGAGGTACCAAGAAATTCCAGTGTTGCAAGTGAGGGATACAGTAGTAACACTACCTATGTAATACCAAGCAGTCATACTGCTGGGTTGTACTTTACAACTGGGAGAATGCTCCACCACTTCTTTGTGACCTACTTACAAGATTGGTGAATATATTAAAAGAGGGAAATCCTGAAATAAGAGTGTGATGGAAGATGGGAAAGCATGCTTATGCTATTCCCCACACTTAGTTGCTATCCACAAATGTTCCTGCAAGTAAAACTCAGACCGCAAACGTGCTTGTGGAAAACTCAGAGCTTCCTATCAGCACTCCCAGGAGTTTGTATCATGGCCAGTTGTCTCCTGTGCTGCTTGTTTTGTTGAGAGCAGATGTGCACAAGTAAGTGGAGCTGGATCCAGCAATGTCACATTGGTTTGCCTCCCAAATATCATTATGCTCCAGCAATCTTCTAGATGTTTTCAGTAGAGCAAATATGCCCTCTGAATATTTGCAGTGGTTGGGCATTGGACTACCAGCATGAAATCAGGTGTTGATCTGCAGCCCACCTCCTGCTATGGAGGCACTCTGCCAGCAACACTTCCTGTGTTACACCAGGTATGGGCTTGATGCCAGAAGTTCCCAGACATGCCTTTAGCTGAGAGGTGCTCAGCAGATTTCCCAGCTACAAAAAGCCTTGTGTCCTCTCCAAACTTCATCTGGAAGAGGAGGGCAGCTCCTAGACCAGAGGTCAGCCAGCCCTTCTTCCCCCATCACTCTCACTGCGTATCACATGAGCTGCCATTAAGCAGCTGAGTTTGCTACCTGCTCCCTTGCTAGCGCCTGCTGCATTTCAAAGTTGGCCAAGCTCCTAAGATTATGGTTTTGTCAGTCAGTCAATATATCAGAAACTTGCTGATGGTCTCTCTGTCCTGTGCCTTCACGCGTATGAGGAAGCAACACTTCATTCTATGAGGTGGCAGTGCCACAGAGGACTCTGGCCTCGTTTGTGTTTGCTGTCATAACCTTGTGAGGCAATGGCTTTTTCTTCCTGCATCTGCACAGCATCAAATGCAATAAGGGTCCCGGCCTGAGGCTGGTGTGCCTATGTGCCACCATAGCAATAGTAAACACAGAAGAGAAGCATATGATATTTGTCAAGGAAAAACACAATAATATACTCAGATTTTTTGTATTTGGCTACATACATCACTGGAAAATTTGCAAAAACCTAGCCAAAGGAGTTGTATAAACTGCCTTAAATGTAAACCAGATACTGTCAATTTAGGGCATTTGTAGTGGTGGTGAAAACTGAGCCAGAAATGCTAAGCCATGTGTCCAGGAGATGGCCAATGTGCAGGCAGAAGCCTTTTCCCTAATTTATTACAGGTGTGACTGGATAGGTACCAAGCTGTGGTCATGCCTTGTGCAGGGAAACCTTAGGAAAAAGTGACTGGGGACTCCTAGTCAAAAGTCAGAGATCTTCCATCACATTTTATGGTGAGATAACAAAACTGGGTGAGTGGTAGCTGGAAAACCTGCTCTGAAGGCTCTTATTTTATGCTTATCTAAGGATACTCCTATGAAGACCTACACATACAGAGGTGAGCTCAATCTGCCCATGCCCAAACAGACTGGACCCTTGTGAATACAAGCTGGGTTGACCGTATGGCTCAGCTGATAAACCTCACTGACCTTCAGCTTTGTACCTGCAACCCCTTGACAAGTGAAGCTGGAGAGATGTGTTGTGCAAAAGGGTCACTCTTCCACCTTTGTGTTTTATGTTTTCATTTAAATACCTGTGGCTGGCTACTGTCAGAAACTGGGCTGGAGTGGTCTTTGGGCCTGACTTTTGCCTCTGCTTTTCTTTCTGGTTGGCTAAGCACATATGTCTGTGTGTGGGTTAAGCCTTTTACAAAAAGAAATTTACAGATGTACTTCAAGCAAAGTTTTAAAGGTGACCAGATCCAGCTTCACATAAGCCACCAAGGGAAAAAGCTGGATCCTACTGTGTCTCTCTTGGAGGCATCATCCAAGCAGATCCAGAGAACTGGAAGCTGAAGCCACACCAATTCAATGTGGAAATAAGGTACAGACTCTTTTACAGTGAAGAGAATTAACTACTGAAATTATTTACTAGGGTCAGTACAGGGTTCTCTATCACATGTAGTCTTTAAATCAAGACCAGGTGTCTTTAAAATATAGCTTTCCTAAGCAGAAGGATGGGCTCACCTCACCACAGGGAGTGATGTTCACCAGTCGGTGTGATGCCAGACAGCAAATTGACTGTAACATTTCCTTCGGGACTCAAAAACTTATGGATCCTGTGAGCAGAAAGAACTGTGTACTCCGTAACAGGGAACAGCTCCTGCATCCAGCAAAAAACATCTAGGAGAGCCTGGCAGATTTATGAAGAAAAGGGACTGGAGTCACCTTTCACAGTTTATGAGAGAATAAGATGTCTCTGCATGTGAAAGCCCTAAGGCTGGATAGTGGCTGAGCAAAGCTGATGCCTACTGGGGATCTGAGTGTTTATAGACTTAATAAAAAGCTGAGAAATACCAAGCTACTTTACCTACCTGCTGCTCCAGCAGCAGGTGAGATTGTGAGAGCTGGTGGATTTCATGGATGAGCTTCTGTACTGGCACTGGCCAGGAACCGCCATGGTGCTGCAAGGCAATGGGATTGGGAAGAAGGCTCCTTCTTGCCTCCAGGTCAAGTCTGCAAAATGTATGAGAGTGTGGGTGCGGGAAAGAAAAGAGAAAAGGAAACACAACTGTGAGTAGCACTGGTATGAGGACTGAGTTTACATGTAAGACTTCACTTTCATCAGTGACATCCAAACCAGCTTGGGAGGTAGGCATTTAGGAAAGTGTATCTGAGGTCCTCTAGACTGGATAGCAACTTGGCTGCTGCAGGACCTTTATTAAATTCAGACTCAGTAAGTTAAGCATTTCTGGAGAGAAAATAAAGAAAAACAAGGAATGGAAAAAGAATCCCTTCTCACCATGAATTGTCTCTTTTCAGAGCAATCTTATATGAGCTGCAAAATCAGCAGGGTAGTCAGCAGTCCTGGTTCCAGCTGCTCTGACACCTGAAGAGGTGATGCTGTGCAAACAGAGCTGCAAGCAGGGTGAGAGATTTGGGGCACAACATGTGTTGTACTTGCCAGACACTAGCAAATCACTTGGCAGTACATACTGTGCAGTCACCAGGAGCCATGGTGTTTTTGTTGTGTCCCTACAAATTGTGGATCTCTTCCCAAGAAGATTGTTGCTTGACTGACTGTGGATGTCCATCTAATCCAGGATAAATTATTTTGATTCAGTGAGTAAGCTGTCATCTAACTACCTCTCCCAACTAGAGCCATCCCACTGGCAGATTTTGCTGACAAATGCTGCTACATTTGGCAGACTAGTTCCTGACATTTACCACTTCTCTCTTGATTCCACTAGAAACAGCCTACATGGTAACACAATTGCACCCCACTGGCTTCCTGGCCCAGCTCATCTAATTAGGTGTTCTAAAGATAGCCTCTAAAAATCTCTGTGCTTCCATGATCAGAACCTCACAATGTGAATGATGCAGCATGTGGGGAAATCAAGTAACAGCAAAACATAGACGGATTTTAGGAAGCTTATTGAGTCGTCACTGGTATTGAGTAAGTATCCACACACTTTGAGATGGGGGTTATGTGTGAGGACAGGTGTCATCCCCATGAATTCCAGCATGCTGCCTCTATGTGAGAAGGGCTTTACCATCCTGCTGACCTGGCTCAGGGCCAGCGAGCAGAGCACTGCTGAGCATCTGCTGATCCCATGCTGGAAATGCTGTGATTCCCCTCTCCAGGTGAGCATTGAATGTGTACTGCTTGACACAGCTGGTAGTTAATCCTTCTGCACTCCAGGATCTCCCACTGCTCCCAGGAATCCATTGGCAGGCTCAGACACACTGCCTCTCCTCTGTGCAATTCATAGCTACATCTATGTTCTCAGTTGCTGCCTTATGGGGATGGCTGAGCGAAGCATATTTAATGTTGTTCACATTTACAGAAAGGATATTGGGTTATTCAGAGAGGTTGTGTGACTCCCTTAGGCTCTGAATGGGCGAGCTCAGAAGAAAACCTGAGATCAGCAGAAGCAGCTTTTTCTTTCTTGCATCATGTTTCACTTCTGCTTTTGATCACCTGACAGAGATAAAAGTAGAGCTTTTCCTCGTGCTGCACAAGTTCTTCCTCTTCTTTGCTCTTCATGTCTTCCCTGCCTAAAGTGTTCCTTTGGAAGGCAGCAGACAGCAAAGAGTGCCCATGTAAAAATGACAAAGGGTAAGAAGTCCCAGATTGCCTGCCTGCCTTTTGTTCTTGTGCCCACTATGGCTAGAAATACTGCTGACAACAAAGAAAAATGTTCTCAGTTCAAAACTTAAATTCTTTTGAATCAAAGATCACTTTTTTTGCCTTGAAATAATTCAAATAATAAACAAACATCTTGTACAGATTTCTATTTTTTTCAATTAAAAGTTGTCACCTGAATGGAGACTAACCGGAAGTGAAACTTCTATCTTTTTTGCAAGCATTTGTCCACTCTGGTTTCTGGCCATGTCTAACTCTGCTCTGGTATTTGGAGACGTTTGCTGGATTTGCTCAGGCATCTTCAGAGCAGAGGTTTGTGTGCCCGTGTCCAAATGTCCACTTGGTGGCCAGATGCATATGTTGTGTCACAGGATAGGGCTGCTTCTCTGTCTGTCCCTGAGCTGAGTGCTGGCCCCTAAAGCAGCAATCTGGTGACCCATTTTTTTTCTCTTCCTGAGGCTTTGATATTTGCATGTTGGTGTTTTTATTATTCCTGGGATCCTTCCAGCCCTCTGCATGTTCTCTGCCGGCACATTCCTGCATTTACATCTCCATTTCCATCCTTACCCTCTGAGTGCCAAAAAGTTTTCTACAGGGGAAGTAAAACCTGTGTACCACGGAAGCTGCAAAGTCACAGGCTGATCAGGGAACATGGCAGCATGATGACTAATATTCCTGCACAGCATTTTCTACTTCATGGAGGCCAAAGCCATTTGACTTGAGAACGGCTTTTTTTTTTTTTTTTTTTTAATATGAATTGTCTCAAGAGCAAGACTAAACATTTTTACATGGCAGATGTGTTATAGTGGTTTCAATCTGTTTACATGGCTGTGAAAGTGACCCATCTTACTTTTCATAGCTGCCATCTGTTGGTTGAATTAATTCCAATGCAATCAACCAAGTTGTGGTTTTGTTATGTTTTTGTTTTTTGGGGTTTTTTTTTGTTTGTTTTTCACTTGCTTTTTTTTCTGGTTTTAATTATTATTGTCTCTGGGAATTTAATTCTAGGTTTTGGGATCAGTGAGTAGAGCAAGCGTTTCTCCTGGTCTTAAAATGGCTGCTTGAAAGGGCTTACTGATGGCAGAAAATGTTCTATCTTTCTCCTTGCTCGCAAGTTTTTCAAAAAACTAAACCAACCAAAACCAAACCTTTGAACAGGTGAGCACTCAGTCAAAGTGGTGGAATGATTGATTTGAAGTCTTCTCACAATGCTTTGTCCAGGTCAACAGAGAACAATAATTAAAAGATCCATATCAACGTGGCTCAGGTTTCAGGCAAATTAAGAACCAAAGAATGCCAAGAGCCTCTTTCTCTTGAAAAAGAGAAAGGTCACATATTATTCCTTAAATTAGAGCTTCTTTTACAAATTCCATTTTACTAAGATCATATCCAGTCCATTCTTATTAAGTAATAATTTGCTTTGTTTATTTTTATCAACAATCCTTGCTTGTGCCTTTTAATTATGCTTTGTAATGACAAGGAATCAGAAATGGAAAAGCTTTCCAGGGTGGCCAGCAGAGAGGTGAGCTGTGCTTCTCCTGCCCACAGGAAGCTGTGCTTCTCCTGCTACACATCTTTCCACTTGCACTGAATGCAAAACTAGCTCTGGTGAAAACACCTGTGCTCTTGGGAGCTCCTTGGTGCTGGCAGTGGTGACAGTGGTCACCGTGGTGAAGAAACTCCCAGGCTTCATAGCACCCAGTCAGTGCCTAAGCTGCTGCTTATCATCTGCAAATTTTTGTACAGCTCATCTCTAAGTAGAAATCTGGGCACTTTCATAGTCACATCTTCAGGACCCAGCCTTGGAGTGGGGTGGGCACAATCTGTTAACAATGGGTCCTCTGAGAGGATGGCAACAAAGTGATTAAAATCCCCATAGCAACTACATGAATTTCTACAGAGGAGCAAATGACACCGTGAAAATAAGACTTTCAGTCTTTCTCTGCTGTAGTAAAAATTAAGGAGTGATTTTACTGCAGGCAGCAGAGCTATTCTGACATAGACAAGAAGCAAATCTTGTTCTCTCTTTTCTCAATCTGGGCAACAAGAATGTGGTCTCTGTCCCATGTGGCACTGGAGAACAGGATGGAGAGAATTGGTCTTTGTTTCAAAAGCACTAGAAATCAGAGACTTTCAAAGCATTTCCAGGGAAATGCCTATAATTGAAGAAGATTGTTAGGAGAATTTTGGTTAATGTAACTATTCAATTACCCACAGAAAATGGAATTTACTATGTAGGAAAAACAATTAAATGAGCAAAACAAAAAAAACCACATATTTTTAAAAGAACTTGAAGGTTGTGTCATTCTGTTGGTTTCAGAGTGATCTTATTTTTAACTTCTATTGAGAAATTTTGACTGTATCTGTGTATTTTTACAAAGTCTCTAGGGATGCACTACAAACTTACTGTACTTTTTAGGAGAGAATGTGACTTTTCTTAAAATGAGAAACTGGTCATACACTGCTTATTAGTTTTTACCTGCTCTTATATTTCCTTCAAACAAAATTCTGATAATCAGTGCAAGAAGGGCTGTGAATAATTTGACAGAAAAAAAAACCACCTTCTTTGTTACAAAAAAATCTCACAGGAAAAACATCTGTTTTGAAAAAAGAAAAAAAAGAAAAAAGTGTTTTCCCCTGATTAAAAAAACCCGCAAAACAACAACACAAAAACCAAAACAAGAGCCACAATAAAACCCCAAAACACAACAAAAACAAACAAACAAACCAACCTAATCCTCTCCTTTTTTAAAAGTGTTTAATTTTTTCATAACAGGTCAGGAAAAAAAATGAAATTAAATTTAAAAGAATGTGAGCTGCTGAAAATAAAGGTAAAAACTTCTTAGACGTGGGTGGTAGTGGGAGCTGTGCTTTTTCTGTGTAAGTACAAATTATTTCGGAAATGTCATATCTTTATGATCCTCGTTAAGGTGGACCAGCTCTTCAATAGGAACCCGCCCAAAATACCTAACCACCACACTTCCACCTTAAGGTAAATGTCAAGCAAAGCTGAATTTCATGCAGGCAGGTAAAGACCAGCGGAGAGCTCACACTTCAGAAAGAGAGGTCAGGTTAAACAGGGCTCTTTCTCTCACTTCACCTCTCTTTCCTGTCTCTAGCTTGGCAGAGGTGGGCACTAGATGAAAGAGGAGATGAGATGGTAAAAAGGGTGATGACAGATGGGTACCACCCATACATTCCTCCTCACATGCGTTTTCACATCTGTTTGGCATTTCAAGGGTTGCTTTCCTATGAGCATCATTCAGAGATATCCAAGCAGGTGAGATCCTGCTCTTGAAAGGCCAAGAAGGAGAAGAGTTTACCAGGGAGGTATATTTGACATGTGTGGTAAAGTGTGGCTATATAAATTAAAGGGCTGAATGAGCCTCCAAAGAAATGTGGGCTACACAGCTTCTATCCTAAAATCAATGAGGTCTCTGGGTTTTCCTTTTCCTCCCAGTGAGACGGTATTTTTCCAATAGTCTGAACTTCTGACCTAAACTGTTACAGATACATAAGTGGATGTATTTTGTTACTCCCTAGATGCTACTATTTTTAAGATCCAGATCATCTATAGAAAATAAGACTCAGATGCTTACAAGTCTTTGTAGGAACTCTGCCTGGGGCAGCAAACAGTCTTTGTCTTTTAAAATCTCCCTTCACCCTGTGAGTTTTGCTTAGTTGTAGCCTCACAAATAAAGCTGTAGCTTTATACATGCTGTCATTGCCTTCTGTCTTGCCAGCAATGCAGTTTTCCTGGTCACAAAGCCTACAGACCCAGAAACATCAGTAAGTACAGAATGCTGCAAGGTTCCTCCCCTGCAGTCCAGGGAAAAGGAGCATGGCCACACTGTCTCTTCCTCTATCTGCTGACATCTGTAATGTGGAGGAAATGAGAGACAGACGCAGTCATTCAGAAACTGAGCCTTTAAAGAGCCTCTAAATACCTTAGTCACATGTCTTTTCTACCCAATTTACCAGTCTTGCTGCAAATGCAAAAAAATGGTAAAGATCTATGATTGTTGTCACTGGAATTTTTTAATAGATATATACATGTAAAATTCAGCAAACCCAGCTCTGAGACTACTGCTATAACTGTGTTAAGATGGTACAATATTCGACTCAATGTCATAACTGAATCTGAGGCAATCAACCTCAGTGAGGCATCAGTGAGCTCAAACAGCAGGTGTCCATTACAAACCATGATACTCTGATACTAAGGAACATGTGTGCAGGTGCCCAAAGAGGTGTTTTTATTCTAACAGGTGTCTCAAATATTGTTGTGTTGTCGTCATGGGCACAGGCCATGATTGCTTATAGTGGTTTTCAGATCTTCTACCCAGGGAGGCAGCCCAGCATGTGAAAACCAGGTCAGCTCTGATTAGACCATTAGAGGAGACAGCAACAGCCTGATCTAGCAAGGAGGCAAGCTCTGAGTTGACTCCTCTGCTGATCCAGCAGAGAAGGATCTTCTTCTGGCTTTTCTTGTATTTAAAGAAACCAGTTGCTTTCACTTACCATCTCAGCTTTGGGATCAATTAAGTGGCTTATTACTTTTGGAAACAAATTTGAGTTATTCAACAGCTCACAGTAGGAAGGTGGGGGGACACTATGAAAAGCCCAGTCTCTCCTAGAAGTTATCTTGCAAAATCTGCTATTGAGTTGTCATGTACAATATTTCTTCTGTGTCACAAATGCTGAGTGTGAGTTTGGTCCATGGCAAAATGAAAAAGCTATGCATCTGGAACTTCAGATAGCATTTGTTTATCTATTAACAGATTTTCTGTCATTGTTTAATTAACTCTTGAAAAATATTGCCTGGTAGGAGATTAAGAAGCAGCTAAAGTATATAATTTTTTCCCATGATACTTAACGCATAGGCAGGACTACCTTTCCATTTTTGTCAGGATGAGAGTCACTTAGGATAAAGAAATTCAAGACTGCTGCACACCAGACAGAGTCCATATTTGGGTAACTTTCCTCATGAGAGTTAAGTACAAGTTTCATACTAAATCTTCAAGGCATGCTGTGGCATAGATCCAGTCTATCTAAAAAATTGCCTGTAGCTTTGGAATGAAGGCAGTGAAGGAATATCCTTTCCCAAACCACAGTGAGACTTTCTGGTTCCCAAATCATAGAACCATAGAATGGTTTGGTTTTGAAGGGACCTTAAATATCATCTAGTTCCAACCCTCCTGAATGGGCAGGGACACCTTCCACTAGGCCAGGTTGCTTTAAAACTCTTTTGTGTGATGATGCCTTCTCAGGTGTGGATGCTCATGCTCTTCTCCGTGGTAGTAGGGCCTCAAACACTGCAGTGTTGCTGCTGGATACCATTTGGGCTTTAAGTGCCATCTGGCACTGCCAGCCCCTGTTGTTTTTCTTTGCATGGGAAATATGTGTCTCGTAGATTAGTCTGCCAGGATGCTGAATGGCTGCATTTGTGCAGGAACACAGTTCTCCAGTCAAGCAGTGAGATCTTCACATCTTTTCCCAGCCAAAATTTTGCTCTCTCTACTGTCTTTCTATTGGCCAAGCTCCTCCAGAATGTCAACAAATCAGAAGTATGTTTTGAAGACACATGTTGTGTGTGATCTTTTTTCAATTATAGTTACTAAGGTTGTTTCTGATAGGTGGTAGTAGTGGCTGGAGTGTCCTATAAGGGAAGAAAGGCAGGTCTCCATGGGAAGGAAAGTAGCTGAGGTGGGTGTCTCACTGCTATCTGAACAAAGTGACACTGGACTCTTTAACAGGTGAGATCTAGGGGATTTTTTACTAAGATGTAGTTCTCAGAAAGACTTTAGTTCAGTCATTTGATGAGTAACATAAACTCTGGGCTCAGAAAATAACTGGCGTTAAAGGTGATCAGGGATTTACAGACTGCATTCCTGAAACACCAGAGGGCAAGGTATTAGGTGGAGGCTAGAACCATTTATTTTAGTTATATTAAATGGAAATTCTAGACACTGTCTGACTCTGACTGTTCCTACTGCTAACACCACCTGGCAGAGAAAGGTTATATTATTATTATCTGCTGTTTTCTATATCTAATTGTTTTCCTCGTTTTGAGCCTGGTCTCTTAGAGCTCATGAAATTGTGCCCATTTCTGCTTGAGAGGCTGAAAGATTTTTTAAATGAGAAAAGATGCTTCCTTTCAGAGGCAGGGGAGTGAAAGCCTACTGCGGGATGGCAACTCATGCCCCATGTCTCTGTGTAGAGGATCACTCTGATGTTTCCAGTCTCTGTTCCTCTGTCCACACAAGGTAGATCTAAGCTGCTGACCTCTACCCCACTCAGTAAACCAGAGAAAGCAAATAATTTTTTCTTCCTGGATCCTCCCTTAGGGACATGACATTCACAACAGCTCTTTTAGCAAGGCAACTGCTCCAAACACACCAGGCAGAATAAACTAATTCTTAAAAATAAACAGCTGGCCATAAAAGCATCCAGGAAAACCCTGGCCTCTGCTCTTTTGATAGCCTCAGGGTCTCAATGACAAATCACCTTTGCTACCTAGCCCCAGTGAATATTCCCTGCTTGTCAGGCCAGATAATTGTTTTGGAGTGGATGCAATACATCTCCTGCCAAGAGAGGTTTATGAGGCACATGATGCTGTAAACAATCTTCTGTTTATCTTATCTCTTCTCATGCTGCTATCATTGCACATCTATACAAACTCCCTTTATAGCTTCCCTCCAGCCACTGCTCTGGTTACAAGCTTAAACAAGACCTTGCTCATCTTAGAGTTACAGGCTTATTTAAGGCAATGAATGCAATAGCACTAGGCTGTTATTGTATCCTAGCAGGTAAAGTGGTCTGCTGCCCATACTCAGCCTATTTTCAACAGCAAGGTAATGATCTTTGCAGAAATTTCTCTCCACTTGGCAGCTGCTCAGCTGGGACACAGGTCTGCTGTTCTTTGCTCATCTCACATATGCAAAGACAACCCTAGCTTGAGTTAATGTATGGAAATAAGCCATAAAAACAGATCAACGTGCTCAAGTCAGAGGAAAGTACAAGAAGTATGTTGCTCAAGAGCTGGTTCCTGATTTCTCCTGATGAGATGGCAATGCAGCCCACTAGAAGACACTCAGGCAAAGATGAAGACAAATGGGACATGAACACACCATTCAGTATCCAATGTGCATTCCTAAAGCAAGTGCTTAAGCCACAAGATTGCAATAAAAGTGTGGCTTAGTGTATAGGCCAGTACCAGAAATGACCTCTTTTCTGTGTTGCCAGAGAGAAATATGAAACCAGAGAAGGTTTTATGGTAGCTTATCATCTCCCTATCACTTCTGCAGTGAGTGAGTGGGCAGGCAATTCAGCTTTAATTGAAAAATTGGAGGGAATGGGGAAAAAAATAGAAAAAATAAATGCTCAAGTTAGCAAGTCACATTATTGACAGAAGCTAATGTTTCTAACATGAGCTTTGAATCCTCAGCCTCCCTCCAAAGCAAGCTAATTATGCATTGTTCATTAACGGTCTTAATTGGAAATATTTAGCCATCCAAATAATACAAGTACATTAATTTATTTGCTCAGAGCCTGTATCAATATTAATAGGTCATCTTAGGAGAGATGTATTTAGTTTTCCTTTTAGAGGTCACCCACACAAAACAGTTACAGTTTGTAAACTGCATATCTTGTTGTCCTGAAACCAATCTCTGAAAATAAGAAGCTGGCTTAAAACCTGTCTCAGGAGGACTGGCACGTGCTGGAGTGACAGGATTTGCTCTCTCATGGTGTACCAGTGCAATGGTCTTCAGCCTCTGCTCCAGGCTAAGGGCTGCAGTTATGCTTTCTTGTCCCAGTCTGTGGCTGTGTCCTTTACTTCTTTAGGACCTGCACTGCACCTGCCCCATGTGTAATCCAAGGAGCAGTGCCTGGAGCTTCCTGGGTGTTAGGAGAATCTCCTGATGGCCTTGACCCACCACCTGGTTGAGTTTCCCCATCTCCTATATACAGCTACTAACTGGGGGGACATTGTGAAGAATACAGTGATGCACAAGAGGGCTAAGGCTCTCTTTAAAGCACTAAAAGGAACTGCTGGCACTGGTGACAATAGGAAATTATATTTTCTGGGTAAAGGGAAAATTATATATTCAGGCGTTCAAGTCCCCAAGAGAAGGGAGGCTAGTGAATGAGTGTATATAGAAACATAATCCACTGACAGTGAAGATACATTTGAAGAAAATCCAAACACAGTAACCAAGAAGCTCAATTTTTTTCTTTCTGGAAACCAGCCCAAATGCAGCTCATGCCAGAGATTGTTTGCCACTTGAGAGCAGCCTGTGTGAGATCCCAGCCTCTGTCCCACTGCCAGGTGTTGGCACCACAAACCTTCCACCCATGATCCCTGCACTCATGGCTTTAGACCCAAGAGAGGAATCCACTGTGGAGGGAATTTGTTTCTTTACATGGCTCATGTACTATGAGGGTGGGTGGGACTGGCACTAGGGGCTGAAAAGAAAAAATACTGATCTTGTCGGCTGTAGCCCCCCGATGGTCAAGGAGTTAACGTATTTTTCAGCACTTTTGTGTTGGGTGACTCTTACATCATGAAATTACCAAGGAATTTTACAGGAAGGCTGCTTTTCCACTAAATCTATTCATAAGAAAATCTTGTCTTTTTAGCTTTGCATTACAAGTTAACTTTTAGCAGCAAATGGTCTTTTTTCCACTCATTCAGGAAACACGGTGATTTTTCCCACCATCCTGGGGAAGGGAACAGGAAAAAATGGATATTCCTATGTTAATAAGGAAAAGAATATGACAAATGCAATTTCAAGCCATTTCACTGTTTGCTGTAAATATTATCAAGCTGTCCCTCTGGGTGTCCCAGACACAGATGGGGTTTTCATGCTGCTGCTGGGGCTCCTTACCCTGGGCAAGACTGTTTTCCAGGGTTAGGAAATTTGCCATCAGGTTAGGTATTTGCCATCATAGCAGCTGAAAAGAAGACAAAGCCCATCTTGGGCAGAGACTCGCCTGATATTCTCTACTGATAAATAAACATTCTGTTTCCCTTTTGCACTACACAACTTGATGGTAAAGGTTTCAAAGAAATGCTGAGCTGACATCAAAAAAAAGCCACTCCACGGCAAATAAAGGGAGATTTATTTTCTTATTCAGGTTTCTCAAAGGCTCCTTCTCTGTGCCCTTTCTGTACACAGTGGTTTTCACCATTCAGGAATGCTTTCATTTAATGCCTGAAACAGCTTTTTGTATCTCCTGGTATCTTTCTTTAACCATAAAATAAACCTTCTTTCCTTAGCAGGTCTAAGGACGTGGATTTGGGGTAAATAATTTTGGGTAAGTAATTGATCCAGAATATTTTTATTTTTTTTTACTTATTGTACTATTAGACTGCACTTTTCATTTGGTTACTCTCCTGTCCTGCTCTCCTTATAAAAGTTTGGTCAGTAGAATGCTGTAAAGATGTAATTTTGTGTTTAAGCTAAAGCAGTTACGTCAATTCAGTTGTAGTGTCACGAATGTGATGTCTTTTTTATTGGTACAACTTATGTCCCTTGCAGTTCAGGAGCAGAAATGGCACTATGTGTTCCCTTACACTGGAATCAGGGCAGCTGTGATGGATGAGGTCGTATTCACACAGGTCTGCTGGGATGGTTAAAGAGGCAAGTAGAGAAAGCCTTATTACCAAGTGGCATCTACCAAGGGGTTATCTCACCACCACTTTGCAAGGCCCACACTGCTCTTGGGACCAAGATGCTGGGCAAGAAAGACCACAGGGCAGATTACTTTGATTGCAACTTTATGACTTTCTCCAACATCTGTTTTTTTCCTGAGGAAAAGAACAAACCATTCTCAGCCCTCCAGCACAGGCAGCTGCCACTAACATTATTGAACAAGGCAGAGCGTGCCTCATGGTGCTGCTGATTTTTTCAAATTTTCTTAAACTAAACAAACAAGATGCAGCTACAATGATGGTGGAACTTCACTGGACTGAACTACAGAAGGCAGGGATTCCTGTTTGTCTGATGAATTCCTGCACAATGATAATGAGTTATCAGGATTTCCTGCATGGCTGTGTGAATCGGGGCCATCTGTCAGCAGCTTTCTGTGGTGACAGGCCAATGCAGAAAAGACGGATGGAGGGAATCTGAAGTGAGAGACCTTCCCAGCTGTAGGGGAGACTGAGCTAGATAGATTTACAGTCTGCCTCATTCTCTTTAGGAGTGATGCTTTCCTGAAATGTTTTTTTTTTCTCTGTACATGTGATATTTTGGCATTAGGTTGTTCCCCAGGTACTGCATTAGCTGCTGGGAAAGAGAACTGCAGGGTCTTGTCTCAGGTAACCACTGAACATCCTGGGCAGCTGTATCTCAAAACCTGCCTGAAGGTGGGAGAATGTTTTACCCCAATCCTAACTTTCAAAGACTGAGGAGAAGATAGAAGAAGAGGCAGAGGGAGCTCACCCATTATCTGTAACCAGATAGACATTAAAGATATATCTTAAAAGTAGATGCCTTGTGCTCTGACAACATCTTAAAAAGTATTTACTATATCCCCTTGACTTAATGTAGTTTTTGGTGATTCTCTGCTCTACCCTATGTAACTAATTTATTGCAATTCTAGTATGCCTTTGTTGGTTTTGAACTCAAACAAATGGTTTTAGTGGTGATTTACATTTAAGAAATAGGAGCTGCTTAGTACTGGTGAGCTATCCTACAACAACAAACCAGCCCAGGCAATGCAGGCCTCATAATAATGCTGTTTTGTGGCTGTACAGATTAAATATCCAGTCCTTCTAAGATTTCTATGTTTTCTTTGTGGTACTGGAATTGCTGAAGATGAGGTGATTTAAGGCTATAAGCAAAGCAGGGATGCTGGAGGAAAGCAGCACCTTTCACTAGGCAAAAGTCTTCAGTAACTGAAGGCTTGACTGTTGTTTTTTTCCAGCTACGTCATTTAGTCCATAAAAGATATTGCCTCTCCTTCCAAACCTTTGTTGTGGACATTTTAAAATGGGGCAGACATTTAAAAAAACTGAAAAATTAGAGAGGGTGCAGAGGAAAGCCACACACACACACACTGAAAAATGATCTGAGTTTGTGACTGCTTTACAGAATGGGAATCAGAGAGTTCAGGCCACACAGCACATAAATAAATGAATAAATAAAAATATGTATAAAAAACCACAGCTGGAGATTAAATTTGAACTAGAAATAATGGAATTATTATATTTTTGTACTTTGCTTTCTATAAGCTTTTCTGTACATCCAGCTTGCAAACTCCATAGGACAGTAACAAAGTGAAAACACAGGACCTGTGCATCACATTGACTGATCCTTTCCTCTCTTGTAAATAATTACTCTACAAATGAGTTAAAAGAACATGGGATTAGTTCCAAAAGGTCTGAAATCCAGTAGTGTCTCTGAGGCTAAGGAGGACACAGGCTTTCCTGACTATGTTTGTCATCCTCCTCCAGAGGTAATGAAATACCATACAGCCAGGCACATACTGTAAGTAATGGATGACCTAAAGAACTAGTTGGAGACCACTAAACACTGGAGAGATTCAATGACTAGCCTAGGATTTAAGAAACCTGCATCAAAAGACCTGCTTTGTCTAGTAGCTCTTCCCTCACATTTAACTGTATAAATACATTAAGGGTTGTAGGAAGCTCATGTGTTGCAAAGTGAAGGCCAGTTGCTGAAGTACTAATCAAAGGATGTGAACATACAGTAAACAGATAGGTGGCCAATGGGACAGGCTTTCAAGAGGATCCAAAGCCTTTCCCAAGCAAAAAGCAGAGTGAACATTTGTCTTGAGTCTTCAACAAACATTGTTCAAGCAGTTCTGGAGCAGCCACCCAATGTACCTGCCTGCCCTGGTTCTCAGCATGCAGGCTGTAGGCATACACAGCAGCTTGGTGAGAGCATGGAAATCACAGGGAGAAACTGCAATTCTGGCTGATTATTGAATAGCATCAGCCTGTAGCCTTGCAACCAGTTAGCAAAGCCCAATTTAAAACCAATTCAAAGTGAGGCAGCAACAAGAGCATGCACTTGCAAGTTTTTATTCTCTTTGGTTGTTCCCTACCTCTTGTTTTCCCTTATCCCCAGGATTATTTTGCCTTTATAATAACCAAGGGTCTTTAGATGACACGCATTAACAGCCTTGTGGAGAAAAAGCAGTTTGCCACCCACATATGCTGAAACAACCAAGTTGCACCAACAGGTTAGTGGCCCACTTAACTCCCCCCTTCCCTCTGGCTGTGAAGTTGCAAGGATTACATTGCCTGACACACTTGATTTGCAGAGGACCAGCAACGCAACAGGTAAAGTGTCTGACGAGAAAAATAATGTTGGTGGGTCTCCCTACCCAGGTTAACCTTTTATTCGCCTTAGGATATGAGGTGAAATTCCTCCTGCTTGAAGATTTTGTCTGCGTGAGAGGGTTGGAAAGAGATTTTATCCAGTTAAGAAGGTTTTTGTAGACCCTGTTTGGTGCATTTGTTTGATGGCACCAAGCAGAAGGTGTGGGATAATTGACAAAAGCTGTTCTTGGTTCAGTTAATAGCTCACCGTCCCAGCACCACAGCAGCTTGTGCTGGTGGCTGCAGCTCTGCCCGAGGCCCAGCTCTCCTTGGATATTATTTCCAGCCTGCTGAGTGAAGGTCTGATCCACGGCCTGCTGAAATCAGCCAGGATCCCCAGCTGATTCTGGTGAGCTGTGGATCAGGTTTGTGCTCACAGGTGCTGCCTCTAGAGAGACTCCAAAGCAATCACTGAGAGCTTGGAGAAACAGGAGCTGATAAAACAAGCCACAAAAACTGGCTTCCCACTGGCTCTCTCCTGTCAGGCAGAGGCCCCTCTGCTGCTGGGCTTCTATTAAAGGGTGTCAGGTGCCTGCTAATTACAACTAATGAGGAATTTAATTGCCCTTCATCACATGGCTGACTGTTTAGGCTGCTGTGTGGTTGGGGGGTGTCTGTCTCCTTGCCCTGCTCTGGCCCACACAAGTGGTGGGAAGGGGCAGGAGGCCTTCCTCTGCCCTCAGCATGGGGGGCTTTGTGGGTAGCGATTGTCCCAGACCCACAGCCCCAAGCACATGCACGTGCCCTTCTGGTCTGCTTGCTTGCATCTGGAGTTCCTTGGTTGTGGTAACCCTTCCTGCTGGGACCCGCTTCTGCTGCTCAACCTGAGGACTTGTGAGGGCTTCCTGGCCAGGTACATCTTTCTGGAGGGGCATTGGGGTTTATGCAGTAGCTGTTGTGGGCTCTGTTGGTATGACAGAAAACAAGATTCTGACCTTCTGGATTGGTAAGGGGCTGGTAAGACCCTGCTGATAGGTGGGGTCTCTCTGTCTTGTCATGTGCTGGGTTTGCTTTGATCTAAATTGTCCTGATTGGTCTGTGTATTTGGGAGATGGAGCCAGCTGGGAGAAAGGTGCTTGTGGAATATGTGCAGGAGGGCACGTGTTGACTTGGACGAACTCTTTTTACAAGCATATTGCCCCTTGCAACGTAGTAGCCATGTCCTAATCCCATCTCTGGGGTCAGTGTCTCTCCAGCCAGGACACCCCGGCACCATATTCTGCTCCATGTGCCTCGCCTAGTCTCTGTTAAATGACACACGTAGCCCCTCTCCTCTCACCTATGTGTCTGCATCTAGGCTATATCCCTACCCTGAGAAAAGAGGATCTGTGTCTTATCTAATGCAAATGATTGTGTCTGTGTTCAGGTAAAATCTACTTATATTTTTATATATACTTATATTGTATATATAATATGTGTAATATTTTGAATGTTCTAGAGAGCTGCATTATCCCCTAAAAGAAAGCTAGATTCACTCCTAACTATTTAATATATTAAAGTTACTAGCTCAGTGTTTTTGTTTAATGAAAAAAAGGCAAAACCTTCCTCAAAGACTGTAAGTCCCTGACTAAAATTGCCCTTAGACTATTTACATTCAGCACGTGACCTTTTATTTCCTGGTGTGTAACCAGGATTTCATAAAAAGTCCGTTACTGAACAGCCTAATGGGAGAAAATGTATTTGTGTGTGTGCTTGGTTGTGTGGCTCCAGCACAGCTGTGCTAGCTGGAAAGCGTGGTTGTGGGTTAGAGTTGGGTGTGATTTACCCACAGCAAAACTGACTGGCTCCAGGAAAATGTCCTTGTCTGTTTGATTTCATATCAATTCAATGTGTTCTCAGAGACTTGTTGAAAACTGGTGAGGTTTGGATTTAGTTTGACAGGACACAGTCAACAGCATTTTAACATTTTTAGCAGCATTTTTGACTGCAAAGAAATTCTGTGAGCCACCTAATCTGACTAGATGACTGAATTTTTTTTTATTTTTTTTTTTTTTTTAAAGCAAGGAGGAAATGGAATAATTTCAACAGCTACCAGGTGGTGGGTTACAGGAGATCCAAATGCCCCTGTGTAACAGTCTGATGTATGACAGGCAGCTTGGCTGGTCCTGGGGGTAAAAGACTACAGGCCAAATTATGATTCTGGTCATGCTTGTGTAAGACTAGAAGAATCCTTTCAACCTGGAGAAGATTAGAGAAGTGGCTGGGTTTTGAGCAAGTTAAATGTGCTCTTTCAAGAACCCTGTTTTACAGGCAAAATATTGCAAAAGCTAAGTTAAAAGCTGTATTGAATCTTTGCTTTCCTGTAGAAATACCCTATTCAGTCATGTTTTTAAAGCCTCCTTTCAGTGGCTGGCAGTCCAGAACCATGCTGGGGAGGCTGTGCAATAGCCTGGTTGTAGTTCACTTCTGATCAGTGACATGGACTGACACTGTTATGACACATGGGCACAGAGGGAGGCATAAGCTTTTATGTCCTCTGAATGCAAGGCTTTGGGATGAGTCTCAGCTGAGTGCATCTGCAAAATGCAGGGGCAGCTGAGTACCACAGCACAAAAAAGAAAAGCAAAGTCTTCTCTGTTGCAGAGATACCCCTAGCTGGAGAGTGGGATTGTCTAGTTCTGTAGCCCAGTTGGAGTCAGATCACCTGCTTCAGGCCCTTGTGTTATTCCTTTCCCTGATAACTCTTTTGAACTCGTTCTGCAGGCTGGCCTTGACCCCTTCCTGCTCTGTGATGGGGTTCCTTAATTTTTAATGCTTCCAGTTCTAGAGATGGGCTGAGGTTTCTGGCTTTGCTCTGTGCAGTTAGTGGAGGTAGCACTGGCAAGATACAGGGCAGGACAGGAGTTTGCAAAGGTGGGTGCGTCTCTGCTCTCTGGGGAACTGACAAGTTCCAAAATTGTTTCAGTCCTCAGATTTCCCATCTGTGGGATAAAAATTTAGAAGACAAGTGCAGGTGTGTTACAGGCCATGTCATACATAGTTTATTTCAGGCAACATATAGCTGGTGCAGCTTAACTTGGTACCTCAGCTATGAAAGATTGTGCAGGGCTAACATGACTGTGCCTGTGCTTAGGGAAGCAAGTTCCACGATTGCCCTTCCTCAGGACAAGCTCAGCCCATGAAAGCTTAGGTAAAGTGTGACCCTTGAGTGTGGGTCAGCCTCTTTCAGCAGACATCTGACAATACTGCAAAATGAAGAGGAAAAAGCCAACTTGCTAAAGCACGTTTGTTTCCTGCTGCCAAGGCAGACATCAGGGATGAAGGGTACATGAAGTGTGGTAGAAGAGGTTGCACTCCAATGTCTCTGAGGGCTTTTGCACACTGAGCTGTCCCTGAACAGTGAGACGGGTCCCAGCCTTATCTACAGGTACTTATCTGCAGAACTTCCTTCTCCCACAAGGAGTGTCTGAATCTTAACTGCAAATCTGCAGGAAATGAGAAAGCCCACAGCCTCTCTCAGCTTAACCATTGGCACTAGTACTGACCCATAGCAGCTCACCCACTGTGGCTTGTGGGTAACTGCATTTTTTTATTTATTTTTTTTAAGTGTTTTCTATACTCATCTGCAGAACTTCCTTCTCCCACAAGGAGTGTCTGAATCTTAACTGCAAATCTGCAGGAAATGAGAAAGCCCACAGCCTCTCTCAGCTTAACCATTGGCACTAGTACTGACCCATAGCAGCTCACCCACTGTGGCTTGTGGGTAACTGCATTTTTTTATTTATTTTTTTTTAAGTGTTTGCTATATCCTTGAGCATCCTGAGGTTGCACATGCTCCTTGGCACACCAGCAGGCTCTGAGCTTCAGGGTGACAGTACTATGGATACACATCTTGGAAATGCCTTGTGGCTTTCCTGGTCCTCTGGTTGTGCTGACTGTTACAGGAAGAACAAACTGTTTAGCAAGGTAAAGTCAAAACTCTGCAACAGGCAGAAACTTGACATGTTGTTTGTGTGTCACCTAGGTGACAAGTGAACAGCTGTCTGTGGACATCTGATCTGAGCAGCATGAGCCTTCCTTTGGGTGTGCCCTGGGGTTTTGCACCCTGTCATTGATAATTATGTTGCTACATGTAGATCTAGAAGCTGACCCTATGTAACATGGCATAAAGCAATGCAGGGAATATATTGGGATAACAAGGTGGATCCTAATAAGAAACATATGTAGAATATACTTGGTCTTGTCAAAACTGTCCTGTCTGGAGACATGCCTGTCAAAGGAGAAGGCAGTTCATTAAAGGCTGAAGTATCCTTGGGTTTATGGGTCCTGGAGCCTGAGAAATGCAAGACCTGAATTTCCCTGACTTACAGCTGTGGATATGGTGCAGAACAAGGAAACAGTGCTGGGGAAAATCTTCAGGGAGATTCTAGTGTTGGCAATTGTACAGTAGGATGAATGACCCTTGGACAATTGCAAATTACTGTCAGTACTCAGGATCATGGCCATGGGAGGAACTGTTGTTCCCTTTTGCCAACCAGAGTGAAGTGAACTGTGAGACTAAGAAGTGGTCCTGTTACTGCCCTCACCACTTTCATTATGCACTTGCAGAACACCTTGACTAGGATTTGAACATCTGTGTTTATCTTTTAGAAGATGGAGCTTTTAAAAGCAAGAGAAGGTGCTTGTGGTCACAGGGGTTCATAGCTGTCACGCTTCCCTTTGATTCAGGAGATACAACCCCAGGCCTGCCCTGAAGCACTTAAAAGATGTTTGGGCACATTTCTTCCTGTAAATGACTCCACTGGCAAAGAAACCTGTGGCTTCCTGACTCTCCAGTTCAGGGGATTTTCAGCCAACTTCATTCTATTCAAGAAAAACTAGTTAGCAGCAAAAGCTTTACATCACTATCATGTGTAAAGGGAGCACTCTCAATTTTCATTTCAGGGTCACATCTAGAAAATGTAGCATGAAGGGGGATGGCTACAGTAGAACAGCACTTAGACTTCCTGATGCCAGCAGCTACCAGAGCATTTGCAGACTGAGCTGAGACCCAGCATTGCTTTAAGAAGAATATCATCTCAGCAGGGGAGGTGGGTCACTCCAGAAGTGTTTCAATGCTGATGCCCGCATTTTGGAAACTGCATAGCAATCTTTGGGTTAAGATCCTAAAGGTGATAAGTTTAAACCCAGTGATGTGTCTCTCCTTTTTCAGACCCCCATGCCAGAAGCAAGCACTGTTCCTTGAGCTGTTTTAGTGGCCAAAATATTTATGCCATCTGCCATGAATGATTATTAGCCATGGGCTCAACTCTGCTCACAAACAGCTGTTTGGAAGCTTAGCTCTCTGAGAGCTTGAGTTTCTCTGATGCCACTCCTGGGCTAAATGCAATGTTCCTATAACTTATTAAGTGCCAGAAATAATCAGTTTGTAGAACCTAGTGCTATTTTATTGATAATCTCACAGCCTTTAGCTAAACTGGCATCACTACTTTAATTCACTTTGCATAGTGATATATATTTAAAACTTGGGAGATAAGCAACCTCAGATGCAGGGGTGGCAAATTTGGATTATTTGTTGCATGGGAAGAGGGAAAACATTGTCTTGGAAAATACTGCATTTAAAAACTTGCTGGGCTATAGAAATGTGGATTGTTCTTTAGTTTTCAGTGTTTGTTGTCAGGATGGATTTTGTGAAATGTATCACGGAACTATGACCATATATATGTGTGTGTGTATTTATTGATTTGAACAGAATTCAGGGGTTTAATTTCTTCTGTGGAGCTAGGGAGTTGCACATGTGTGCAGTGGAGTTGCTATGTAGTTGATCCAGACCTTGTAGAGGACTTTTGGCTGTATAGGTAGCCCTGTAGGTGTTACTGCACTTCCCTGGAAGTATTTGACCTGCCAACATATCGGATGTCTGCCCTCCTTGTGCAATGTTAATCTTGATAAAGTATCTGGCTGAAAAAAGAATGCATTTCTAGGGAAATCCAAGTGCATGGTAGTCTTAATTGAAATGAGAACTACCATTTTCATGGAGCTTTAAATATTAAGGAATTATTTCATTTTAGAATGGTTTCAAAATTAAACCCTTTAAAATAAGGACACAGAGACCACTGTGACTTGGTGTCTTAACTGTATTTACTCAGAACAAAATCCTTTTTCTTGTCTCCAAGGGTTTTCCTATGTTCAATTGAAAACATTTTGCAACTAGTCAGTTTTGGGTCTTTAGACCTTGAAGCACTTTGCCAGTCTTCTGAGTTATTGCTTTTTAGTTACCTTGGATTTTTAAATTCATAGGCCTTTTATGTCTATTTTCATTATTTTTATGTTCATGCATTTCCTTATGACATTAATACAGAAGAAAAAAAAAGTTGAAATATGTTACTAATTTACTAAATATTATGGTATCAGAAAATACATTTTCAAGTTACTCTGACATTGCAGGTGTGTTTTGAGGATGTGAATAAACATATGTTAACCTTATTTAATCTGTTTCAAATATTATTAAAATAATTAAGGAGTAAATAGTGTAATGAAATAAGTATTTCAGAACCAACGTTGTAAGTTTATGTGAGTATCAGTAAGATTTCTCAGATGCTCCTTATGTGGAACTGAGGATAGCTTTGATTTTATTTTTGGGGCATTGGGTATGATTTTTCTGTTTAAGTAGCCTCATTGACAGAATGATTCATCCTTAGCTTCTCTTTCCTCATTTTCACAGCTAGTAAAAAGAGATGGATTTTTACCAAGAAAAATATACCTAGTTATTATTTCTATATCATGGAGGAGAAAACTAGGGCACAAAGAGGCTGAAGTATAGCCTTAATCCCTGCCCTCTGCTAGGTAAACCACTTTGCCTCACAGAGCTCTCATGTTTTTATGTGTTTACATTTTGTT
Organism: Chaetura pelagica; assembly: GCF_000747805.2. Lineage (NCBI taxonomy): Eukaryota > Metazoa > Chordata > Aves > Apodiformes > Apodidae > Chaetura > Chaetura pelagica. The sequence goes on along the minus strand of NW_009953694.1, from coordinate 1,463,388 downwards.
GAGGAAGGACTTTTTTAAGTAGCCAGAGGTATACGGATATTTTTGCAGATGGAAAGGTGTTGAGCTTGAGGTTTTATGTGTCTGCTCTTTATGCATCTTCTATAACTACTCAAATATTTTTTTCTTCATAAAAATTTAATACGGAGGATTAATGAGGAGCTGGCTAGTGAAGTGATACAGTGACTGCAGCCAGGCTGAAAGTGAGTTGTCAGCTCTGGACCTTCCCAGTCCAATAGGTAATTGCAGAACTGTGTGAGTGAGATACAAAGGGAGGTTCTGAAAGTTCAAAGAGATTTATAGAATACTTCAGACCACAAAAACACATAAAACAAAGTCCAAAACCTTCCAGAAACGGGACAAGAGGGACCTGCTGTCAGAAGCAGCTTGTCATATAGTTATGATTTACTGTCTTCTCCCAAGCGATCTGTACAATCTCTGTCAGCAACATGGCAAACAAATAGCATTTAGGGGGCTTGAGATGAGTGTTTGAGAGGGAAGGCAGCAGTGACAATGACCATGGCAAACTTAGGTTGTGAAGTCTCTGCAGAGATCCCTTGAGCAGAAACAGAATGCTCTTTTCACCTCTCTTTTCACTGTGAAAGCACAAACCTGGATCAAGTAAAGGAAATACCTAAAAATAACAAGAATTTAACTTTGAGGTTATTCAAAGCCTACTAGGGAATTTAGATAGTGATTAAAATTAATGAGATGGTGCATCTAAATCCCCAATGTAACTTTGAAAATCCCAGTGTCAAATTTTCAATGCCATCCCCTTGTCCAAGTGTCATTTGTTTCTTCTTCTAGCCAGACATAGACTTGAACTTTAATGTTATTTGTGCGTGAATCAGAAATCTGGTTGGGTTAAATTGAGTATTTTGCCAACACTTCCATCTCAGCAGCTTTTGAAGTAACACGAGTCAATTAACTACTTTCCTTATGATCTTCCCCCATGCACACAGCAGACTATAAAGAAGATTTCAATTAATGCTAATAGCATAGAGGTTTGAAATACACATATTATTCTTTTCTTTACATAATTTGGAACAAGGAAAGTTATCCAGTCTCTCACTTTTTAAAACAAAACAAACTCATTGGGCTTTATTGAGGTTTTTTTATTTGCTTGGGTTTTGATTTGGTTTTGTCTTTAGTGGGGGTCTTGTGGTGTTGGTTTTTTGTTTGGTTGGTTTTTGGTTTGGTTTATTTGTTTTGTAATATTACTCTAGTCAGAAAATAGTGACTGAACAGACTAATAAACTCTGAAAAAGTCCATCCTGTGCCCTGAGAGCTGGTGCTGTATGCTTGGCAAGGAGACCCCAGGCTTTTCACAACAGTTTATCTCACTTAAGAACTGATATTCCTTATGACATTAAAAATAATCTAGCAAAGCATGCTCCTTTATGTTTCCACTAGTGAATAGCTTGACCCAGGGTGTATGTGTGGGGTTTTGTGTTTTGTGGTTTGTTTCTTGTTTGAGGGTTATTTGTGTTTGTTTTTTGTTTGGTTTGTGGAGGCTTTTGTGGGTTTATTTGGTTTTTTTTTTTTGGGGGGGGGGGCATGGGTGGGGTTTTTGTTGTTTTGTTGTGTTGTTTTTTCAGAGAGATTTCTGCATTTGAGCATCAAGACATTGCTGTCATATTACTAGCAGGACTGCTCTACTCAGTGTGCGCTCCTCCACATTCAATCTCCACAAGCATTGCCTCCCTCTCTGGTTGATACTGATGTATCTCCTCCTATTGAACTCCTCTTTCCACATTCCCTACGTCCTTTCTCTCTGTCCTCTGTCCTCCCTCTTTGTTCTCTCCTTCTCTTCATGCCTGTTCTTTCCCTTGTCTTTCTGCACCTTATTTTTTTCTAAAGCATCCTATTCCAAGTCTTCTTTCATCCACCCCTTTTTTAAAATCCTAGACCTCTTGTCTCAGTCTCAGCCTTTCTTGGAGATCTCTGTCATCACTATCCTTCCCAGGAAACCTTTCTTTTCAAGCCAGCTTCCTTCTGCTAGCAGGGAGGTATATTCTCATGTACATCTATGAATGAGTCACAAAATCTCCATGAGTGGACCTAGAACCTCTCCAGGCCTACATGCACAAATTCTCATGTCTAGCTAATGCTGTACAGTCAGTTCTTTGTGCCAGCTTTCTGTCACCCTATCTGTCTGTGCTCCCTGTTGTTCCTTTCAGCTATGCTCTATGTTGAGGGCATGTATCAAAGGCTGTAGGTTTGGCTGAGTGAGGATCACCAGCAGTGAGAAAGAAGGAAGGATTTGAAGACAGTCAGCCTTATGGCTTGCTTTGATCTTTATAAGGGCAACTCCTGATGCGTCCAATGGAGAAACCCTACTTCTCCCAGGAAAACTTCAGGAGAGCTGCCGTATTTTCACAATCTAATGGCTCCTTTTTCTTCTGTGGTAGAGAACCACTCTCCTCCCAGATTTAAAAGCAGATGCTAATAAGCAGTGGACTGGCCAGCTGCAGACAGCGTGTTCAGCACTTTAAAGATGGATATACCACTAATATTCCTGCTTTCTTGCTGCTGTGCTGCACGTTTCCCATCTAGAGCAGGAAACAAGGTTC
>NW_009953694.1:1429433-1460687 GCF_000747805.2 Chaetura pelagica | reverse complement strand
GGGCTGCAGGCACAGAAAGCCTTTGTGGTGAGATAGCTTGGGTTGCTAATCCCTGTTGGAAGTCAGTTTTGTAGGTGCAGTCTTGGCATTTCTGTCACCAGTTGGAGGAGAGGGCAGGGACTGAACAGCCAGCAGGACTCACTGGTTGATTAGCAGTGCAGCATGCATAAGATTCCTTGGCACAATGCAATGTTATTGAGAAGCTGGGCGGCATCCCAAAATTGCCCCTGGCAGAATTGGCAGATCATGTAGCTAGTGTCATTTTCAAGCACTTGTTCTGGCAAAGCCTACCCCTTCTCCATCCTCTAGCTCACTTGTACTTGGCTTCAGAATAAGTTTGTTTGGTGGGTTGGCTACCTCCCCACCCATTCTTTCACAGGGTTTGAGGCAGGGGGGAGTGTGTATCTCTACAGTAATCTAATTCCACCTTTCCAGAGATGTGTGACTGGGTATCAGAAGTTGCCACTTCTTTTTAAGTGATTTTTTGGCTATATCTTTCATATGAAATATGGATCATAAAGCTTACATTCAGTAGACTTACACCAATGTTAAAGCTAGCAAAGCTTGTTTCAATTTGCAAATAGAGATTAGAAGTAGAAAAGTTCCAGTGCTGATAATTTGATTGATCATGGACTGACTGAGACAGGACTGTTCCTGGTACTGCAGTACAGCTCTGTCCCCTCTAATACGCAAGTTCAATGTAGGACTGGCATTATCCTCCCAGCCTGTGTTGTTGGGAAGAGAAGGCCCTTAGCAGAGCTAGCTTTGACTCTCCTTCAGCTAAGAAGGCATATACAGCAAGGCCCCTTAACCCTTCTTTTTCCCCTTTAATCCCAGATGCCTATTATATTTGTTTTTGCAGAAGAAAAGTAATGCTGAGGCTTACAAACCAGAGCCTCTCTGCAATCTGAGAGGTCCTCAGCAGCCACACGAAGGACACTGACACCAAACAGCTGTCCCAGGTAAAAAGTGTGTGGCAACAGCCCACCAGGCTCTGTCTCTTTTGTGAGCTAATGCTTGGCAGCACTGAGCTCTAGTACCAATGACTTTGGTAATGAGTAACATAGGTCTCTGCTAGTCAGGTGCCATGTACATAACACATATACATATATATATATATGTTATGTCCTATACCTAGGTCCTATACCAGGACTTTTGAGTCCCTTCTTGGACTGAATACATGCTGTGTAGGGGCTTTTGAATGTGCACTCTGCACCTAAGCAATGTAGCACTGACATCCTCTTCCCCATCTGTGCAGGCTGCAAGCTCCAGAGCTGGCCCTGCTCTCTCTGAAATGGAAGTAGCTGCTCCAGTGTTCAGAAAGTCCCCAAATACTGGGGGCTGAGGCTCTGACTCAGGATTGTCTCTGGTAGGCAACAGAGAACAAGAACTAGCTGAAGAGTTTCTAGTTCATAAGTAACTTGTTAAAAATCTCCTAAAAGCTCAGCCTAAGGCATTGCTTTGGAAGCAATCTTGGTTTGCTTGGTGTGCTCTCAGCTGGGGCAGTGTCACTGGGAATCACTGATTCTCCTGCCTCTGGGAGACAGCAGGTCACTGGGGGTACTTCAGAGCAGGAGCTGGGTGCAGATGATCAGCTGGATGGCACTTTTCACACAGCAGGACCCAAGATTTTAATCTGATTTCTCCTTGTGGTTTTTATGTGGGTCTCAGAAAATGCTAAATGAGAAAAAAATACAAGCAGCAGCTTGCTAGTGACTATCAGAAAGGGCTTAAAAGATTCTCTTTTAGGATGAAAAGACCTTGTAATTAGCTACTTACATTTGCATTTCAACTACTGAAGTGGAGCAGCTTCAGCCCAGTGGTGGTTCCTGTGAATCCTTTGATTCAGGGTCACAGTAGGTATTAGCAGGCCTGTTACAATCTGTCACCAAGTCTGTCTAAAGTGCTAGACTTGGGGCAGTCAACATACAGTGCCATTGAGCATACCACAGACACAGGATGAAAGCAGATGGCTGGTGAAATTTTATCTTACTCAAAAGGGAAACACACCTTTTCCTATTGAGGGGCAGAATGTTACTGACTTGACTTTGTTGTTAGTTTACTAGACATTTGCTGTACATTTTCCTTTGAAATGCCTAGCCATGCACAGAGTTAAGAAGGCAGCTACACCTCTTTGTAGTGCATAGATTTCATGTAGTAGGTTTTATGAGAGTCCTAATTTGCAGATGGTAGAAAGATATGGTGTGGTGTAGAAGTCTGTTCCCCTGAAACCTGCATACTGAGGTGGTTACCAACACAGGTACTGACATCTTACCACAAGCCTGGTAATGGCTGCCATTTACAACTAATGAGGCTGCTGAGTATTAAGGTCTTCCTTTAGTAAAATTATCCTTCCCATTTCCCCTCATGCATGTCCCTGAACATGGTCTTATTTTGATTCTTGCGGTCCCTTGAGCATCTGGATCTGGCTCTTGACTCAGGAGGCTATTTTGCTGCCACATGCTCTTGAATAGAGTTGTTTAGCACAAGTTTTGTGAGTTGGGACTGTGAACCCAATTGGAAACAGGTGTGCTGGTTAAAGGCAGGTGGAGGGATTTCTTTTGTTAATTGGGCTTCAAATTCCATTGTGTTCCCTGTAACTAGTGGCCCAGGCTCAGATCTCAGAAACACCAAAAAAAACCCATTAGTGAAGAAATAACCCTGGATTTACACTGCTTATAAACCTCCTAAGTTTGTTCAGGTTGTTGGCTTGTGGTTTGTTTGTTTGTTTTTTTCCACTTTGCTTAAGACAGTTACATTTGGCACTGACTTTTTTTTCTAAAAATAAAAGCCTCTTCAAGCCTGGAAGGAGTAAGGTGAAGCTTTCTGGGACCAGCAGGTCTTCATGGTCAAGGCCAAGGTGCTAGGATTGGACAGGAAAAGCAAAAAGATAGGAAAAGCTGGTCCTTTCCGACCAGCATGCTGTCCCCCTTCTCCCCACCATTCCATTTCCCTTCTGCTCTACACCCAGTCGCTAATTTGATCTCTGAATCTAGGGGCTGCTGTTTTGCACCAGGCTGGGAGCTGCTATTCACCCCCTGTGGGCTCCAGAAGTAATTAGAGTAACACCTTGAATTTATGCAACAAATGCCTGTAGCTTCAGCCCACCCCAGATACGCCTCAGGTTCATTATCACCTTAGGAGCTTTGACAGTAAGTATGGTGGGATCAATCTTCTTACAAAGAAGAGTTTCTCTTATGGAGACTATATGTGTGTCTTGGGAAGATGGCACAGAAAGAAATAAGGCTTTTTACAGAAAATTAAATGGAAGAGGCAGCTTCCAGAGTTTGACCAGTTTTCATGGTTGCTTTCTCTCCTTTTTGGGATAAAGAGTTGGTGTGAGCATCTCTGTGCTGGGGTGTCTCTGGTATAATGCTGACCCATTGAAGACATAGACAGTGGGATCCGTATGCCAGTGCAGGGACAGGGAAGGAAAGGAGAGAATGAAACTGAAGCACTGCATTTGTTTGCTTAGGTGGGGAGTTTTTATTTGTTTGTTGGTTGGTGGGTTTTTTTGTTTGTTTCTGTTTTTAAAGCCAAGTTAAGGTTAAGACCACTTGGAAAAAAATGTGGGGATACAGGGTTCTTTGCACTTCACCCACTCCTAAGTGCCATTGGGAAAGAGAAAGTGAGGGAGGACTTGAATTGCCGGAGTTGCCAGTGCAAGCAGGAGGAGCCAAGGACCAGACAGGAGAGGAGTGATTACCAACACTGAGATGGTGAAGGGGTTACAATTCTGCCATTTGAATATCAGACTCAATGTTGAGGCTATTTGCAGATTTGGCTAGATTAAATAGATAGTGAAATCAGCCAAGCTTTGTGATGATTCATTGCTAAGTGCCAATAGAGCCATGAGCTAAGCCTGTTTGATGTGAGAGCTACAGGGCAATAGTGAAAGGGCAACAGAAATTTAATAAATCATAGTAGATATGATTTTATTTGCTAGATCAGTTCAGAGTGAGATTCCCTCAGAAGCTAAGAGAACTCGCAAACCAATCTGTATTTTCAATGCCTGAAAATGCAGTCCATATTCCAGTTAAGACCTTGCCATTACTGAACAGACTGAAAAGCTTTCTTTAGAAGTCTTTCACAGGGCACTTCTGTTTGTTTCAAGCTGGTTTTGCTCACAGCAAGGTGGGAGTGTTGGCTGACTCAGATTTGTCTCCACTGCAGTTCCCTGAATGCTTTCTGTAGACTTGCTGTTTTCTAGGTCATTCACCAGTTTTAGTACAGGTGGTTATTTTGGCTTAAGCAGAAATTGGCCTTTGTCAACACAGGCTTGCAACCAGGCAGACCCAAAATATTCTTGTAAATCATTGTTTCAATTGGCCAGCTTTTGTTTTTTGTTTGTTTTTAGGGTTTTTAAAACAAACAAACAAAACCAGAAAAAACCTAAACAAAAGGCAAATAAAACAAACAAAAAAAAACAACTCCAAAAAACAACACAAGGGCTGCATGTTGTATTTAGTTTTATTCCCTCCACTTCATCTCACTACTTGGGTATCATATTCAGGCTTTATAAAGCTAATCCCTGTTCAATTGTCCAAATCATTAACAGAAACAGTGAGTAATGCCAGAAGAGCCAGAACAGACCCTTGAGTAATCCCTTTGCATACATCTTTCTAGGGTGAATCTAAGTAATTGATAACTGTTTTCTATTTTTTTGGTAATAATTTTGGCACAAGTCTTGAGACATTTCATTTAGATTCTGCTTCCCTCACTGTTTGTGAAAATCTCTGATGGGACAGTGTCCTAAGCCTTACCTTACTGAATTCAAGATATATGTCATCTATTGCTTCTTGCTTCATCTTTGAGGCCTGAGAAAAGAACAAGAGGAGGGAAGATCATGCAGCACAGGACATCTAGTCCAACCTAGGTTCGTGACTGGGGGGAGTGTGGAACACATGAAATGTGGCCCCCAGGAAGCCCCACAGGGCCTCTGTGACAAAGCTGTTATTTTCCAGCCAAATATTTTCAGGTTTTGAAATTTTACCATTAAAAATTGTAGAAGGAACATTTTTTTGAGTGGGTGTAACACACCTCTAAGCCTTCTGTGTACATGTTAAATAACAACAGACTCTGCACTAGACTAAGAAGTTAATTAACATTCTCTAATGCACTTGGTCCTTGGCATTTGTTAAAGTAAAATATGTATTGGTGCAGAAAGCTTTACTGAGACCTGGGTTGCATTGTAACAGGAGGTGTCAGTGACAGAGATTTTCTACTTTTTCCATGCTGTGAAACTACTAACACATAAACTTTCTAATAATTTTTGGCTGTATCAGGGCCCAATATTCTGATTGTGTGGCAGACTATACATTAAAATTTATCTTTAAGTCCTCTATATCCTTATTTAATTAATCTAGGTAACTCTCCAAACATATTGCCCTGTCATTAAAAAGAAGAAAGCATATGTTATAGGGAACCAATTCTGCCCAGCAAGCAGTTAAATGGCTCTTCAGAAGCACAGCAAACGTTGGTCATCAAATGTGCTCCTGTTATTCTTGTTCAGTGTCTAGATTGTGTAGTACCTTGGGGACACTGTCTATTACTTGGTCCAGAGTTTAGGTTGGAGGAGGCACAGCAGACCCTGGAGGATTCAGATTTTCATATTCAGGGAAATGAAAAAGGGCAGGAAATGGTCCTCTCAGCTTGAATACTGTATTTGTAGTTAAAGAAAACAACTAAGGAAGAAGACATTTGAAAGCTCCCTATTAGTGTTAAAACATATTATTTTCCGTCTTCGGTCTACTTGCCTTAAATAAAGCTGATACAGATATTGCAAGCAAGAAAATAAAATTATCTTAGCTCCTCATCAATTTATTTTATCATTCAAAGAGAAACACTGGATTAAAGGAGAGGTGGGATTCATATGAGAGCTTTCATATATGATGTCCTGTATTCAGCTAGTGGCTTCTCAAGATTGCTTCTTGTAACACATGAAGGTGCAGAAAGACAAAGACAAGGGCTCAAAGACAAGGGCTCTTGACTATTGTCTTTGTTTTGACTGAGTGGGGAGCACTGGTTGGAGAGGGGTGCTAATATCTGTATCTCCAAAGAATGGGCAACTGCTTACTGCAAACTGCATCCTGGGGTTTCTTATTTTTCAAATAAACCTACTAGGGAAATGAGTGACATTGAGCGCACAAGTGGAGGGGGGACACTTCCATCTGAGTTTATTTTGCTTAGTGGGTAAGATCAGAAGAGGCCTAAAAAAGGCTCTTTATTTTCAGTAACACTGATCATCTGCTTTGAAGTAAGATCCAAAGAAAACATACTCCCTTCTTTATCCAAATTAAAAAGCAATATTGGTTATTTTCATTTTTTAAATGTTGAAGGGAGGATCTCAGCCAAGAAATCCCTTTCCTTCATAGAAGGACAGATGTCAAATACTGTGAGGCCACATCTTCATCTGGTGTCATCTAGCACTGCTCCGCTGAAGTCAGTCTAAGTGGTCCTGAGTTGTGCTGTCTAAATGCCTGGCTCCTCATCTGGCAGTGCCAGTCAAAGATACAGCTCCACAGAGGAGCTCATGTGCAAACAGAGTATTTAGAGATAATGTCCCAAATTCATTCCAGCAGTTTTACCCAGCAAAATATGTGACCTGATTTTTTTATGACCTCCATTTTCATACTGAATGTTTCAGCAGAAGAGCAGTGCTCTGTGCAGAGCAGGAATCACTTGTGTTATGAGAAAAGGCAGTTATCCCTCCAGCAGGTCAATCTAACCTTTTTCCTGGTGCATGGCATTAAAAGGAGGAAGAAAGGTCCTATATCTACTTAAAATAACACAGTTTGTGGAGGGGAAAAAAAACCAAAAAGTTTTCCACACTAGTATCTCTAAGAAATTGAAACTGGCACTTGACTTACAGAAATATTATTAGAGTTGCAGTTTTAGTTCAAAGCAATGGATCCAGTTTACTGCTGTGTTCAAGGCAATTGCTCCTTTCTGTCCTGGGGTGTATCTAGTCTTATATCTGAGTCAGTTTCCCTTCTTGCTGTGTGTATTAGGCTCACCACTGAGAGTATAAAGGATTTCCCTGAATAAAGGAGTAGATAAGTCAGTGGGCATAAGAGAAAAGGGTAGGGGGTAGGAACAATCCACATTATTGTTGTGAAAGACAAGAATTTCTTAGGCTAGTCTTTTCTTACTTCTAGTTTCTGTGACTTCATAATTAATGACAGATGGATATATAGGACAGGCTTTGAGCTAGAAATGGGTCTCAAAAGTAAGTGTACCACTGTCCTGCTGTTTCTTCTTTTGCATCTCCTGTGCTCTTTCTGGAGGAAGAAAAGAGTAGTACAGCTGTCTGCAGTGAGAGTGATAAGACCTTAGCTCAGAGATGAGTCAATAGGGTGGAGCAGTATAAAGAAACAGCCAGAATTCTCTCTTTGTTGTTCTTGCAGAGGTCTGTAAATGCTCCTCCAACTGATCCTCATGTTTATCAGTGATAAAGTCATTGGATTCAGTTGAAAAGCACTGGGTTAAAGCTCGGATGTGAGGAAAAGCCAAACTAAAGTACCTTAGTCCAGTTTCAAATTAATTCCCAAGAAGAAACAAGACCCAGTCTGAACCCTGATCTGAAATCTGAAGTGGACTTGAGTCATCTCTGAGCTCCTACAGGGTTTTTGCCAGAGAGCTTGGATCACAATTTGCTACTTCTTCAGGTGTTTATCACTCAGTGAAAAGTAAAATGTTGCAGTAAATGTACCTCATCTCGTATCACCTGTTGAACACAGCTATGAGTCAATCAGTACTTAGGTTAAGGTCTCCAGTTTCTAGACTCCAGTTCAAACTCTGTTCTTCCAGTTAGAGCCAGCAGCCATGCTAGCAAAATACAATGACTTTCAATGGCATTTTCAGCCTTAGTCAGTAGGTTCAAGCAGTATAACTGCAGGCATAGGATCACAGATAAATATAGATCAAAAGGCACCTCTGGGGCTTGTCTAGTCTGCTCAGAGAAGGCCCGATTTCAACATTGGATCACGTTGCCTGAGATTTCCTACAAAGAAGTTCCGAAAATGTCCAGGGATGGGTGTTCCATGCCATCTTTTGACAGCTTATTTCAAGACTTAACTGCTCTCCCAGTTATGGATGCTTTCCATACACCCAGTTAGAATTATCCTTGTTGCAATCTTTTTCCATTTTATCTTGTCCTTTCATTGTGTACTTCTGAAGAGTCTGGTTCCAACTGCACTACCAGACTGTTCAGGATGTAAAAGATGCAATCACTTCCTCCCTTCCCTAGCCCTCTCTTCCCCTGGATAGAAAAAGTGTCTTCAGCCTTTCCTCCTATTTCGTGTGCTCTAGGCTCTTGACTCACAGCATTTCTTGAGACTCTTTATGGGTTGTCAGTATTTCTTTCATATAGGGTGACACAAAAGTGAACTTCACCCATTGCTTTTTGCATAAGAAAGTCTGCCATACTGTCATCTTCCTTATCTTATCTTACCTTATGTTCTTCTAATAATGAAATGTTGAGAAAACCTAAAAAAAGCTAGATCCATGTGATTTTTAAGCTACCAATGACCTCTGCACTGGTAGCATCACTATCTCACCTATCTCTACTCCGTATGGATGGGGATGAACCCTGGTGTTGCCCTGAGATAAGCAAGAAGAGTATCAGACCAATAAACCACATGGGAGACCAGGAAGCTGTTTGGTTCAGGCATTTCTCTTCCCCCCGGGCCGCTTCTTTCTGGAGGAAGCCATTGATCTTTGGCAGGCGGACACAGTTGGGCATTCAGTCAATCTATCAGTGACAGGCTAACATAAAACAGTGGTAAACAGCCTCCAGTGATCTTGGGGAAGGCCTCCTTGGCTGAAGAAGCATAGATTCAGCATTCATTCAGACTAACTTTTGAGGAATTTCTTTTATTGCAGGAAATGACAATGATAATAATAATCTGGGGAATCTCTGTCAAGAAAAAGAGCCTTTGGATAATTTCAAGGCAAAGACATCCAGGCAGGAAGTCCCACTTGGTTTTGTTCATTTAACAAGATCTTGCAGGTCTTCAGAAATATATTTTTATTTTCTTCTGAATAGGATTTATGGTGGAATACACAGTAGTAGACAAATATTATTTAATTCAACTTAGCATAAATTTGAATGAACACTCCCAGGAGACCCTGAATTTCAGAGAAATCTGAAATCTTCCTGAGATCTCTATCACTCCATACTTGGAAACTGAGTCCAGATTGCTTTCTTGTATTTTTTTAAATTATTATTTGTTGTGGGTTTTTTATTTGTTTGGACTTTTTTAGTATTTTTTCCAGGGCAGTTTATGTATTTGAATTAGGGAGGAGATTATTCCTCTGAGTAGTATCAGGCAAATTACTCTTGATAGCCATTCTGTTTTGTTAACTTCCTTTCTCTGTCCCTTCTTGGCTCTCCTTTTGGCACCTCAGCGAATTTGTCTGTCCTCATGGTACTTGAACACAGGCTTTCAGTATCTGTTATTAATTGCAATGTCTCTACACCTTCCCCTGATCACTTTGTCATACTAAGCAGCTTCAACCCCAACAGAACACTACTACACATCAACATTGCAGCTTCTCCAAAGCCATCCCTAAAGGATTGTAAGATACACCCCCTGGGGGGCGAGGAGGGCGATAAGGACATCTGAGAAATTATCAGTGCCCAGCACTAATTCCTAACATCACTAAACTCATCTGGGAGGTCTCTGTTGCAGCAGCAATGTACTTTGGGGCTGAGCCTGGCTCTATAAGCAAGAACATATAGAGCTGTATGTCTGGTAGGATTTTCTGGGCTAGGAAGTGGATAGATACTTATGACCAGTTGAGGGGACTTTGATGCTGCCCATATGGCATAGGATGAGGGAAGCTATAAGAATTTGAGCATATCATATGGGCTGCACCAGCTTTTCCCTAGAAAACAAGAGCAGGGGATCAGCAGGACAGAGACTGAGGAGTATCCAGGTCTCCCCTCAGCCCAGATTATTTAATCAACAAAATAGAGAGATTGCTTGGTGAATCCGTAGAAGAATGGCCCTCATATTTTTGGTGGCTTTGAGGAATGGATTAATCATAACAGAAATTGCTAATAAAAAGTAAAGTGCTGCATTCATGAACAGTTTCAGTGGGTGTTGTTGGTAGATGGTAATTTTATACCTGTGCATGTTTTCTGATTTTAACTGATACAGTCACTGTGTGGTTTGTACAAACAGACACACATTTACATATGTGTGTCTGATGACAGTTGCCCATCAGTTCAGAGGCCAGTCAATTGATTGTGCCTATGTTCTAATATCAGAGAGAAAATGGTATCATGTTCTCATTGCATATTTTGCAAGGGAGAAGCTGTTTATGTTACATAGACCTATGGGATCAGACTCCTTGGAATGTGAGATGTGTGTGGGTGAATTTGGCCAATGAGGCAGCCAAAAAGAAAATTTACTAGCCCACCCCTGAAGAACATGATGGGACTCCAGAGAATGGAATCAAGGGGCTATACAAATACTTAGAGAAGTTATTACCTTTTTTTTTTGTATTTTGGTGCTAGAATTTTAAGCCTCATATCAATTATCCTTCAGCAAAGTGTGTTTTACTATGGAAAAACAATTACATGCATAGTGGGAGCTCTCCCAACTCTAAACTGAAGCAGTAAGGGTGATGAAATTTTAATGAAGAGCTTCTTTTCATTCAGAGTTTCTCAGGTGTTGAGTTAAACCACTACTAATAAAAAGCAAACAAAACCAAATACAGAATACAAATGTATGCCAGAACATAAGTCTGCCCTAATTTCAGCATGAGTCTAAAGGTCAATGTCTTCCAATACAACAATGCCACCAGTTCTGAAATATCATGACATTGTAATATGGAAAAGAGGCAACATTCTCAAAGGTCGTAGAGCAGGGATACCCTTTATCTAAGCAGGCAGGTAACAGTCAGACTCTTACTCATCTGATTGTCTTAAACGTAAGTGTCAGTGTAGAGACAAACGAGAGGCAATCTCAGTCAAGTGCAACAAATAAGTTTCTAGAGCAGTACCAGCCTCCATCAGCTGCCACCATGAAGATATGTGCAACTTAGAAAAAGATGCTTCTACCTAATACCTCATTTGTAAACACCTAGGCTTTGGTTGAATCTCAGGCTAAGTGTGGTGTAGGTCTTTCACTCACCAATAACCAACAGGTAACTTACATAGAAGCTTTGACTTTATTTTTAGCAGACTTTAGGAAATGTTGACTGCCCACATTACCTCAGTACCACTCACAATCTAGGACTGTAACACTTGCAAAAATATGCATTAGGTCCTGCAGTTCAACATCTGAGCTGGTGCTCTCTGCTTGCATGGTCTTGAAATTCTTATCCAGAATTCCTATTTCTGGAGTACAGTCCTGGTCCTCTTGAAGTAAAAAGGAAATTTCCTTTTGTGTCCAGCAAGGTGTGTATGCCATTCCCTATATAAAAACAGAATTGAGAAATATCTTTTTTACTCATAAAACCTTTCATGTACTGTATCCATAATAAAGAACCAAAAAGATATATAGTGTATGAGTTGATGATGGTTTTTTTGTTGTTTTTTGTTTGGTTTGGTAAGTTGTTTTGGTTGTTTGGTTTTGTTTGTTTTGGGGTTTTTTGTGTTGTTGTTTTTTTTCCTTCCGTTTATTCCTAAGCAAAGGGATTTACTAGAGTGCTTTAAAGATGTTGCCTGCTTCTGATAGAAGAATTGGATTCCAGGACAGTGGAAGCTGCTTTAAAAGGATAATGCAGAAATAACACATAGAAATCAGTGCTGAACTTGCACACTTCAGTAGGATTCAGACAGCATTTCCCTTTCTGTTCCCTCTCTAATCCTAAATGATGGTTTATGTAAAAGTGAGGCTAGGGCTGATGGTGTTATTTGTCAAACAAATCTCTGCACTCTTCTCCAGCCTCTGGGTGCTCAGTATTTTTAAGTTCTGCCATATCCAAAGAATATTGGGCCATTAAATCTAATTATGCACCTCTGGGAAATAGTCTATACCTTGAGGCTTTTGAGGAAGGGAGAATTCCACAGTTACACCTGGTCAAATGGTTACACGTGAAGGAAATGACCCCTTGACCCTTTTAGGTGCTCTGAACATAAAATTTGTTTAACCCTCTCTTACCTGCACAGCTAGAAACCTTATTCCTGCTCACAAATCTATGCAGCCCGTTAAAATAAATTAAAAAAAATAAAAAAATAATAATAAAAAAAAACAAACCACAGGACTATTTGACTGACCTTCAGCAGCACGGATTCCTCTGGATGGCATGAGAAAGAGCTAAAGAAATTAAAATTTATCTAATCCTGAAACTCCTTTAGGGTTAGGAACTATCTACTCTGTATGTGGGTGCAGACCTTAGTGTAGTAGTATCTAGGTCTATTCTGTAAGTCTCTGAGGTGAATGTGATGCAAAGACTGCAAAATCAGCAATGCTACAGCCATGCTAGTTATCCCAAGGAGAAGGCTGTCTTACTATTTTTTCTTGTATGACAATGCCTTATTGTCAAGATATTTCGTCTTTATGGCAGAAAATAAAATTATGATTCCATGCAGAATAATTTCATCAATAGTTTATGGCAGGAGTATAATTAATGCAAAGACTTTTTATGAAAAAGTGTTGTCTTGCTTTGTCTATTGAGAAGTTTTACAACAATAGGTTGGTAAAGGAAGGTCATAGAGGGGGTTCAGATTTGTATGTCATGCCTTCCTTTTGGTTTCTGATAGCATGCGATGTAGGAGAGCATTGCTCAAGATTCTTCCATTATTACTGCCACTTTGACTCCTTTGTGTCACCTCTGAATTTGACCTTGACTACCTGTGAAGTTAAGGATAAGAACGATATTATGCATAGTTTGGTGTAATTCATCACCTGAGTGGCTCAGAGAAGTAAAGAGTAAAAGGAAGAAATAAGTTGAGAAGCATGGAAGAAGATGTCTGTCAGTGACGTTTTCAATTGAAATGATGTTTGGTTTTGCCGTAGGTGATAAGCAGAAGTCCATCTTACAGTGCCTTGTACATCAGTCTTTGGTTTTGACCTGCAGGAGGAATAGGAACTCTGATCACTGATTACTGGAAAGAAAAAAACAAGTAAACGAAAAACCTATTTTCCCACCCAGCCAAAATATACACCTCAGAATACACATGAATAATGAGGTATGAAAGGGCAGCAGTCAGGAGAGAAACTGTGAAGCTGTGTCAGCCTGTCTCAACCCGTTTGTGAGGCCGGGCACTCGCACATCAGGGTTACAGGTCTGCAGTTTCCCATGAGACGCGCCGTGTTCTCATGCAGCAGGGGAGGAGCCGCAGCTCAGCAGCCTCAGTCCCGCCTGCCAGGCCAAGGCGCTGCCACTGTGTCCATTATTGCTATTTCAGGGCAGTCCCAGTTGGCAGAGATGACTTGTGCAGGCACAGAGGATCTTGAGCCAAAGGCAAAAGTCTTTTTTAGGGGAGTCTTTAATAGATTGGATTTTTAAAGCAAGAAGCATCCATTTCCACTGCAGGGCTCTCCCCGTTTTACCTGCGGGGCCACTGCTTGCCGTATTTTAGAAGAGCATTGGAGTATAAAAAGGACATCAAAACTGATGGGGAGCAGAGTGGCCTTTTCTGAAGATGGCAGAGCTTGCCATAGCAGGTGGCATCTGCTGAGAACTTGAGGCCTGAGCAGATAGTTACCAACTCCCTTTGTGTTCTCTGCCAGATGGGTGTGAGTTTGCTGAGTGAATCTACCATGTTATGGACACAATGTCATAGGCTGCTGCTTAGCATCGGGAAGGATGTTACCTGGCTGATCCTGACCCAGTACGCTCTTCTCAATTCTGTAAAGAGGTATAGCCAATGCTTTCCTTCTGGAGTCACGAGCATGAGTTAGAGCTACTACCGTGGATGCGTACATAGCTTTCAGTTGCATCAGGACAGTGCCAGGGAAGATGTGGAGAGTATGAATGTGGTGGAGATTGTTCTGTCTGTCAGGAGATAACCAGCACCTTCACCCGTCCCAGGGCTGAAGAGTGTTGAATGGTTTTACAAGATCCTTCCATACCTTGACACAAAATTAAATGCTGTGTAAGAGAGTCCACAAAGGTAACCAATTAGCCAGAGAAATGAAGACCTATGCCATGAAGTGAGTACTTTAACGGAGTGGTAACTTCATGGGTGCCTTTGTGGGTCTCTGGTTAGATCAAAGGCTTCTATTCTTTATTAAGACAGCTGGGGATCACTGCCAGGCCCACTTCAGCTCATGTGCGTTAATTACTGGGCAGTGGAGAAATGGTGTGTGCTAAACTGATTGTGATGCAGTGATGGTATTGAGAATCCAGGCTCTATAAAGCTCTCATTTGTCCTGCATTTCTGAGTCCAATATTGCAGATTTGGAGAGTTTTGAAAGATTTGGAAGGCTCTCTGAGGTGCTTTCCTAGAAATAATTTCTTACTTGGTAGGAGGGAAGAAGCTTGGACTATGTCTCCTGTTTGCTATTACTATGTACCTCTTCCCTTTGATATTCTGCTTTAGTTTCAGAGGTGAGGGAGTATTTTTCTTACAATAATAAAAAGAACACAGAGAAACCTGAAAGATTGTAATTTTGTGCTTAAGTGAGCCCAGGTTATCTCAGTTCTCACGCTCATCTCAGTGCAAGGAAAAGAAGCAGCAGAATGTTACATCCCACAAAGCCATGATGGATTTTGCTGTTATAAAAACAAAATTTAAAAGCAAAAACTCACATTTGCACCAGGAAACACTATCTGAAGGAAACAGCTATAACAAAGACAAACAGCCAGGCTTCCTACGAGCCCCAGTTCCAGTGTCATCTTTTGCTGACCAGGGATCTTTCCCACTCTGGATATCTGACTAGCACATAGAAACACCAGCTGGCTGGACTACCACCATGAGTAAATACATTTGGAAATGGCTGTGCTATTGCAATGCCTTACAAATACATCAAAGTGTGCTACATGCACAGCTGGGGTTTGTCTCCCTGCCTGCTGCCAGGAACACGTAAAGGTTCCAGCTCCTTCCCCCCAGTCTCTTCATCCATATATTCTCAGTCCTTCCTCCACCCTTCAAAAACAAGCTAATTGTTGTATTATTAATGATATTTTAGTTTAATAGTTACGGTATTACGGAAAGTCCATCATTCCACATGCCAATAATCTGTCCACCAAATCTTCTCTCTTGGTGTCAGATGAGCATGCAAAGTATCTTTATTACTATTTTTGTTAAATTTAGTTCTCAAGCAAATGAGAGGCCCTGGCTAGAGCTGAGGGATAGTGCTGGCAAGCAAAATGAGAAAGAACAAGACATTTCAATCCCAAACTTCATACTTAGCAAATGATATCACCTTGGACTGCTGGCTGTGTTAGGACTGGTCTAGCAGCCAGGCTTGGGAAGGAACAGGATAGCTGAGCATCAGGGAATTCTTTTCGGGACCAGGCATGGAAATTTTCAGGTCTCCTGTAAAAAATGTTATTGCTACTTTGCAGATAACTTCCTGTAATCTTTATGACACAGTTTTTGCACCAAACCCTTGAGAATCTTTATGTCCAAAAAGCTTCTCTTGGTGCATTTCCCAATGATTGATCTGGGAGGCAAACTAGGTCCATCTCATTTGTAGCAAAGATTATTGCAGTCCCTATTAATTCTTGTTTCCTATGTTAATAATTTCTTTCTAAAAAAGTGCTCTGAGAATTTTATTTTTCCAGCATAAAGGGATTAAAAAAACACATCCCACCCTGGGATGTGCTGCCCATTTCTGCTGAGACAGAGTGAATATGGAAGCAGAAGGTTTTTGTCATTCTGAGTTTCTTGGACAGTGTCTTTTTTGTTTTGTTTTGCTCTCCTCCATATGGTTTTTGGATACCTTTTACCCATTTGGATTTCAAGGCTCCCTGTTTCCTATGCTCATAATCCTGCTGCCTCCAGCTGGGATTCTGCAGCACAAAGTACTTAGAGAATTAAATGCTGGAACCAGGAGTATTTAACCTCTTCCAGAAACAACTTCACCATCTCAGCCACACTACCTAAATACCAGGGCTATGGAAGCAGGTGCATAATCTAGATTCGTTTTAGGTGCCCACACAGGCCACCACCCTGACATTAATTTTTGGCTGATTCTCTGCCCTCAGACATCCCCTGTCTGCATCAGCCATGGAGAATTCTGGTGCAGCCAAGCCCTGGAGCAGAGCAATGTTTCTTAGGAACCCGAGGTTAAGATCTAACCCCCACCCTGCATACACAGCTATTTTGACACTCATAAGAAGCATTTGCCATCAATGACCAGGGGCCGTTCGGCACAAATCAGGTTGTCTTATAAGTTTGATTATAACTACAGTTATTAAGGGAAGGGTTCATAAGTTTCCTATTGTGTAACCAAGGCTGACACTGATGCAAAAGCTCAGGTCAGGGCTGTCTTCAGAGCACTCTGTGGGTAATTAAAGACATGTCAGCACTGGACACGCTGCAGTAGCTTTACCGTGGTTTGCTCAGAAACATCCTAAAGTTCATATTCTACAGTCATTAGCCTCAGCAGTGCCCATCTGTTAAATACTGGTAACAACTGAAGTGTTTTATAGCAGGTGTTCTCCCTGAGCAGGTGCCCGCACAGTGTTTGCTGATTTCTTGGATCACAACTGTTTATCCCAAATAACTCTGCAAATAATTGCCTGAAGTCAGTTAGGAGTGAATGCCCTGTCTTCTGGATTTACACTGGTATGAGCAGTACAGAATTGCACCCACTGTGTTTCAGACATGTTCTCAAAAACTGATGCAAATCAAGAGGGGATTCCATGGGGTGTAAAACAGATGGAAGTGAGATAAATATAAATCCTTCCACTTTTTCCTTGTAACACTTCAGACCACAGATGGGAGAGCTGGGATGCAGACAAAATAGGATAGGAGGTTATTTGAACATCTGGTATCCAAACAAATGCTTCTTTATGTAAAATATTGTTAGTTAAAAATGCCTAGGAAATGTGAAAACTGAGCCCAATCTTTGTCCTGTGGAAGTCTCTGCCAACACGTTTCTTCAGGTCAGCAGTCCTGCTCTGATGACATTACAAATATTGTGTCTGAGTTACATCTGATGGCAAATGGAATTTTAAAAGTTTTTTCTCTGAATCTTTCTGGTAGAATTGGCTTTGCCAAACAAAGTTTTGCAAGGATATTTCAGACAAGACCCAAATGAACAGTATTTGAATTCTCTCTTCAAAGCCACAAATATCTATGATGTGTCCAGCCCCTCATGAGAGTCACTGAGAAACAGACATTTAATTCTGCTTTGTGCCTTTAGAAATCTCCCATCTGATTTAGATTTTGACAGAGCTGTAAAAATGACATGGCAATTTAAGATAACACTATTGTCCAATAATTTGTCATTGAACCTCTTGGTGAGAAGAGATTATCTCACAACTATCCAGCTGTGAAATAGATTTAGGTGAGCACTCATGTCTTTCAGCACAAAACCAAATGGCTGCACAGAGATGGCATAAACTAATCTGGCTTTGCACTGGAGCTGATGAAGAGCATTCATATGGGCTGTTGTAGCAGGGGATGTAGAAGGGGATGTCACATCTATCAGAGGCAGCACTTCAGATGCATGGGATAAGAATTTCTTACATTATTGCAGCTTTTCTGCAGTGATTGATGGCAAAATTGTGCTCCACTACTCTAAACTATTCCTAGGTAATTCTGTGTGAAATGAGATGAATCTAAATGATGTGGTTACTCCCTCATGGGCTCTCAGAGCCAGGACCTGTCCCCTCCAGTATGACCACCCCCGTGGATCACAAAAAGCCTGCTTGAGACATAGATAATTTAGCTCAGCCAGTTGATACCTTTTAAGAACAAGAGGATACAGATTCAGCACTTGCTGTCAAAAACCCACTGGTGCATAGCATTAGTCATGGTCTTATGTTCAAATCCAGCATCAGACCTTGAGGAAGCATAAAATAGACTTCTCCATTTTGGCTGGGGCTCAGAATCAAGCCCACCGAATGTTAAAGGTTTCTGCAAGTGACACTACTGTACTTATCCAGATGAGTGTGACTACTGGAAGCCTCAAAACAAGCTTCCTTGGGAATCTGATCTTTTCTATTCAATTGGGAAAAGAGGAGTATAAGGTGAGAAGAGAAGTTAATATACACTGTTCCGAAAATATGTTATAATGAAGGTCTTTGGAATGCAGAGAAGAAATCTGGAGTTCTTGATAGATTATTAGAATGGACAAGGTCTGTATATCAGTTTTGTTTGTATTTTAGAAAATGAAGGACAAATAGGCAGCTCAGTCTCTACCCAACTGGAAACCTGTGTGTGATTAAGGAAGAAGATGTGCTCCCTTCACTACCATTAAGCAGGGTTCTCTCTTATATCACTGTCATGGACCAGGGTGTGATTTAAAAAACGTGCTGTAGCCGGTAACCTCAGATAAATCAACACTTTGTGCCTTTCTAAGGTATTGTCTGTCATTGTAGGACACTTAACAAACTGCCTGTGTGGGAATTGACTGTTTAATTTAAAGCAGAAATACAGCCATCTCTGGGTGGAAAGGCAGAAGAAAGGCCAACTGGACTCATAAGAAGTATGTGGAAAGTGTTCATGTGGCTGAGACCCTCCACTGCAGGTGGTGGTCTGCATGCAGGTGGAGGAAGGAAGTCCTCTGCACTGAAGGTCAGATAATGCAGTGCAGTTATATAGAGGCAAATAACATCCACTGAGCTCAGTCCTTTCTGCTGGGTAAGGGACATGGTGGCAGAGCTTTCCTAAGGTTTACACTGTTCTGTGGCACATTGCTGACCCAGCTGGAAACTGGAGCCTAATGAGAACTGCCCTAGCTATGATGCTTGCCATATTTGTCTTTTGGGTGCTCTTGGTGTGTTAGTAAGGCTGTGCTGATCTCATAGAGCTGTCAGACTTGGGTGGTGGTTTATCTTTTGGTAGGAGTCTGAGCATTGATATACTTAGAATACACAGATTTCATTTTTGCTGAAGACTTTTGAAGAATTGGAATCAGTATAGAGAATATTTTTTTATTTTATTTTTTGCCTGTTTACTCTTCAGATGTAAAATCCTCAGCTGTGATTCAAAAGAGAGTAGCTGTTTTATGCTCAGATGCAGCCCAGGAGAGACATCTGCTTGCACCTCAGGTGGTTCCTTGGTTGTTGGTTCAGATATAACTGCATCTGTATTTTGTATTTTAGCTGCTGCTTATTTAAAGCAATGGAATTTAAATGTCCCTATGCCAAAGGGGATGTCACTAGACTAGACACATTACATACCATGTGTGCTTGTTGTTAAATGCTGTTAATTGCCTTGGCTGCACAGCCTGCTGTCCCCTTGCTCAGTTTCTGATGTGATCCCAGCTTTTGTTCGTCTTTTGCATTGGAAACAGTTCTCCCTTATTTATTTTTGTGTGAGAAAACATGTTTCCATTCTGAGCCTCTAGATACCACTTGGGTGCCCCTCTGACCTCCACTCATGGGCTCAGCCCAAGTAAATGACCAGACAAAGGAATGTGGATGAAGGAAGTGCCATAAAGTAGAAATATTGCTGGCTTGTAAATTCCCTCCACCACACCAAGATTTCAAAATAAACAGAGCTACAGTCACATAGGACAGCATAACTCAGCGGTGCAAGATTCATCACTGGTTCTTGCAAAGGAGAGCAGCCTGACATCAAAATGAATCTCTTCCAAGTCTTCCAAACTCTTGTACAGTCATCTGCCTCAAAGCCCTGGCACCAGACCTACATCCTGTTTCCATACAGATTTTATCTGGCTTTTTTCTCCAGGTTATGCCTCTCCTCGCAACCTGTACCAAACTGTGGGAAGCTGAAATTCTTATTAAATTCACTGGAATTTGGTGGTCCTCATATCCTCTGGGTGGTTTTTATAAAAATACCCAAATCTCAATTTAACTGGGGTCCCCCAGCCTGTGTCTTTATCTCCAGTATCTGAGAGTCCAACCAGGAGTGCTGCTGTATGCCAGGATCTCTCAGGCAGGTTCAAGTGCCTTCTTGCTGCTGCATCTGCTCAGATGCAGATCACTCTTGCTACTGCTCTGTTGACACTTATGTCTCTAAGGGATCAAGACCCCTTATTTCCGAAAGCAGTTTATCCTGACACCAGAGAATTCCTAGGTGCTTGAACAAGAGGCAGGCTTATTGATATCTTGACCTAGACAGGCTGGAGAGTTGGGTGGAGAGAAACTTGATGAAATCCAACAAAGGCAAGTGTAGAGTCTTGCATCTGAGGAAGAACAACCCCATGTACCAGTACAGATTGGAGCCTGACCTGCTGGAGAGCAGTGTAGGAGAAAGGGACCTGGGGGTTCTGGTGGACAGGAGGATGACCATGAGCCAGCAATGTGCCCTTGTGGCTAAGAAGGCCAATGGCACCCTGGGATGCATTAGAAAGGGTGTGGTTAGTAGGTCAAGAGAGGTTCTCCTCCCCCTCTATTCTGCCTCAGTGAGGTCACATCTGGAATATTGTGTCCAGTTCTGGGCCCCACAGTTCAAGAAGGACAGGGAACTGCTTGGAAAAGTCCAGTCAGTGCAGAGCCACAAAGATGACGAAGGGAGTGGAACATCTCCCTTATGAGGAAAGGCTGAGGGAGCTGGGTCTCTTTAGCTTGGAAAAGAGGAGACTGAGGGGCAACCTCATCAGTATTTACAAATATGTTAAGGGCAAGTGTTAGGAGGACAGAGTCAGGCTTTTTTCAGTGATGTCTAGTGATAGTACGAGGGGCAATGGGTGCAAACTGGAGCATAGGATGTTCCACATAAACATCAGAAAAAGGTTCTTTACTATGAGAGTGACAGAGCCCTGGAACAGGCTGCCCAGAGAGGTTGTGGAGTCTCCTTCACTGGAGACATTCAAAACCCACCTGGATGCGTTCCTGTGTGATATGCTCTGGGTGATCCTGCTCTGGCAGGGGGGCTGGACTAGATGATCTTTCAAGGACCCTTCCAGCCCTTAACATTCTGTGATTTATGTACCACATGGGCTCTCAGCTTCTGGGTGCAGTATTCTGCTGTTGACCATCTGTGAGAAGAGGGATATTTCTCCTTGGATTGGGAGCTTTTTGAATAGAAGGGACCTTTCTCCTAGTACTGCATGTGCCTGCTCTGATAGGTAATGAGCAAATGACCATCTAACAGTTTTCCAAAACGTCATATGGTGTCAAGAAGTGGGATCAAGTTGGAATTCCTTGAAAGAAATCTTTAACTATGGAACACAGGTAAAAACATGTATCTCAACTTCAGACACATGCACAGATCTCTACTTAGAAGCCTATTTTATGAATAAGAGCAATGGAGGCAACAAACTAGCAAGCAGATAACAATTGTTATTTTTCAACACTTTTGGATTTGACATTAGAGATTTTCAGAAGTTGCAATTAAGGAACATTTGATAACTCATACAGCTTGTTGAAAAAAATTTGTTTTGACACAAAACATACTGGCTTTCCACTGAGATCAAATATCCTCCTGCTCTTCTCCCCTGACTCTGCTGTTCTGGTCTAAAAACAATTTTATTTGTTTACTCAGTGCAAAATTGAATGTTTCCAAGGGCACCAAGACCTTTTTTCTCTTCATCAAGAGCTCAAATGTCCACTGAAAAGCTTTGGTGAGAAATTTTCGGTCAGACCCAAGGAAAAAAGAGAAGAGATGGGGGAGGAAAAAATTATATTTTTTTATTATTTTGTTGTTGTTGTTGAAGCACACGACAGAGTTCAACATTGGTTGTGGAAATGAAGAAGAAAGTGTCTACCTTTGATCTGAAGGGATTCCTATAGTTTTCTTGAATTCTGCCAGCTGCTCCAATTCTGCACTTCCACTCAGACAAAACTCTACATTACGATTGAGACTGAAACCAACATAAACAATCCTGTGCCCTTTTACCCCTGCTGTTAGAAGATGGAGTATCAGTGGAGCTGAGAATTTACTCAATACATCTAAATGAAGTGTAACCTTCCAGAGTTAGATGGCACTAGCTAGATAACCCCATTCAAGTGGAAATAGATGAAGGATGACACTGAAGATTGCACGATGGGGCACAGCTGATAGTCCTGCTTGTAACTTCTGCACTGGACATAAAAACACCAAGAAGCTTGTTGTTACTAAATCTGCAAGAACTCCCAAAATGACTAGCTAAAAGTTTTCTTTGTAAGTGAAGGAGAAGACCTTCATTGTGCCATAAACTGTATCATGCAAGAACAAGTTATGGATAAATGGAAGAAGAATAAATTGAAGCAGCAATTTAAAGAAAGTCCTTAACTTTTCCAGCAGCCAGGCTTTGAAAGAGTCTGCCAGTAGACTGGATTAAAGAAGTGTGGGGTAAGAGGGTTGTCCGTGTGATAACAGGCTCTGGACTCAACCCAGAATATCCTTCCCTGTACTGTGTAACGTTAGATTCTACAAACCTTGAAATACTACTTAATATCCACAGCTTTACAGCTCTTATAAGTTAAATGTTTTATAAGGGAATATGTGAGAAGAGCTAGAATTGTCTGAAGGTCACATAGAGATGCTGAAAGAACTGTCTGATGGGAGACAGACACTCCCACAGAGCAGAGGACATGGATGTCAGATATTTATGAGCCCTCCTTGCTGAATTCAGGACCATTGCTCAGAAAGCTGGCATCTCTGAGTTGGTTCCCAGCACAAGTAACAGGTAGCTCTTGCTCACCTGTCTGTGTCCTGTTTCACAGTAGTGACCTACCTTGCTGCTCTTGGGCTGTTTACACTGATGAGTATAACCCTCCTGATCTCTCTTCCAGCTTCACAACCCTGGTAGAGTAAATGTTTGGGAAATTCCTTTTCCTCTTGTTTTGTAGCATCTGGATTTAGGGCTGAATAAAGCCCTTCAGGCTGGGAGGTTTTGGAAGCAAGCCCCACACTCACTGGGCCCTTTGCCAGTGAGTTAATCCTTTCTGTATTGACCCTTCTAGAGGCAGCAGTCCCAGGCCACCAAGGATCTGATAGCCTTGAACTCCCTATGCCTGGAACTGTGCTTGCTGCTTTTTAGCGCTGATCTCTTCCCAGCAATTTCTTCCTGAGGCCCCGGGCAGCCAAAGCAGGTCAGCCAAATAACTCCTTATTTTCTTAATCAATACTCCAGTGCAACTGCCTTTGTGTCAGTCAAGACAGAAGATGTTATGCCATGTGCTTCAGCTGCTTTTGTTTATGTTGCTGCTGCCTTGAATACATACATGCCAGAAACTCTGTTCTTCCCATAGACACCCAAGGTACTTTCTCAGGGCTGTTGGCTGTAAGATGCACAGATCATTGCAGCAACCCTTATCCAGCTGCCCCAAGCATGGAAGTAAAATCAAGTTGGTCTTAGGCAGAGCTGAAGTTACAGAACAGTTAAAATGGTGCTTGCTGAGCTCTATGTGCAGGTGTGTATGTGCTCACAGGGGTTCAAGGCAGCACAGACATGTCCAGGGAAATTCAGTGAAGTGTGCAAGGGCATGCATGAGCTGTATGGATGTTTGTCCTGTGCCCCATGGGGGGCCTGGGGTCAGTTCCATGACTTAGAGTAAGTAAATGGAAGAGAGCATATTAATTACCTTTGGCAATTTTGGCAAGTCTCTCAGCTTTCACAAGGAGCCATTGTAGCTGAGGATCACTGAGGCTATGGCAGGAAACTCCACCACTTGAGAGCCTGGGTTTTGCTTTGTCTTTAATACAGACCTTCTGTGTAATCCCAGATTCCATAAATAGCTCTTATTGCCACAGTGCTCCTTCAGCAGCTGTTTTCCAAAGACAAGAACACTCTCACCAGACACTAAGGTCAACTGAAGATGGCAGTAATCGGTATCTTTAGCAAGGTTTGGCTTTGCAGACACAGCTTCACCCCAAGTGTAAGGATGCTCTTGCAGCCACTGTCCAGGATAACACTCCACCTTGTTTCCTCCATCCTTAAAACAGGAATAAAAACCCAGGACAGAATCTTTTGAGTGAAATTTAGATGCCTAGATATAGGCTTCTAATGCTGTTTGGAATAGCTCAGGATGCAGCATGCCTGCCATGTGATGATAAGAAGCTTATAGACTCATATATTTCTGAGATAGCAGCTGGAGGCCAGGCAGATATTGCCACAGACCTAAAATGACCAGATGTCTACACCTGGGGAATGGACCCCCTTTCTTAAGGTTGAGGAGGTGTTAAGACACCCCCATAAAGAACTCCAAAGTAATGCCTACTTGAAGATATATTTTATACAGCCAGCCCGGGGGTTTTCTTCTTCACCTGTATTACAGACAACTCTCAGGCAAGTTTGCTCTCACTGGTACATGCTAGGAGTGCAGAGAAACATCTGCTGCCTGTGTTTTTCTTCCACAAAAAAAAAAAAAAAGCTAGGCCCAAGGGGTTTTACTACCTTTGAACAACTTGCTCTTGCTCCTGCATCCCAGCTGCAGGCAGTCCACCTGGTCAGGGTGTTTCCTTGGGAGGAAAATGCTACCTTCTGCGGGAGATCTGAAGGCCTTTTGTTTCCACATAAGATCTCCTGTTTGAGAGTGCATGCAACACCTCCAAGAAATGTAAAAGGGAAATCTATGGCCCCGGTGGAACTGACAAGGCTGTAAATCCAGAGAAAATCTTCCTGTATCATTTATGAACATGCATGTAAGGTACTGGTCTCTCATGCAGAGTGGCTTGGTCCAGGCACATTCCTTCCCCCAGTTACAGGAACAGAGGATGTTTGCTGTGTTGTTGTCATGAGAAAGGGAATTGCAAGAAACAATGTTTATGTCCTTAGATGGTCGCACTACAGAAATGTATTTTGTTCTTCAGAAGAAAAACTAGTTACTCATAACCTGCCAGCTGGGCGTAGGGAGAAACACCATTATAACCTCATGGATTTAATATTGTAGAACCAATCCCACAAGCCTGAAGACTCTCATTGCTCTGGATTCCCTGGCTTTCTGGTAAATGCTTGACTTTCTTCATGAGGTTATTGATGGGTATTTTATTGCACAGGGTTACTTCATAAGGCTCCTTCTGGAAGAGGAAGGCTCAATACTACTCTTATTTCCAGGTATTTCTGACTTTATCTTTGGGGCAGACATTTACAATTCCATAAATTCCATCTGCGTTATTTCAGATATTACAGGAGCTGGAAAAAGCTCTTTGTATTCAGGGATGGGGTGGGGAATTAAGCCATGTTTTGTTTCTCAGGGAGAGTGGTGCAAATGTTTTAACAAGTAGAGTCTATATACTACCATTTTTTTAATTTCTACTGAAGTTTCTGATTCCCTGCTAAAATCAAGTGATGTGAGATTTGCTTGGAACTGCTGAAATCAGTGGAAGTTAGGAGCTCCGCATGGTGGTTGGAGCTGAGCCCAGGCACTTGGCCACATACCAAGAGGGCATTCTACAGGAAGTTTCAGCCATGCTTGCCCTTCACCTTTGAGCATCTGCTCATGACCATGGCTGGAGAGAGGATTCTGGGCTACACAGACCTTTCATCCGAAACAGTACAGCCTTTGTACTGCTCTCATGCATCTGTCTCTGGAATCTTTGCATATATAAATGTCATAGTGCATGTTGGATGGTTGTGCTCTGTCAGGGACATCCCCTTCCTCTGTAACACACTAATTTTGTGTCCAACACCAGTCCTGCCCCCAAACACCACTGAAGGAGCTGCAGTGAGGCAGGATGAGAGCAAATGCACCAGGTGACCTTGTGTTGGGCACTTCATCACACATGGGGAATTTCCAGCTGTGAAGCATTAACAAATGTTGACACCTCTGTGCTGTGTTTGCTCTGTGGAATGGGAACAGGGCCAAGGATCAGGCCCTCAGCCTAGAATATGGTGTCAGAGCTTTGTGTACATGCTAAATTAACACACATTGAAAAAACTGTAAGTCAACTGTGTTACAGATGTTGGGGAATTTATTGTATGCATATGTGAAGGGGGTGACTATGCCAAATTTAAACACCTACTTTTTTCCCTCATGGGAGGCTGATGTTCTTAGAGCTGGGTTTAGTGTATATGTCATGAAACAAGATGACTCTCATTTCTCAGGAGAGAGAAGGTGCAGGGGTTTATATGCATACAAACATTTTGAGCTACGTCTCTTTCCTGAAAACGTGAACAATTGCTATAAATGAGGAGAAATGTAAAACTGCTTGACAACTTTCCTTCTAAATCACTTTGTTATTTAGATCTCAGAGATTTTTTACTAAATGAAGCAAGTCTTGAGGAACCAATTCCTGCAGTCATATAGTCAAGGATACCCTGACTTTTGTAAGCAATATTTATTTGTCTGCAGCCCCTAAATTGAGACTAGAGGATCTTCTCATATGTTCTTGTCAAATGTTTGCCATTTGCACAATCATGTTCCAGTCTGGTTAATTAAAGTCATAGGTAAACTTCTTGACATGAAATTCATCTGGATGAGTCACTCACCTGTATGCTCTTTGCCAGGTTGAAAATAGTATGTCAAACTGCCTTTGATGAGCTCATAAAGCCACAAATGTTGAAAAACATAAACCCACCTACACATCAGCAAATGTCAGTCCCTATTTGTGAACAGACACAAGAGAAGTCTTTTTGGGACTCATGATATAGGACAATGAAATAACTCAGGCATTATCATTTGGTTGTGTGGGTCAAAGAGGAAATAGAAACCATTTCCAGAGAGGAATATAGTAACTTAGTAAATTAGTATCAGTAGGATTTTTACACTCCAGAAAGGAAGAGTTAAAAATACAGACATTAGAAAAAAAATAGTTTTCTGATTGTAAGAAATATTGGACTATAGAAAAGCCTCCTGAGGTAAGAAACAGAAGCTGAATCACCAAAAAAATGTAAGCACAGATCGAAAACAGTGGCAACAAATCTTCAATCAGAAACAACCCTGCACTGTGAGAAAAAAGGTTTAGATGGCTTTACTGTACTTCTCCAGGTCTTGTAACCAAGTGATTCTTTGATGCTCTTTTTGTGCAGTTGAAGTTTTATAAGCAGCTGGGGATCCATTATTTTGAAAGTTACTGTGGGAGTACCAACTGCTCTCATTCCTTCTTTGTTTCAGTATGTATGATGATAATCTCCTGACATGTATTCAGGCCCAAATCCTAAAGCAGAAGCTAGGAAGAGTAGCTCCAGCCACAATATTTCTGCTGATATTTCTGCTAACATACTAGGGGAGCAGCAGGTCATGGGAGTGTACTTCAGGGAGTAATTTCTGGCCAACTATTTCCCTCTAAGTGAGCAAAGTTTAGGGAGCTGGCTTTGAAAACCTCAGTTTACACAAGTGGCTATTGGTTATAAGATCCAGCAAATAAGCAAATTATAGGATCTGGCACATCCCAGTCTCCCACATCCCAGTTAGGTCTGGTCCTCTAAGACACATGTCCTTGTTGTGCAAGTGACATGTACGCTAAGTGACCTTAATGGTTATTTATTACAAACTAAACATTTTTACCATCTGGCAACTTTAGATGAAGAATGTCAGAACATTTCCAGCAATTAAAATATTTCCATCACCATAAATAAGCTGTTTGCTGGGTCTTGCTTCAATGCGAGTTTAATATGGCTGCCTGTAGTCCAGAGAATAAATCTCTAACTATAAACTAGATTTAATGTACAAGTTCTGCCTCCTCAGCCCTCCATGTATTCAGCATACATGCTGCCCAGGCACTAAGACCTGGCTCCAGGCACACAGCCTGCTGTCTTTTCCGTCCCACAGACAAAGCCTCGCACTCAATTATCTTTTTTTTTTTTTTCCTTGATTGTTTTTGTCTTACCTGTTACTCTGGGGTTTTTTGTGATGCAGTTATAAAAACACATTTAAAAAATAAAAATAAAAAAATAAAAAATCCAATTTTCAGCAACTTCTTGAATACTCATAGGAAGGGAGGTAAAAACAAAAACAAACAAACAAAAAAAACAACCAACCCTAAATTAAAAGGGCTTTTTAAAAGCAAAAGGGAAGTAAAAGAGTTAGAAGCTGTCTCCAGACGGTGTTGATTCTCTGCCTCGGTCACTAGAGGGCACCCCAACACCCCCAGACCGGCCGCTGCGAGCCCGTGACCCAAAAACTAAAAACACCCCAGGAGTGCGGGGGTCCCCAGGAGTGCGGGGGCGTACCCGCCTGGCTTCTGTGCCTCTGAGGACCTTACCTGGGGTGGGGAATGTGATTGTGGAGTGAGCTTCTTGAAGCAGTATCTCTCTTTGCGTCACAAAGCTGTCTCTAAAGG
Organism: Chaetura pelagica; assembly: GCF_000747805.2. Classification (NCBI taxonomy): domain Eukaryota; kingdom Metazoa; phylum Chordata; class Aves; order Apodiformes; family Apodidae; genus Chaetura; species Chaetura pelagica. The sequence goes on along the minus strand of NW_009953694.1, from coordinate 1,432,498 downwards.
TGTGAATTAGATGGTTTTGTGGCGAAGCAAAGTCAGAAAACAAACTCCAGAAGGACTTGTAGTGCAATCACTAAATAGAAACTCAGTCTTTAGGACAGGACTACAGCTAGACTAGGGGAACTCTTGGAATGGGCTCTAATGCTGTAAAAATCTGTGCTTGCGGTACCATGCAAGTTGCTAACATAGACAAAGCCAGGAGGCTCCCTGGACTTTGCTGAGGGAGAAGGCAGCTGGAAAGTTTGTTTCAGAACAAGAATTGCTGAAGTATATAGATGTCTGGGTGATGGTGTTTTGTTCATGCCTATCTTAAATTAAAAGAAAGTAACAAAAGCCCAAACAAACAAACAAAAAAGTAATAATGCTGAGACATGCGCCTGGTCTTCTGTGCATCGGTTTCCCATGGAGCAAGCACAAAGGCAGAGCTGATATTGGCCTTGGCCAAGCCCACCAGGTGCCTCTTTTGCTGGGAATAGTGAACCTTTACTGTTGAGGTCCAGGTTCCTCAAAGTGGCCTGAAAGCTCAATGAACTTGAACGCTCCAAGCGAAACCAAATCATAGCCACACAGTTTTAAACACTCTTGGAATAAAATATCCACAGTGTTGGCTTGATGCTCAGGGGGAGAGGCAGAACACGCCAAACTTGGCTCTGTTTTACCCCAAGCTTTCAGGAAACTCCTCAGAGTGAAGCCAAGAGCTATGCTCATAACAAAACTTAAACCCAAGCAAAATTCATCACGTTTTGAGTTTCATCATGAAAGGTTAGACCATCCTGGGATGTGTTCTGCTGGGATAAGAGGAGGGATGGATTCTGCCCTTACGAGCCAATTTCACATCCATTGAAATCACACACAAAACTCCCAGAGAAGCAAGCTTAAACCTTTAAATACTGTTAGAAAATCAGCTACCACAGTTCTCTGTCACTCCAGTTAGCCATCTATAAACAGTTACTCACTTGACCTCTATTTGATCTCTCTCTCTGCCCTCCAAGGAATCTTTCAGGGCCAACATTATGGATATCTCTGTGTACATTAATATTTGAGACTATTTTACTGCAACGAGAACAGGCCTCTTGCAGTTCTATCTGAAACCTGGTTATTTGGGGAGGTGTTTTGTTTTTTTTCCTTCTGCTTAGCACACAAATCCAACAAAACATTCTCTTGGTTTATTCTACTTTGTTGCAAATCATACTAGAAGGGGGGTTTGCTACACATGTAAAAGAGGAGTTTGGAACACTGACATGTCAATAAAGAAGGAAAAGTGCTAGTCTTAGCACTTGAAAAACAAAGGTCAAAGACAGGAGTCAAGAAAGATCTCCAAACTGCTCTAGGGTTGTCCTCTTCTAGCTGCTGCTTGCATGTGCAACAAACCTGCAAAACCTTCAATCTTTCTCTTGATTAATAGGCTTGGGGAAAAAGAACACAATAATAATAATAAATGACTCATGCAGAAATATCACAAGAATAAGGTCATTGTTGAAAAAATAATTCTTAAGAAAACCAAGACTGACAGCAATATGGAGATAAATCTAGGGCATACCTAGTCAGTAAATGAAGAAATAAGAACTTCATATGGATGTCTTTATTTTTTTTTAAGGTATGATAAATCAAAGAATTTCAAAGTTTAGTTACAAAATAATATAAATACATAAATATATCAGAACACTTTAAATCTCCAAGCACTCTGAACACTGCACACTAATGATGCCATGCAATGGTTAATGCTGATTTTAACATTTTGCTTTCCTTCATTTACTTTATATCACAGCATCATACTGTGTGGAAATCAGCAGTTTAAGCACCCAGGCTTTAAAAAATAGATCTTGAAGAAAAAGAATCGCATTTAGATACAGAGATGCTAAACTGCTGTGGTTGTTATCCTGTGGACTAATGAATGGTGTTACAACAAGGCAGAGATAAGGTAAATTTGATGGCTTGATTGTGAAGTCCCACGGTCTAATATATATAGATTTCTAAATATAATTTTTCTTAACTCTAGATCACGGAATTTCCTAGTATTAACATGCTTGATTTGTAATGTATTTTACTCTAGGTTGCTGAGATGCACTGTGAATCTTAACGCCACTTAAACATAGGTTCTGTGTGAACATTATGGCTGTCCAAAAAATAATGCATTTAGTTACAGATAATAAGTCCAGGAGATATTAAGGAAGATCACAGTCAAATACCATTAGTGAGAACAAGATGAAAACAGCAGCACTGTTTTCCCAACCTGAGGACAGTCAGTTTAATTCTTAACTCTCAAAAAAGTTTCTTATTAATGATGAATTGTGTTGTACTGGCCAGAAATGTCTTGCTTCAGATATAATCTATGGAGATTTAAAACAACTTCAGATAATAGTGATTTCATTGCTGGGTTATGCCAGTCTAAAATTCTAAGCAACAGAAACATTGCCATCTCCTTATTTTAGAGGAAATGTAATTTGATACAAACACACTAAATTTTTGGAATATTGTATTATTAAAAAAGGCTGTCTCAAGCTGTGTTGAAATCAACAGTAGGTCTATTTAAGGTTTCTGAATTCATCCTTTCTTTGTTAGCATTCAGATAAAAAGATTTAATTTACTGGCTATTAAGGAGTTCTGGCTGCAGCTGGTTTGGGGGACCGGGCTGTGTGTGGGGAGGTGGTAGTGGTGTGTGGACTCAGCCACCTAGTTCATGGAGGAGTGCAAACTGGATTTTTTGAGCATTTAGATAAACACTGGTCCATTCTGTGGGACTTAACATTAGGTTGAAATGAACTTTTCAAGGAATTTAATACTTGTCATATCATTTGACTTCTGTTTTGTATGTACAATTCATTCAGATTTTACTGAGTTCATAGTTCTAGATTTTGGGAAGGGGCAAACCATAAGACCCCTGTTGAGAGTTTTTTCTGTGTTTTGATTTGCTTTGTTTTGTTGCTGTTTAAATCTTAAGCTGAGAATCATTGCACCATAGGCAACAATTTCTTTTTGACAGAAAGCAAAACCTCACAGTTCATAAAATGTATTCAGATGAGTTTAGATATTGTATGACTATTTCTTCTTCATTCCAGCAGCAGGAA
>NW_009953694.1:1427315-1429402 GCF_000747805.2 Chaetura pelagica | reverse complement strand
AGGAATGCACCACTGCAGTGGCAAAGGCAGCCCCACAATGCAGGGCTGTGAGTCAGACATATTCCCCTCGCTCGCCCTGCAGCCCCCTTGAGCGCTTTTGTGCTTTGCAGGTTTGGATTTGCTCTGTTCTGCTGGTCTGCTTGAGGGTCTCCACCAGAAGAAATTCTAATCAAGGAGCAGACTGGACTAGCCCGGTAAAGTTGCCCTGGCAAAATGAGCCTTGCTTTAATTTCTGATTTCTGTGCAGTAGAGGACATTCCTCTGGGTGTGTGCAGGGGTGTGCGTACTGGCAGAGGAAGGACATGGAACACAACAGCAAGCAGTTCATACAGCAGCTGTGGAAGCAGGGCCATCCAGCACTGTGGGGTCCCCTTTCCTCTGATGTGAACCCCAGGTGTTGGGGGTGGCTTCTCCCTTCTCCTCAGGAGACTTGGTCTCCCATGCAGAGGCAGCTCTGACAGCTGGGAAGGGCACCCAAGCCACACAGGGAGCCATGTCATCCCATAACATAAGGAGGAGGGTGTGAGATCTATTTGAAGTTGGCTGCACTCAGTTATCCAGAGGTGTAGGGAGAGCCCTAGTATCTGTGTGGTGTATCTCATTGGGTCAGCTCTGAAGATTTGTCCAGGCATTTTCCAGGGTCTGACCAGTTTTCCCTTCCAACTACAACACAAGCACATGTCTGGGGGTTCCTATGGGGAGAATGCTTCTCAGATTTAATCTCATTCTGCATCCATCCAGTCTCTGATTAGATTCTTGGGCTGTTTTTCTCCGTGTCTGTAGCAGCAGCAAAGACACACTATTGCTCTTTATTGGATGTCCCCTTGTGCCAGCCGCAGCAGTGGTGGGACAGAAACACAAGAAATACAAGACAGAAATACAAGCAGCGTTGGCAGTTGGAATTACCATTCCCCTCTCCCGTCCCTGCAGAATGTTGTAACTGTCACAGGAGTTGTAGCCCAGCTCACAGCACTGGTTACAGTTACCGGCCCTTTCAGTGCATCAGGCTACTGTGCTACTGTGCTAGCTTATCTAGAACAGGAAGAGCAAGGTGAGCCTAAAATTCAGGGCTCCTTGGTAAGGAGCTACAAAGAAAACAACTAGATTTGAGGGATCTGGGTGTCAGAATAAGCCTCCGCAGTGTGTATTGGAGATGGAACTGGTTCATGGCCCAGCGGCAGTGCAAGCATTTCCTCTGGTGTTAGAAACAAGCTCCCCTAAATGCAAGTCACAGGTTAGCACAGGTGCAGGACTTGGGCCTCTGTTTCTAGCCCCATGAGCTGTGTCTGTTTGAGGTTACCCAGGGTATAAACCAACTGTGCTGCCCTTCTTTGATGGGAATCGTTGACCTGTCCTTCAAAAGGACCAAGATTAACTTTACTCACTCCCCTTCTCTGTCTCAGTCTTACCTGAGAGCTGTTTTAAATGCAGCCAATGGGTCCAAATCAAAGCCTCGATGTTTATTGAAAGTATTGAATGGCAACAAACAGGGCCCTGTAGGCTTGGACTGCAGACAGCAAGGACATGCTTAAGTCAATTACATTTGACAATGATGTAATAGCTCAGCATAAGTGGCACCCCTTGGATCCCTAGTCTCTGCAAGCTGTCGGGGCTTTCAGCTGAGGTGCCAGGGAGCCCGGTGGCATCTGCAACACAAAGGAGGTGAAATGTGGCAGCAAATGTACAACTGCGTTCAGCTAATACGGGGGAAAGGTGATGTTTCGAGCCAAACATGAGGAGGCAAATGCTGAAAGCCTCCCTCTCTCTCTCTTTTTCCCCCACATACCCAGAAAAACTTATGGGAAAATGGTTCGTATAAGGCTCTGTATCTGATTCTCAGGGCGTCAGTGTAAACCTAGATTCGCGCCCAGGGGAGTGAAGGGGGATTTTTCTCCTCTTCCCGGGAGAAATGCCGAGACGTTACAGGATGCCTCCCTACAGCTGTCCCGGCTCTAGTAGCTGCTGTTCAAGAGCAGCTGGGCACTGTTGCCTAGAAGGGACCGGGGCTGACACAGCTTGGAGAGGAAACTTTCTCCGCCAGCTCGGGCTGGATGGAGTGACCGTGATCGCGGCTCCCTTCGCTGCGA
>NW_009953694.1:1426457-1426854 GCF_000747805.2 Chaetura pelagica | reverse complement strand
CAGCCGGGAGTTACGGTCCCGCGGAAATCCCCGCTCTTCTCCCGTCTCCCCGCAGCTCGCCCGCGGTCCCGGCTCTCGCTCCCGCAGCTTCTGGCGGTCTCCGAGCAATAGCTGTTGGGAGCTCTCTCCCTCACTCACTCGCTATTTCCCGGACCAAGGATCATCAAAGCGATCCTATGCCAAATTTATCCCAGATTGAAATCGGCTGGGGGAAGCCTTTCAGCAGCATTCGGTCTGCAGGGAGATGGTTTGGTTGCAAGATATACATATCGATTTCCCCTTCAGAAAACCTACCCTAGAAGTTAAAAGAGAAACAGGCGGTCGTTAGGTTCCTTTTCTGCCCTCTTCCGTGATCTATCTTCCCTCCATCTGGGCAGAGCTGAACTAAAGTTCAGCA
>NW_009953694.1:1366925-1426287 GCF_000747805.2 Chaetura pelagica | reverse complement strand
GCGAACAGTCCCGGAGGCGGCGGCAACCTGCGTCTCTTGCTGCGCATCCCGCGGGCACTGGCCGAGCAGTCTCACTCCCCCTGCCCTGCCCAAAGCCTCCGGGCATCTCCTGGGCGATCCTCCTGCGGCTGGCTTCTAGCCTGACAGATTTGCCCCTTTTTGTCCCCTCATCGAAAGCTAGCTGGCTAGGTAACGATCGCCTTTTCAGTCCTCCGCTCCTGTCTTATTCTCCCATCCTGGCGACCGAAACTTGGCTGTTCCCCGCCCAGGGCGGCAGAGGATGCCCTCCGGTGCCTTTTTCTGTTTAGCGTGAGAGAGTTAATTGCTCTCGCTAGTGTCACCGATGTCTTTCCGCGCTGCTATCCCGGCAGCAGTCCCGTCCCGGTGAGGCACACGCCAGCCGGCACAGGGGCCGGCACTGCCTGCCCTGCACCCGACCAGGTGGGCTCTGCCCCGCCGCTTCCGTGGGGCCGGCCGCGCTAGGGCTGTGGGCTGGGAAGGCAAACGCGGGGACGGCAGGTGGCAGGGCCAGCCCGGGCCCACTGCCCATCGCCCCTCGCTCCCGCCATCGCCAGCCCCTCGGAGAGCCTGCCCTGAGCACTGCGGAGCGCCCGACACCGGGCGGCTTGGCCCGGCCAGTGCCCCTGTACCCAGAGCAGGCTCCTCTCATCTCTGCAGGCGAGTGTGAGTCTGGACAGAGCTGGAAGGGGCTCTGCCGGCCAGCACCGGGGCTGGAACATAGTCGGGAGTTGGGAACAGTGGTCTGCAGGGGGCTCGGGTGCTCTCGGTCTCTTCGTCTTCCCGCCGGCAGCGCTTAGCACAGGGAGGGGGTGTTGGCAGAGCTGCCCAGCTGGACCCCGCTTTGCTCGGTGCCCAGCAGCACTCCTTCACTGGCAGCAAACGGCAGTGGGTATCTTTATGGCAGGATAAGCATGTCCAGGACCTGGCTACCCGAGCAAGGAAGCGGCTTTAAAGGATTGGAGAAAAAACAGCCTAAGGAGAAAGACCCCACCGGCTGGCAGTGATAACAGTCAAGGTTTTTTCCTACTTCTTTGCATGTCATGTAGTGCTCTTAATTCTGATTCAGATGAGGGCTTGGAGGCTACATTGTCTTGGAGGGCAGGTGAGCTCTGAATTCTTCCTAGCCACCCTGGGAAAGCTGAATCTGCCTATCACAGTCTCACTCCCCAGGGAAAGGAAGCTGTTGTACTCTTAAAGAGTTGCTGAAGGAATGGCATTGAGATGTCTGAACAGTGTCTGACTCTTCTTTAACATTTGACTGTATTAGTCTACTTTAGCCAAATGTGCCAGACAGGTAAAGATCTTGAAAACTTTACATACCATCAGTTTCATGAAAACTACTGTTTTCATGTAACAGTGCAATTAACAGACTATACTAGTTTGTCCTACTGAGAGAATGGCTTCAGCTTGTGTTCAGTGTTTATTAGACATCAGAGAACCCAAAGAGCGTTAAATCCTGCAGTACAAATCTGTGGAATAGTTGGCTTAATCAGCTCCACTGTGCATGTAACTTTTTTTTTTTTTTTTTTTTTTTTCCAAAATCTGAAATAAGACAGGGAAGATGTTCATCTGCCTTAGAATAAGAAATGTCCTCTTCCCAAACTATGACCCTTTCCCTTGCCTAAGTTAGGATGATAAGGGTTCATATATTGGGAGATGCCACGTGCAGTAGTTTTCCTTGATATTTAGCCTTGCTGAGGGCAGAGTGAGCCACAGACAAGTACTGGAGGTGCAGTGACAGGAGATACTGGTTCCCTGTTCATGGTGCTGAGAGCTGACCCAGTCAGTACCAAATGCTGGGGCTTCCTCTTTTCCTTGCTGTGCTCGATGCCCATTCTTGGGCAGGAAATAACTTTGAAACTCATGGAAACATTAGTCATGGTTAAACTTTCTCTGCTTTTGATTTCAAGTACGGTGGGATCAAAAGTCCCTCTCCCAGTCTCAGAGAGGACATGATTGCATTCTCAAATCATAGATCTGAACAGTTCATCTCTTGTGTGTTATTTAGGGTAAAGCTTGCTTAAAATTGGTTGGTACAAGCTTGCAGAGAAACTTCCACTGCAGCTGTACTGAGTGTCATATGGCTGCATTCAGTTTCAGCCTGCCTTTCCAATACAAACTCACTGATGTGTAGCTATGAGGTACAGATTTGTCAGTGAAAGATCCTAGTCTTTCCTTCCCTTCCATATTAACGCCCTGAAGATCTCCTTTTTCCTGCCCTTGCAGGTGGAAGCTTCTCCTCCCATTTGTTAACTCATAGATTATATTACCGTTTGGACTGCTAAAAAGTTGATAGAAAAACTCCTACAATTTCCTTAATTTATAGCCCAGATCCTACTGTGAATCTGAAGGAATTCTGCTCCCACTGATTAATTCCTCTCTGCCCATCTGCCTGTGGGATCTGATTGTGGCTCATCTCTTGGTAGAGATACTTGGGGAAAAAAAGGGTTCTTTCTCCTGACAACAGGGTAATTTCACTATGTTGTCTGCTGTTAAATGTGCTAGAGACAGGCATTGGTAAATGTGCAGCATATGCAGATCAGCTGCACTTTGAAAAGCTGTTTTCTCACCTTCCTAGGCAGCAGTTTAGGGATTTCAAGTCTTTCCCTGCCCTTAAGCTCTCAATCTGCCTTTAAAGGAGCTGGGTTTGGATGCTGTCAGTGCTCCTGTGTGGTTAAATAAACATGGCAGCAGATTGCCATGTGGAATCTAAGCCCTGTCAGATGCAGATCTGACCATCTACAGCATGAGCCAGACCTTATGGCTTAGGTGTTAGAATTTAATTCCTCCCAGAAGCTGAAAAATGTTCCAATGGGAAATTATTTAAAATCTTAAGCAGCTCCTTCTAGGCTTCCAGGCAAGGTTTCTGTCCTTGTATTTTAGTATGCATGGAGCTCTGAAGCTTACACGGAGAGTGATGATCTCATCTATGTGCAGTTTTTTTGCCAGTTATAAAGTTGTCCCATGGATAAATCAGGTAACAGGACTGCATCAGAGGCTGTGGTGAGAGCCAGGCTGCTTTTCCCAGTTCTGAATACATATTCATTGCTGATTTTTAGCCTAGGGGGCTAAAATTAACTCTGTACCTTGCGATACCAGTTACAGGAATCATCCGTTCTGGGGGTCCTTGATTAATAAGTATATGGAGAGCACACTGCCTTGATAGCTGTCTCCTCGGTTGCAGTTATTTTGCCACAGGCTGGGAGTTCAAAAGACTCCAAATCTCTCCTGCTTAGCCACTGTGATCTCGCAGCTCCGAGTCGCACCTCCTCGTGCGAATGTCTCTGGTGGGATTGAAGGCTGGCTGCAGTGAGGAAAGGTCAGCCGCTGGGCCCTGGGAAAGCCTGAAAGATCCAGGGCTTTTCTGTAGCCAGCAAGTCCCCCGTGAAAAGCCTGCACCTGAGCCGAACGGTTTTGATCTGAACTCTGGAATTTAGCGCTTTCTTCTGGCTACCTTCTAATTTGGCCTCGGGTCAAAATCATTTGACAAGAACAACACTGAGGACAAGTGCCCGCTCTTTTGGCCTTTATCTTTTCTAATTACCAGGAGCATCCCCGTACAATGGAGCGGCTCCTTATTCTAATCTCTTCTTCTTTACTTATCTCCATTTTCTCTCCCTCTGCTTTTGTCTTACAAAATCCCAGGCACCATTATTGAAAGGCTGGGTGCTAGGGTAAAAGGATCGTGCTGGGAGCAGCGGGCAAATGCTCTCTCAAAGCTACAGCTTATCGCTTTTTTTTCACCTGCATATTTGGAGGAAGTTTCTCTCAGCCCTGGTCTGTGTATCTCTGCTGCTGACTGGGAGCAAGAGGGAGTAACATGTTCTTTCTCTCCCTGTGTCCCACAGAGAAACCCGTCAGCCTGACTTACCGATGCCCCTGTCGCTTCTACGAGAGCAACGTGGCAAGAGCCAACGTTAAGCACCTCAAAATCCTCTCCACACCCAACTGCTCACTTCAGATTGTGTAAGTCTCTTGCTCTTTTCAGCTGGGTGCAAATCTCAGGTGTCCAAAGGAAAAGTCACTGAGCTGGTTCCTGCCTTGGTGGCTGCAGTTCAGCCTGTGTCTTACGCCATGCTTTCCAATTCATCCCTCTCTCCATGGGTCAGATACAGCTGGACCCAGCTTTACTCCAGACAAAGGAGCCCAGCTAGATGTTTCACAGCTGTGTTCTATCTTTGGGATATCCCAGTGACTATGTGATCCCCTGTCCTGTTCCCCCATGGGTATGTGAGCAGGTGTCAGGCTGTCCACCACCTTGGATGTAGAGCTTCTCACCTGGGGGAGAAGACCTTACAGTGGTCTGAGTTTTCTAAAGTTCCACTACTCCAGAGAAAACAGCTCAACAAGCAAAAGGAATAGTTGGATTTCACATAGCCTCCACAGGAGGTACAGACCATAAACCTGTGCTTGCCTGATCTAGGAACACACTTACAGGCAGTGGTTGACTTCAGTAAATCACAGAGCACAGAAATTATGAGTTCCCAATGAAAAATAATATCTTCATTTTTTGCAGATAACCCCCCACTCATTTTGCAGAAAATGAGGTGGTAAATATGTGCGTGTGTTTTTAGGGCGGTCTTTTTTGGTTTATTTGTTAAAGGATGATCCACTTCCTACTCTCCCAAAATTAAAAATCTTCAGAAGCAAAAACATAACATTCATCTTTTCATTACAAGGAAGCCTTTCTACCATCAGCTTCTGTTGACCTCCATAGGAAGGTTTTAGTGACTAGGCTGGGTTTCTATGCAGTGTGCTCATCACTAGTTCTGTCTTCAGTGCATGTTGAGCTCTTCCATTTGCAACTTCAGTTGCTGTAGAAATCCATTCTTTGTCATCCAAAACATTTCTGCACTCAGAAGATTGATGTGGTTTCATGAGATTTCTCAGGAATATACATATTTGTATCCATTCATGAACCAGTTTTAATTTTTTCTTTTTTAAACCACCCTGGATGGATCATACACATTTTCTCATGTGTGCTTCTGCCTTAGGATTTTGTGGAGGACTGTGAGAAAAATGTAAGCTTCAGCTGAGAAATAATTTATTTTCACAAAAATGGCAAAACCAGCTGTGACTAACTGATCTACCTATAAACAATTTTGGAGGCAAGCATCCAAAATAAAACAATGCATGGGTTTGTGCTCTTGGACTGTCAATGGATATCATAAGTGTCCCAGTACTACACCTTTGTAGAGGATTTGAAAATTTTTGGAGCAGTTTCAATAAAATAACAGGCATGTAAGACATGATAGAGTACACATTTGTCTCTTAATTCATGTGGGATTATAGTCATTAGAGATAGCTAAGAGCATGAAATGCAGAAACACAAACATCTCATGTTCTTGACCATTCCTGACCCAAAATATATTTGTTTGCAATGTAATTTAGTGGCACACAGAACATGTGAACCTATAGTTCACCATCTTTTTGTTACTTTATAAAAGGCAAGGTACTTAAAAACTTACTTCCAGCCAACCCTGAAACATCATGATTTTGAACTAGGTCTATTGAAACAGAAGCTGAAATGGAAATCAAAAATAACATATAAATTTTTCATCTTGATAGTTTTAAGTACACTCTGATTTTAGTGGACATGCATTATAAAATAAAGGTGTGGGTAGCTTAAAAGCTACCATTTTTAGGAATAGAGAAACTCAGGAAAATCATATAGTTTCAAAGACATATTTTGTGGTTTGGTTGTTTTTGTGTTGTTTATTTTTGTACAAGTACATTCCCTTTATGGTTCAGGGGAAATGTACATTAACAGAAAGCCTAAGAGCAGGCTTTTTGTCTTTGCCTTTGCCATCTCTCCAAAACCAGAAATCTCTCTGTCAATATCTACTTGTAGAAAGCCCACCCTAAATTCCCTGCTTTTCAGTATAGGGAAACAGGCATTTTTAACATGCAATTAATTGCATCCTGAAGTAGACACATAACCGGTTCAGCTTAACACTCACACAATTCCCATGTACAAGGAGCAGGGGCTGACAAGTTCAGAAATAATTATCTAAAAAAACCCCCAGTGTCTTAATATTAGGTGAGAGAAAATGCATTCCATGTGGCAGGAGGCTGGTTATGCGTGCATTTGTTTCTGTACCCTGCCAGGCCAGCTTAAGAGTTCCCAGGCATTGCTAACATCAGCAAATCCACTCTTGCTCCCTATTGGTATCACTTCACTGGAAATACTCCAGCTTGGCACTGCTGTAAAGGAAATATGAATTAAACTCATTTTTTTCTATATTGGCGTAGGGCTTGCAAGACAGGATCTTCAATGTGTTTATGTCACAACTCAGTTGTTGCATAACTTCAGACCAAGGAGCCTTTTTGACCTGTTATTTCTTACGCCACAGTTCTATATTCTGCAGATTTCTTTTTATAATGTGGGGAACATCTTGGCTTTCATCCAGTGGAGTGCTGAAAGAAGTACTCAACTTAGTCCTATGGGCATTTCCATGAAATTGCTGTTCTTGGCACTTTTGTATGTCCAGCAGGCTGTTTAAGGGGAAATGTCTGAGCAGCTGGGGCAGAGGCAGGTCACTCTGGGGAATGTGGGAGATCACAGTAGTCTCAAGAGGCCTTGAGATCTCTGGAAGGCAAGACCTGTTGATGGGGTTGAAAAGGTATTTGTACTTATTCTATATGAAAGATGCAGATGGCCCAAAAGCCTAATTCACAGGGAGCTCAAACTAGCTAAACAGTCTGTTGTAGAAAGCACGGCTTGGACATCCAGCAGGAACTCCTCAGGAGGTTTCTTCTTTTGTCATATGTCTGAATGAATACATGGGGAAAAACTTTAAAAAAAAAGCTATCGAGTGACCAGACCCTTTCAGAACTTCAAGAGGTGTGGTTTGGTGTCTGTCTTCAAAACATGTGAAGCTTCAATTTTGGGTTGAATCTGAAAGCTGTTCTTAATCAACTCCTTGCAAAAATGAGCTACATTTACTATGTCAGTATTTCCAAATGGAGTTTAGCTGTTGTCAGCACTGAACTCGTAACAGCCCAGGTATGAATTGGAAAACTAACATTCAAACCCTGCATATGTCCCACCCCCACATGCATCCCAGTATACACTGCAAGAATCTGCATCACAGGAGACAAATAGTACCAGAGTTTCAAAACTGGGATTATTTATAATAGGTACCTCATGGTACCATTATACCTATTCTCTTCATGGGTTAAATGAGAGCAGCACTGATACCCAAGGAAAACGAGGCATCTGCAGGATGGGGGGTTGATGTGGGCTGAGGAGCTTTGCACACTAGACTCACTCTGACTTTTTTCCTTTGGCAGTGCAAGGCTCAAGAGCAACAGCAAGCAAGTGTGCATTGATCCTAAGTTAAAGTGGATCCAGGAGTATCTGGAGAAAGCTTTAAACAAGTAAGGCAAGAGACAAATGGACTTAACAGCTAACATCCTGAGTTATTAAAGGGTAGAACATTAAGGGCTGGCTTTTACCATGTGGACAAAGTTTCGAAGATGAGTTTGGAGTTGACCTAGTCTGTTAAAACAGCAGCTTCTAGTACATCCCAAATGTTAAACTAAGTGTTTTGCCAGAGTTTGGGGCAAAATCTATCCTAATGAATCTATTCTGGGGTACCCAACTCATCCTTTTTTTAAAAAAAAAAAGCCGTTCTCCCAAGGAAAATGCTTCCTTTATGCCCCCTCTTCCCCAAGTCAAACTACAATTACTTCAGAACTCATATTGTTCCTGTTTCTTTGGAGCCCCTTCTCCATGTTACACTGGGGGTCTGTTTGCACAGGCAGATGAGGCCAAGGGAGTCTTGGGGCTAAAATTTGCTTCTCTACTAGCCAGCGCACAGTGCTGTTAATATCAGCCAAGATGAGATGTGCTGCCATGAATAAGGCTCTTCCACAAGGCCAAGGGAAAATCAGCTGTACTTGGCAAATTCAGACTTTTAAAATCTATTTTTATTCCCTTTGAAAGCGGGTGACTCTGACTACTCTGAGGTGGACCCAGCCTATCTCAGTTCAATTTTCTGGTAACCAAGAGCAGCACTGAGAACATTTCCATGCTGAGTTGCAGGGGACGGTTCCAGTCTTCCTGGGATGAAAACTGAGACATGTGATGGTACAAAGTATTTCCCTGCTTGCCCAGAGCCCTACTGCAGTAAGTCCAGCAGTGGAATTTTGGCCAGCAAGCCTACCTGTGCCTTCAGTACCCCTCCCACCCTTGCCACCACATTCCCACCCCTCAATAACCTCACTGTATGCTGGACCTTGTCACCCCTGCATCTGTAGGGTAAAGGCAGGGCTGGAATCCAGTCATTTGCAAAAGCTATGCATTCTTAGAGAAATGTTGGGAAGGGTATGGCCCCAGGGCAGATGTGAGGCAGTACGGGTAGCTGAATGCCCTCCACTCTTTTCTTTGTAAATGGATCTGCAAAACAAAGGGCAGAGTTTGGAAAAAAAAAAAAAAAGAAAAGAAAGGTCTGTTCTCCTGTGTTTTTGCAATAAGCAAGAGGAAAATGCTACCAGAAGTAGCAAGATTTCTCCATGTAGCCCTCTTGGGCCAAGAGTGAAGAGGAGGAAGCAAGTAGACCAGCTAACAGACTGTGATTCCAGCCCTGACAGCTTTTCCCATCTCATCCATTGCTCAGTGCCTTCTTTGCTTCCAGCACTCAGCCCTTTTGTCCTTTGGGCAAGTTCTCTGCAGAGGTAAATCAGGCTAATGCTACCAGGATGGTTTTGAATATAGGCACAACTGAATGTAAGACCAGGATGTGGGCCTATGCTGACTATTCTAGAGGCTTGAGCTACTTTGTTTTCCAGCTCAGGAAAATCCTCATGCCCCTGCTTAAGTTTCAGTTTGTTGTCATCCCCAGTGAAGCCCTTGGTACTGCTCATAAGACCTGAAATTTAAGAAGTGCTTCAGAAATTTGTGGGGTTGGGCAAATATGATTATGTGCTCAGATCTTGCTTGCCTGACTTAGGACAACAACTCACCTGGAACATGTTCTGCTCTCACTTCCACAAGTGAAGATCCAGGGCCAGCTCTACTGAAACCAGTGAGCCTGTGCCTGATTTCCAGCCAGATTCTGAGTTTTGTTTACCTAACACTAATCCAGAAGCAATTCTGATAATTTGGTGAATTTCATCCTGGTTTACATTGAGTAACAGAAGAAAATTTGGTCTGAGCTCTATGAAGTAAGGTGACAGAAAGCATATATCTCCAACACCTGATCCTGTAATCCTGGCATTGTTTTTGTATTCCAACTAGTAATGTTATCACTAGTGGCATTTTTTTGTATTCCAGCTAGTAATGCTATCACCAGGGGCATTTTCATGCTCCACAGACAGTCAGGGGTCTGTCTGTAGCATTTTCACAAGGCATGTTTTTGTTATATTTTAGTGCACAGCTTTGATTTCTTCAATGAAATGTACTTTGGAATATATTTATAGCGCATCAAACAATTCATATATTTGAATTGGAGCCATATGAATGTTGGTAGTTTAAAACACCAATATCCCTCTAAACTACTAACAGTTTGTAAAATAAATCTATATAGATCTATAAATGTTAATGTAGCTATCAATTTCAATCAGCCATATATTATATTTTTTCACTTGTACTGAAATTGTATGAAATGTGACAATACCCTATATGCACTAGCAATAAACTGGCTAATTGTTTCATGTTATGAAAACCCAATTGTACATGGGAATTTATTTTTCTGGAATAAAATCAATACGTTTTGTAGAAAGGGCTCTTGTAATTGCTTAAGTAAAATCAAATTTGTCAAAACATCTTAATCTATACCAGTGCTTTAATACAAGAACATTTTCTGTTTTATAATGTGCAGCTAAGGGCATGGAAAAGTTCATAGAATATGGTAGTCCAATGTTTGTGAAACTAGAGATGGTTTTAGTAGGGAATTATTTTTTTCTCACTAATTCTGCTTAGCCTTTATTATTGCTTTATATTCATCACATCTCCATGTAACATACACAGTTCTGAGATATCAGTAAAATACATTCAGGCTGTCAGGAATTCACATTCCTTAACAGGCTTTAAAAATCATTGTGCAGCTGCTGTGGCCAACATCATTCAGCATTCATCCATTTTATAGACAAGGTGCAAACCAGTACTTTCTTGAAATAGCTAACAAACCCTTTATCACTTCCAGGCAATTCCAGTCATCATTTACAGCACATTGACAGCCTTTCCTTTCTCTCTTCATGCAAGGATATGCAACATCAGGCCTTTGCAGAGTTAACAGAGCCCAAAACAGCAACCAGTTTGCCAGCTGTCAGGTTAATATAGTCCCACCACGGAAATTCCGGTATTCCAAGATGCTGGAGTCCATTAAGCTCAGTGGCTACTGCTGGCACAGATGAGGGAGCTGATGGATCTGGAGAAGATAAACAAAGTCAAATAGGAAAAACATTTCTCTTGAGCCCACTGGGAGAAAGGAAAATCCCAACTTGTAGGGGCTGTCTGTGATGGGAGCCAAGCCCTGCTGCTGCCTTCCTACATAGTATTTGTTAGCCCTGGTGCGGCAGCACTTCCTGGTTTCTGACCTCTTTTGTTAATAAGGGCTGAAATGCAAGATGCCAAAACAACTACCTCTCAGTACTCCATGAAGCATGTGCTAGGTGGATGACCCACATCATGGGGGACAATGTAGGTGACTATCTTTACAGCCTTGTTTTAAGGCATTAGATGTCCACAAATCCCATAAAGTAGACACCAGTTCTTGTTAATGTCAGTGGGAACGCTGGACTGGAAGCCAGAAATTCAGCCTCCCTCTGCTTTCATTGTACCTCAGGGGTTACAGTGCGGATGATGAGGCCCCTGGCTGACAAGTTCGAGCAGGCATTTGGGGAGGCTTCAGTGTTTTGGGGAAAAGAGTTGTTCTGGTTTCAGAATTTGCAAAATTCCTGACATCATGGCACTCTCATTTGCCTAGCATCCTCTGAGGCAGAGGGTACCTGAAAGGGGATGTTATCATCATTTTCACCCTGCCAGCAAGACGTGAAGGGACCATAGAATGAATGTGAATATGGTCTTTGTATATGGATAATTTATGGCAGTCTTTTTTGTATTTTTCTTTTAATTTAGACCACGTCATCGCACTCATAAAAAAAAGCAACAGAAGAAACGGGGCCCACTCTGCCCTTCCCGTGCAACACCACTAAAGTCTCCAGGGAGAAAGAATGGTAGGAGGCATTAGTTTGTGAGCTGGGATACCTCAGGTTAAAATCCCTGCTCTTCCACTGACCATCCTATGTAACCTTGGGCAAATATGTTAGCCTATCCAGACCTCCTTTTTTTCCTATATCTGTTGAGGTTAACTTCTGTATCTGCCCTGTAGAGCAGCATTATATAGATAAAACTCTTTAAACAGGGGAAAGTTCAGCCACAACAGAGGTGGGAAAATTTTTGCATTTTAAGGGTGGAAAAATGGACACCCAAAGAGGCCAAAATAACCCTGAAGTAAAGCCAAGGTTAAAAACAGGGTAAAGGTTTGAAAGCCCTATTTCTTTTAGCTGGCCATATTCCTCCAATATCAAACTGTCAAACTATAAATAACAACTGTGAATTTATCACTGGTGTTTTTTTAACTACATATGCAGCACTGTGTGGTGACAACATGGTTTGGTGCATTGGTGACTGGGTGGTATGTCTCCAATGGGAGATGCAAAGCAAGTCACAGAGAATGGTGTTACTTGTGCCAATGCTCTGGATGTCCCAGTTGCTTTTGTTTTACCACCAGTGTGATGTGTCCTACCTTTCTGTACCAAAAGAAACAGGGTTACTCTTGTGGGGTATTAAAAACATATATTCAAAGAGGAAAATTTTACTCATGGCTTAGTCATCTTTATGCCTAGATGAGTTTTCCAAGGCTACCTTCTTCACTGAGAGTAGCATCAGTCATCTTTGGTTGTGGTCACACTGTCTTACTTGTCCAGCAGGCATTATTGAAAGGGATGCTTGTTCTGTTCCTGTAGGCTAGATGAGATGTACTCGGACATCAGCGTTTTTGAATACCTGGTGTTTAACCCTCTGACACTTGTAGCTTAGCCTTCATGACCTCATCTAGATTGTTAAAGGCCAATAAGCCTGGAGCAAGAGTAGAGGTCACTTCAGGCAAAACCTGGAGGACACCAGCACAGACTGCCTCTTTGTTCTGAGTGAACCCTGCACACAGTACACTTGCACTTTGCTGTGATGCTTAACCCACCACTGGCCCTGTGTTCCATGCTCACACTGAGCATGGGAGACTCAATTTGTCTGCCTCCTACCCTGAACTCCCTATCTCTGCTCTTAATGCGTCACACATTTACTGTGCAGCATGTGACTTCTTGCCTCCCTGTCACCCCACCTTCACTGGGCAGCTGGTCACCACGTTGTGCCACCCAGCTGCTCACACTGGGTGAGGCCGCAGAGCAGGGAGGCCATGGGGATGTCTCCTAGCCAGGCAGAATACTTGAAGGCCTCTGCCCTCAGATCACCTCGTGGTAGGAGCTGAACACCAAAAAGAGCACAGCATGTGCTCTGTGTTCATTCATCCTCACAGAGGCCTGACACCCTGTGGAGCTGCAGTCCATGATCTCCAGCAGAGCTATGGGGGAGGTGCAGGTAGAGGAGGCATTCCTGGTGCCACTTGCTCCAGTAGTCTGGGGCCACTCACAAATGATTAATCCCTCCTCATGGCTGTTGGGTTGTTGTGGGGTTTTTTGCCACGTCTCTTTGCCCTCTCATAATTCTTTGCTCTGCCTTTCAAGTCCAGAATAAGCTTCCTAGTCAGCCTTCCTTCTATGTTAGCTGTGAACACCTTACTAACTGTGATGAGTACAACCTGCCCAAAATAACTATTGCTGGGTTTACCCTGTTGGGTCCCAGTAGCTCCTTGTGGAGAACTTAACCCCAAATGTCTGACAAATACTGGTTGGAGGGGCTGCAAAAGAAATGCCTTTGGGTTAGTCCAGACACAGATTTGCTGTTTGACTAGGCCTGATATCAAAGCTTTTGCAACTGAAATAAACCTTAATAGTGTTTCACTCTGTTCTTCATCAACAGGAGGTTCAAGATGTAAGAGGCAAGCATTGTAAGCCGTCTACAGGATTTCTTACTGTAGGACCCAGAGAGCAGATAACCAGTATTAGGGAATGAATACATTTCACTGTTATCATGCAGCACAAAAGCAACGCTTCATGCATTTCCAAGGGTGTTGGGGTTTGAGTTTTTTGGTTTTTGTGTGATGTTTTTTTGTTCATGTGGTTGGTGGTTTTTTAGTTGTTTTCTGTTGTTGTTTTCCACAAACTGGCTTGCTTTCACAGTGCTATTTTTATATAATAAGATGTAAGTATTTGAGAAAACTATGGTTTTATACAGGTTGGTTTATTACCTAGCACTGAGGGCAGATATGAATTTAAACTAACAACATGTTATTATGTAATATTTTATTTCATTTGTTATGTAGACATCCTGCTTTATTTAACTTTCTTTTGGTTCATGCAAGTCTCCTGGAGTTTTAAACCTAGAAGGACATGAACTGTACAGTGCAATGATATTGTGTAATTAGTGGAAGGACTCCTTGCCTGCAGAAGTCATCGAGGCCAAGAACATAGGAAAGCTAAAAAACATCAGACATTGATGAAAGTGGACAGCATTACTGTGGGTGGCATTTATATGTATTTTGTGTGAGGAATTAAACTCAGGGCTACAGGGCTAAAGCCCTTCTCCATAGATCATAGACCTTGGTGATGGCTATGAGCAGCTGGGTCAATGCAAATCTGGTTTTGTAGGATGCTAGTAGTTAGCTTGTAGTAGTTGTGTGTGTTAGGAGCCACAACACTGATCTGATGTCACCTGGCATTTCCTATGTTCCTGTGTTTCTGATGAAAAATTTTAGCACAAAAAGGAATGTGTTATTAAGGACTAACCACACGATTACATTGCAAGTTGCTAGAGGGGTCAGATATGCTGCCGTGCACCAGGTGTCTCTTCCCACCCATCCACAGGAGGTGTCTTCATCTTGCCTGGCTAGCTTTGCACTGAAGTATGTGGAGATGCATTCATGTGACCCTTCACCAAGGACACTGTAGCCTTGGCTACTAAATAGTCACACAGACCTGAAGGCAGTAACAGCTTTGATTGCTTTGGAGATACCCAAAAGAAGATATCTGGCTATATCTTTGGAGAAAAGAGATGCCTGGGCCAAGAGGGGGTCTGCTCCATGTGTGGAAAGACTGGTGTTACTGAGGTGTAGAAATGAAGGCCAACACTTGCTGTCCACCGGCAGTCACGGCCCTGTTTGCTGGTTAACAGGACAGCCTCTGGAATTTCCTTTGCAAATTACACCCAGGGACAAGTACCACTTCTTGCACCAATGTGCTGTCTCAGCCAGAAATGTGTTTATCCTGATTCCTACCTGCATATGCATGATTTTTTATATATAGTGTATGGGAAGACAGCTGCAGTACTGTGATAATCATGTGATGCTGAGCACTGGGACTGGGGGGAAGCACATTTGTGCAGCACAATGCTTGTGTCTGTATGTGTGTTGTAGATAAAAAAAATGTTGTAAGATGGTAAATTCTTTTGAGCAGTTTGCTTCAAAAAGAATCGTCCTTCTTCCTTGCAGCCTGTGTCAGGAACACTGAGAGGGGTGTTTCACTAAGCACTGTTTTTCATGGCAAGCATCTTTAGTGCAAAAGAGGCACTTCAGCTAGGAATGACCTTATTTCCATGTGGATTCAGGTAAAAATCTTATGGTTTCCTCTCTGTAAAACAATACAATTACAGAATGCTTCAGCTGGGACCCCATCACTTTATTTGCTTTAAAGTAGAAATCAACTGCTAAAAAGTATGTGCCTAAAAAGTATGTGTGTGATTTTGACTCTCCTTCTGTTGTTACCATTACCAGCCTGGTGCTTTAAGTCTATTGTGTCTCTGTTTTGAAAGGTCTGGTACCACTGCACTTGATGAGAACTGGAGTGTTGATTTAATTAGAATAGGATCGGATCCTCTGTTGTAACGGTAAAGACAGAAAGAACTTTTATGAGAAAACTAGAATGTCTTGTGTCTTCCCTGGACTGTACTTTATATCCTAGGGTCCATCTCCTGTCCCCACACATGCACCTGCAATTGCTAATCATTTGCAAGAGGCAAATGTGTGAGTGTTAAAGACAAGAATGACTTTTGGGAAAGAGTGGAAGAATCTTGATTCTCCCACAAATATGGAGCTTGCCCTTCTCCCCCAGGAAGGTGCATTCTTCACACTTACTCCCCATCAAAGGAAAACTTGAGATCCTCTGGTGTAAATGGAAAGTCAAGTAATCCTCTGATTTTGATTCAACAGCATAAATTGCTAATGATGATAAAGGCCATGAAGGTTTTGTTTCTAAAGAAAACATCAGATTTCCAGTAGAAAGATGGGGTGGGTAGATATGACTGTACAGCCTTTCCAGTGCTCTGCTGTGGTCCTCATTAACAGAGAGTGCATCTGGGGTCAACATACACAAAGAAAGGTCTCTGGGCACATGCCAAGCCCACATTACAGCCTGAGCAAACAGACTACTTTGACAGAAGCATTGAGATGGGCAGAGGGCTGGAGCTCCTGAAGCAAAGCCCAGGGTTCCAGCTTGGGACAGTAATAACCAGATAGTGGAGATACTGCAGAAAATGGGTTAACTTGTCAACCTTCTTGAGGCAAACCAGTAGATACTACAGGGCTAGACTGTGCTAAAAGAAGGGTATTTGTGCTTGGGAGAAACAGATGAGTAGCAGCAGGAAGGAAAGGAACTCTGCCAGGCTAGGGCATTTACAACCAGGTGGTGGTTGTCTGGGTGCCTTTTGGGCTGTCTGCAGCTGGCATTTCTTTGAGCGTCACACTGGATCCTGACACCAAAGCACCTGTGTCTATTCAGTATTCATGTAGATGAGACCATTCAGGGCATGGAGCTGCTCTTGGGGGTACAGCATTATGTCCCTCCCTTATCTGGGCATGGTTGACCCCAGCATGAGTGCAGGTGTGGCACACACCAGGCCAGAAGTAACTGAAGTCTTCAGTGAGAACATGATGAAAGCTTTCTCTTGCTTTAGACCAAAACTCAAACTCAAGGAGGAAGCTTTGTTCTTTGCCTGACATTATCTGCATGATGCATCAGGAGGAGCAACATTACCTTTCATGCCAGGGAAATCAATCACTTGGCTGCCCTGGGCACCCTGTGCTTCCTGGTGCATCACACCCTGTTTCTTCTGTGCATCCCACGCTGTTTCTTCTGCACACACCTCAGCCTTAGAAGGCTGAGAAGCAGCATTAGCAGAAAACCACTTGAGGAGAGCACAAGATTTTCCTTTCTGCCTTTAACTGTTGACCAAAGACACAATCAGGGAAAAAACTTTGGGGAGATGAGTGTGATATAGGGACTACACATGAAGAGAAGGAAGGAAAAAACACTGAACAGATGCTGAAAAAGCAGCTTCCATAAATGTGAAAATGTCACGTGTGGTATTTTCAAAGTGCAGCTGTCAAATCCTGAGGTTGGATTATTATTTTTTTTTTAAAGAATAGATGGTATTTATTGCTGTGCTAATTTTTTATTTATACTTGCTTGATAATTGTATGTAGTCATATCTTACCTGAATTCTGACTGAGGAAGGATGAAGGGTGACTTTCTGATGTGTTTTTAACTGAGATCTTTCAGTAAAGATGACTGTTCAATTTTGCAATGAAAGCTATATTTGAAGTTAAATATACAGATTTTTTGAAAATGCAGCTCCTATAGAAGTTTCTGTTACTATTTTCCCTTTGTTAGCATCTAGAGGGTCCTTCTTTTCTCTGGCAAATTATTTTGAGTAATGTGATTTAAAGTAACCAGGGTTTTTTTTGAGAACGCATCACCTAAAATCTGAAATTTTGTTTTTACCAACATTCCACCAAGACAAGCCTTTTCTGCAAACATGAAACTCTGGTGGCCACAGAGAAGAAAATGTATCATGATGAAAGGACTGCATGAACCTCCCATCTTCCACTCCTTAGGAGCTCAGTGTGGTAAATATTGTACTTCATATTTTTATTAGGTAAAAGGAAGTATCTTCCCAAATAATGTGAAAAAGGGCTTGTATTTTTGTTCCTATAAGGCAGCTTTTATGGACAAGTTATACTGTGCTTTTCAAATTACTCCTTTCATAGAATATTTTTTAAATAAACACATTTATATTGTAATTTCTCCCATAAATGTGTATGCACTTAAAATTTCCCTAATAAAAATGTCTACCTAAATGAAATTATACATGCTTTTGCTTTTTCTTTTGCTCATATACAAGCAGCTAAAATCTTCACATCAGAAAAAAACATTCAGAGGTACTTTAAGTGTCCAGTTTCAAGGATGCTTCTATGTAGCCACGTCAGCTCAGACTCTGCAGGGAACCTGAGGCAAAATGCCCACAGGGTTTGGCAGGGAGCAGCAGCCTAGCAGATTGAAATGTGACTTTGAAAAAGAAGGGGCGGAACGGGGAGGGTTTATTGTTTTGTTTTGTTTTGTTTTCGTTTTCTTTTCCCAGCTTGTCTTCTGCAATAGGTTTTCAGTGGAATCGAAAACTGTGAGCTGGTTTTGAGGCAGCAACGAGGATGTCATCATCCTCTGTGCTGGAGAAGGGATGGAGGTTTCTTTGAAAAGCCTAAAGGATGTCAGAGGATGTCTTTGATAAAAGAGCAGATGTTGTGAACAACAGCCTCCTTGGGGATGGTTTTCCCAGGGCACAGCAGGGTCAGACTTCAATATGGAGGTGGGGATGGTTTTAGAGGCTTGTAGGACTGGCTTGAGAACCTGGAGGAATAAACCTCACTTGGATGATTGTCACAGGGAATTTGCTGTGAGTTTCAAAACAATGAGTAAAAAACTGGCTTTTGTCAGTTCCTTCCCTCATCTCCAAGTCCCCATGGCAGAGGAAAAGTGTCTCCTCAAGTGGCCCTGTTTCCTTCACAGCTGCCCTGTCCCAGCATGCCAGTTCTTCTGGGTCCATCCGTTGCAACCACACAGGTGAATCGCAGCCCTAAGTACAGCTCTGGCTGGAGCAAAGGTTAGGGATAATTTAATATCTCATAACAGTGAAACAGAGCTTGAACCTTAACAAGCTTCTTATTCAATAAATATTTCTTGGCTAAATTGATACGAGGGAAAAGACATGCAAAAAAACCAAACCAAAAACAACGGAAAAGGGAAATGTAGATGACTGATGATCTCTTTGCAAATCCAGCACTGATTTAGTAAGTGCTTATGAAAAACTGAGAAGGTAATTGTGAGTGCAGATGGTCAGTGAGAGATTCCCAGGCCACAGGGAAATGCATTGGGAGTAATAAGCTACAAAATTACACATTAATATTAAGAAAAGGTCCCATGTTCTGTGGACCACTTTGTTATGACTTTCATGAGGTCTTTTCTCTTGAATGTGAAAGTCTTGGTTCTTATTACCTCAGCAAAGCATCATGGCAATATAACCACAAAATGTCTAGGAATTAAAGTTGAACCCACCTTATTAGCACATCTGGCTCTCTTCATAGGCAGCTTTCCAATTTAGCAAGCTAAAAGAAATCAGCTGCATTCATGGCCTCAGCCATCCTGACACTGATTATGGGCTGGATTTATTAGGCCCTGTTGTGGTAGAGGTCAGAAGACAGCATGAGAAATACCCCTGCTTCTTGGAACCAGTTGGGAATGTTTGTTACCACTGAGGATGTTACCTAGGATCTGCTGTGGTGCTACATGGTAGCACCACGTGTAGTGCTACAAGGGTCAGTCCTAGGTTCTGATGAACATCTCCCAGTTTTATAAAGCTACTTGCTCTCAAGTCATCCTCCGAGTCCCTCAGACAAAACAAATATGTAGGTTTCGGATTAGGGAAGACAAAATGAAAAAAAAAAAATATTAAAAATTAAAAAACAACAACAACAAGGTCTAGAAACTGAAGCCAGAGAAATTCAAACTGAAAGCAGATTTCTAAGTGTGGAATTGATTAGCCTTTGGAACACATTCCCCAAGAAAGGGGGAGAAAGCCCTGATTGTTCCTATGTCTTCAGATTGGGGCTGAACACCATTGTGGTGTTAGCCACATAGAGCTCCCTGGGCTCTCAGAGGCCACAAAATGAAGTTGTCTTGCCTCTGTTACCAACAGGGACAGATGAGATTATCTAATGACCCCTCTGGTCTCAGAAATCTGCATGCAGAAAGCTCTGGTTTCAAGGGAGCATTCCTCAGCACGTCTGTGATTAATAACAGCAGTACATCATAATCTCTCCCAACTCTCCTTGGACTAAGGCTGAGGATGGTTCCTGCTATTACACAGGGGACAGATTCGGGGTAAAAGACTTATATTTCTGGTCACAAAGATTGCCCACCAGCTGGAGGGCCAGAAGCATGGTAGTCAGAGAAGGTTGCAGCCCTGTCCATGTCCATGAACCCCTCGACTCTGCAAGTAAGCAGAGTTTGACAGGAGCACTCACACCAGTGATCTTCTCTTGTAGGAACTCCCTGAGTTTCTTCTCTCTCTGTTTTTGTCCCTAACCCTTATTTGTCCTTCATTCAGTCATCTGGCTCTTTAAGAACCTCATCTTTCCTCTTAGCCACAGTAGCCACAGCTCAACTGACAAGTACTGTTGATTTAAAACCTTCTGCCAGTCATCAGCACCTTCCTGCTTCCTCACCCTTGTTGGTGCTCTCTGGTTAATCCATTTCCAATCTCTGAAAGAAGTTGTAGGACATTTTATTTCTGTTCTTTGCATCCACTGTATCAGAGGAGAATCCAGGGTCCTTTCAGAGAGAAGCTGCCTGACAGCTGCTAGGGAGCTGTTTGGCTTGTGCTCTTGGGCTCGTTCCTATCTGTGGAGTCTGATCTGTCTTCCCTTGCCCACCACAGCAACACCCTTTGGCACATTGGTATGTCCTTGGCTCACATGGCTTGCAGCTCCTCCCTCTACAGCCATACATTCGTCGTGGCAGCCGCTGAGGAAACATGGTGACCTGTTATTGCTTCCCTCCCACTGCCAGTAAATAGCTGATCCTTGATGTAGTAGCTTTGGGAGACCAAAAGGGTACTTTAGGCTTTCTGCAAACCCAACTCAGACCACCATGGCTTGAACAGAGAGTGAAGTCTAGCACAGACTGTCAAGAGGTGGAAAAACACAACTGAATAACAGAAGGACAGAAGTTCAAAATGCTGCTGTAGCTGACTGAAACCTCAAAAACCTGTGTATTTTTCCACCCAGAAGATCTACAATCACTTCCAGCTGCCTAGCATACTGCATGATTTACTACAGTGCCTGGAACAAGATTTTGGCTGTGGGGAAACACATTTGTATGTTGCCTGTAAAAACAGCAAATCTGAAAAAGATTACACTCTGGATGTTGTTCAGTGTGTGTAAAAAAACTCAAATCACCAGATCACCAAGGCATTGGCATACACTATCACAGAAATATCTAAACCCAATATCTAATACCTAGCACACATTGTTTACCTCTGAGCACCAGAGAGACACTTAGAACACTTCAGACTACGCTGCTCAATTCCGATGCCAAGGGAAGCCTACTTAGGTGAGCAAATGCCAAGCCCCATTGCCTAGCTTGGCCCATGTTTTCTAAATTAGAGCCTTCCCATACAGCAAAGCACTAGTAAAATAGTTCTGAAAAAATATTTGGGAAAGCAGAAGGAAAAAGAGAGGAATTAGTTTGGTTTTTTTTTCCAAATAGTAATACTACAAATACAAACAGAAATCAAACCCTATGTGCCCTATCTACAGTCACAAAAGCAGCTGGATGACTGCCATCGTGCTAAGTGCCCACATTCAAGCTTAAGGTCCTCCTAGTAACTTTCAAGGCTTTCGTCATCCTAGTTATCCCATAATTTCTCTTACCTGTGTTATTACTAGCTGAACAATTTACTCGAGGCACTGTTACTAAGGCATTGGTACCCCTCCCTGCCCCTTGGTGTCCCCAGAGCAAACATGTGGTCTTGCCAAGCAAGGGGGAAGAGTCCAGAGGTACTTCCAGAATGTACAAGCCTTCATTTCCCTACTCTTGCATCCTGTCTCTCAGTCTGATTTTCTCACTATCCGTTATGAAGACAAAGAGGACAAGGCCCTGATACGCAAGAGTTGCATAAAGACAGAATGATAACAATAATCCCTACCTGAGAGATGTTGTGGTTGAAGATCTGCTCTGCTGGGCTCTTAATTAAACATACATGTTCTGAGGAATGTAAATATCTGTCTCTTTGTTGGGTGTTGAAGAAGTATCACACAAGACTCGGGATGACTTGTCAGGCAAGAAAAAAAGTACAGACCATCTAATTTCACATTCGCCTCTTTGACCATATGCAAGATTTGGTTAACAGAAACTATTTCAGTTCCTTGGAGGGGTGGAGTAATATAAAAATATAATGGAGAAGTGATCAGGAGAAGCAAGGCTTCCCAGTCATTCATTTACAAGAGAGAAACACCAGCGAGGGTGCTGGGCAGGCAGGAGATGCACAGATCTGAGCTGTGCAACTCACTCTGCACAGTTCCCATGTGGCTTGCTCCCATGTGAGTCTTCGCAGAACTCACCCCGTGTATCATTGTTTTGGGCACCCAGCCATCCTGGCTCCTCCCCCCTCTCTCTCCCCATCCACTCCCTCCTTCCTCACTTTTAACTACTTTAAGATTTCTCTTTCCTGCTGCCGTATTATTTGTTGCTGACTTTGGACATTCTTTATTGCCTTTCATCAGGCTTCCCAGTGCTCACACACTCGCTGTTGGTTTGGCCCGCTCTGCCTTTTGTCTGTGCAAAAACAAAAGCTTTATCTGTTGCCCAGAGACCATGGTGACTTCAGGGTTTTCCCAGTGCCAGCACCTAATTGCAAACAAATGGAAGTCCCCAGATATGTCCTCAGCAACACTGTGTCTTGGGTGGAAGGACCTGATTCTCCTCACTCTGCACTGTGGGACTGGTGAAATGCTAGTGATTTACAACAGTGTATCTCAGAATGCCATCTGGCCTTCAGCAATCTAGCAGCCTTGGAAGAGAAGGCGTAAAAGCCACACAATGCTCATGACATGAATATCTCAAATGTCTGGTTTCCCTTAACGTCAATGGATAAAGGGTAGTTGATTGCAATGAGCAATCTGGGCACTCTTCAGAAAAGCCAGAGCACAGAAGCAAATGGCACAGTGTTTCCACTCCTCACAAAGGGATCACCACTCCGTGACAAGGACTGCCAGAGAGAGGCATATGGAGCAGGAAATCTGGCTGGAAGTGTGTGGTTCACATGCCATACACAGACACTCCACTGCCCAGCACACAGAGCTGCTTGAAAATTAGACTTCCACCCAGTAGAAAGAGAGAGATTCTCAGTACTCTTGACATTTGTTTTTACTCCAAGGCAGAGCAAAAAAAAAAAGTCTGCGTATCATGTTTTCTTGTGCAATGGACAGTTTGGAAAGGATTCAATCAGGAAATGTCAAAATAATTTGTTCTGCTCAAATTGACAGTTGGATCTGCCTGTGTGTCATAGTGACTCATAGGAGGTGCAGATCCAACAGTTCACCCTATCCTGAGTTTCCCAGGATGGACTACATCTCCTGTGCTGCATTGCTGTTGTGGCCCATTTATAACTTATTGTAACACATTAGCCAAAGGTGTTTCATGGGGCTTACTGTTTCTTCACAGCATCTAGCTCAAAAAAGATAGTTAGAGCATGAAGAAGAATCTGGGAGCTTGGACAGGCACTGAGCAGGTCAATTTAATCTGAAATTTTTCATTATTATTTTTACCCCATGCAGATAACACAAAAATATTTACAAACTTTCCCAGAAACACTTCAATTTCATAGAGAATAAATACTCTGGAAGAAAATCCTGAATCACCTCTAAAATTTCTGGCAAGTTATCTCTTAGCTGCTATTAATTATTTTATTTGCCACTCCTCACCTTATTTGACTTCACTGGGGAATCATTCCGAGATATTGATCAGCAAATAAACAACCCCAAGTCCTGCCAACATTATTTCTGCCTCTGTTGATCTCAAGAACTTCCTTTCTCCTTTTTCTGAGAGTCTGCACAGTCTCACCCCAAGCAACAATCCCACCATCCTGCGTGAGGGCTGATAACAGAAAGAAGAGAGGGAGGATTATACTTGCTTGCCCACTAGCAAACAGATCTGGATATATATATATATATATATATACACACACATATAGTCTGACTGATTTTCTTGGAATTCAAACATTCAGTGGGAATATGGCTATGCCTGTTAACTTTTCGTGGGAAAGTCCAAATGCTCTGAGGTGACTTTTTCAGTCTCTCTCAATAGTGTTCAACTGTTTCTCTTTCATGATATTGAAACCTGTAGTTCTGATAAGGTAAAATGGTTTGTTTTGACTACAACATTTCAAATATGATCTAGTAATATAACACAGCAGAGCAACATCAAAAGTAGATGTTTTTATCTTTTTGAAATTAAATATATTCCCAAATAAAATATTTTTTGTGTAAATAGTCTTCCTGCAAGAAGTTATGATATTCTGACTTCCCCTGAGCCAATTAATAATGGAAACAAATGGTGAAACATCAGCAGTTCTCAGGGGGCAAAAAAAAAATAATTTTATTTATTTATTTATTTATTACCAGTTCTAACAGCCTCTCAAAACCAGAGTTTGGGAAAGAGAAACTTTAGAGGAACAGAAGACTGATTTTTCCATCTGGCCAAACTGAAGCACTGAGGGTAGGTCCCAGCAGGGTGCCTTAGTGATTAGATGGTGAAGGCATGAGGGTGCCCAACAATGACATGCTGGCAACATCAGTGCCTGAAAACAGTGGAGAGCAATATGTGCAGCAGCCAACCTGGACAAGTCTTTTATGTACATTTACCTTCAGGGGCTGTTCTGCGATGGATTTGAATTAGGCTCAAGATAAGAATCTATAAATGTGGTATTTTTGGTCATGCTGCCTGTTTTGTATTAAATGTCTGCAGCTCATTTCTTTCTTTTTCTTTTCCTTTTTTATTTTATTTTTTTTTTCATTTTCATTTTAGCAGCTGTGCAGAGTACTGCCTAAACAGCATAAGAAAAAAAGGTAGGAGAGTCAGGAGAGTAGGGGAAAGGTGTGATGTGCTCCTACCAGCATAATATTTGTATGCTATCGTATCTGTATAAGATATGGGTCTAGTGTTTGTTTTTTTTAACATAGAGAGCTTGTCTTTAGCACAACTGAATGTTTTTGCTCATCATACACACCAGGCTCTGTA
Source organism: Chaetura pelagica (assembly GCF_000747805.2). NCBI lineage: Eukaryota > Metazoa > Chordata > Aves > Apodiformes > Apodidae > Chaetura > Chaetura pelagica. The sequence continues at coordinate 1,402,017 of NW_009953694.1, read as the reverse complement.
AAAGCAGAATTGGGTCCAAATTAATGCAAGTAATTTTGTATGTCTAAAAAAAAAAACTTTGAAAAAAATATAAAAAGCCTAAATAGTTTCAGGTATGTGGATATAATGACACAGAGAACAAAGTTTGTGGACTTATTTTGGGTTTATACTGTGTAGCCAACACTAGAACTTGGCCAAATATTCTCCCCTGGGACTTTTCGTTACATTAGGACTTGTGGATCCTAACTCTTTCAACATCTGCCTTCAGAGGGATTAAATTAGATTATTGGTAGCTTTCATCCTGCAGTCTCACTTGCTCAGTCTTTGGCAAACGTCCTTCCACAGAGAAGCAGCCTTTGAGACCTGCAGAATAAAATGCAGAGAAGGCTGAGACAAAACCCACATTAGTAAACCATAATGAGTGACACAACAAACCATTAGAGGTGGGAGGTTTGCTGTTTCCCAGAGATGTGCCTGGCCTCAGTGGGTAAGACAGGTGCTGCCACACTCCACCACAGCACCGGGAGCAGTGCTCTGCACTGGACCTTTCTCAGTAGGTTGTGCAGCAAAGTATCCCTGTGCATGGAAGATGTGGAGGGGATGTTACAGCTTTTGGTATTGTGGTTTTGTTGTTTTGGAAGCTAGCCCATAAATGGGTAGGAGCAGCCAGGGCCTTCTGGCAAGTTTTCTCTCAATCCTTCGTAGGTCAGCAGAGATGAAACAGCAAAGTCCCCTTTGGTAGAGTCCAAATCACTCTGCTTCAGTCTGCAGTGGTGACCCAAGTGACATCTGCTGCAGCAAGCTTACCCATCATCTCCTCCTGGACCATGCCCTGCCACATGGAGGGGATGCTTGCAAACCTGTGATGCTGCAGGAGTGGCAGTCAGTTCAGCTAGCTGGCAGGACAGGGTGAGCTCATCATACTTTCTTTGCTGAGTCACCACACAGTTATTAAAGCCTTAAAATCTCCTTTAGTTATTTCCAGTGGTCTGGAGCAACACCTCTCTTTTCATTTAATGAACTACTCAAATGTTTATGTTATGAAGTGGATGTTGAGTTTGAAACAAGCTAGAAACTGACACTGCACAACCTGTCATTTCGGGACAGTCCATTTCCTGCCCACTGTAAGCCCCAAGTAGCAAAAAATGAGAACAACATTACAACAATGTATTTGGTTGGTTGCTCTTCTGCTAAAAGTTGTTTCTAATATCACCTGTTTGCAAGTGCTGCCATGCCAGAAAGGGCCCAGATGTAAACCAGTATTCAAATGAAAGGCACAGGATTAGGTCCAAGGAACAAAAATGGAGACCAGTCACTCTCTTTGTTTTCACAAGTGCAAACATCCCTTCAGGGCATCTGAACTAAGAACTGCAGAGCAAAGGACACAGCAGCCACAGGATAGTGGCATTTTTAATATGCAGAAAAATCCTTAAAAGGTGAGGAATTCCTAGAGCTCAAACTCTCATGAAATGAAAAAGGACCAGTGAAAGCAGAGGAACCTCTCTCTTCAGAGGCCTTGAGACTATAAACGTCCACTTCCATTGCACTGTCTCCAGGGACCAAGAGCTGCAAGACTTGCATCTAGCTTCCAGATGCCGGTGTCTGTACCTGGTTAGGTCCAAGTTCCTGTGCAGATTTCAGGACAGTCTCTGGTGCTTCAGTTTCTTGCAATAGGCATCTCTCTCCAACACACAACCTGGGTAGAGGATCTGCCCAAAACTCCCCTTCCATCTCCCCCATTGCACAGCCACAATGCAGGCAGCAGAGAAACTGTGACAGCTCTAGCAAATGCAGAGCAGGGGTAGCAGTTAGCAGGTGCTGCATCATGAGTGGGAGATGATGAGAAAGAAGTGGGTGAGCAAGGAGTTGAGGAGGTTGCAGATAACACTTGAACTGAATTTACCTGCTTTTTTTGATTGGCTCTTTGGTTTTCAAGTCACCCTGTAGCTTCAGTTCAGTTAGTTCTTGATTCAGCCAGCTGGCATGCTATGAATGTTAAGAAAACAATCAGTCAAGAAGTAGTTTTGAGTTTATTGCCCTGAAATTTGCATGTATGTGTGTTAATTTAAGCAAGGCCACTGCACACCTCAACACTTGCTGCCCACTCAGTTGTAACAAAGCAGAAAGCTGTAATTATGCTGAACATTTTTCCTAAGTAAAATGTATGTTTAACCCCTATTTGTATTTATACATACAAAAATGTGCATGTATATTTGTAATTTTATCTAGTGATATATGCAATTTATTTTACATGTGTATAAAAGGTGTGTGTAGAAAGCAGTCAGCAACCTAAAAGTCCAACACAATTGCACTCCGGGTTCTCCAGCTAGAAAACACAGATAATTTTATTAAATCTGCTATTGAGCTTGGCTCGTAAATCGACTCTAACTTAGTGCTGCCCATAATATTAATCAAGAAATGGCACTGCAGAGAAATTAGAGTTTTCAGTCCTTGGAAGGGACACCTGAGATGTATAGTAGCCCTTCCAGTGGGAACATTGAAGAGACAGCCTACAACCAGACAGAGCTGTGCTAAGGATCTGTTGAAATTCAATGCTTTATCTCATTAGAAAAGGGAATAGTGTGAAGATTAAAGCCTTGTGGGGAAATGGATTGATTTTGTCAATGTCTTCCCTTTGGGAAAAGTGTAGTGAAATGACTTGCTTGGAATCAACAGTTTGTGCCTCATCGATGCCAGTCACTCTGCCTCACATAGATTTCTTTCTCAAGAGATATTGCACCAAGGCTGTGACAAAGGAATTACACTGCAGACCATCCCCACCTGGGACTGAATTCTGTAACAGCAGGACTGGGGAACTGCAAATCACCCCCAGGTCTTGCTGCAGAACAGGCAGAGAGCACTCTGTCAGCTGACAGCAAACAGCTCCCCATTGCCTCCAAGGGCTCTTCACTTGACCTCTCCTCCTCCATGATGGCTTTTCCTCACAGTTCTGTGTGAAATAGCATAGAAGATACCAGGATTGCCTGAGGGAGATTGCATTTCTCAGCGAGGGTCTAGATTATGAGGCATTTGAAGAATTGTTATCCATGCAAGCGTAGTTTTTTTGGGAAAGACAGTTTAAAAATAAAGAGATGTTATAGGAGGCCATTGTTTTACAAACCTATATGCACTGAACTTCTCGCAGATTGACTAATTAGGCTCTTAAACAGTTTATGTGTGTATGAGGAGCAAGCACCATCTACTAGCAGGATCTCGTGTGGGCAGGGAACTGAGTTATTGCAATATTTTGGCTAAGCTGCATTCAGCTGTTGTTTCTCAGGTTAGCCTAGTCGTCTTGATGAGTTTCACAACAGAAGAACCAGATGCAGGTACAATCTCAGTATGGCCAGGCCCAGGAGATGCTCAACAGACTATATTCTCCTTCCAGCTCTGGTCTGCCCTGTTTGTGTCCTAAGTAGCATTGTTTTCTGTCTCTTTCTTCTCTTCCTTCACCCTTTCTCCATTACAGCATTACTGGAACTGCTCTGAAGGCACTTAATCTCCCTGAAATTCTTCCATTTTGGACTCTAGACTGCCCTGCAGAGAAAGGGGGAGAGAAGGAGCTGGAGAGAGAGTTATAACACATACTTACAAACCTGCTCTTGCAAGATGCTGCCAAGTGGACTGGGATATGATGTGTAACAGCTCTGCTGTGTCCCTTCCAGCCAGTGTCTGTGATTTCTTCTCCTCTGTGGAGACTATGTGTTGGTAACAGCCACTTTACATCTGTCCCACAGTGCTGCAGGGTGACAGTTGTCTTGGTTTTTTTTTTCCCTTTTTTTTCTTGGTTTTTTTCCCTTTTTTTTTTTCCCCTTTTTTTTTTTTTTTTTTTTTTAATGGACATTACCAAAGCACAGGGGGATTGAAATTAGCCATACACTTGGCTTAATCCAGCCAACTGTTCCAGATGAAAAAAACCAAGCAAGCTTCAAAAGTACTTCAGCATTTCACTGTGTAACTTTAAAATTAACATACTTGGATTACTCCTTTTAGAGAAACCTTCCTTCTCTAAAAGTTAATTGAATCACTAAAATAATTTGAGACAAAATAAATGGTCCTTTGTTGATAATCCATTATGTTTTTCCCCTTTTTTTTTGCTGTTCCATTAAATTTCAGTTCAGTTTCAAATCAATTATGGCATTCCTTCCCTAAGTTTCTTAACTCAGCTACTAAAAAGTCAGTCTCTTTCCAGCTCCTCTCCATCCATTTCAGTCAATAGCTTCTTCTTGATCTCACCCCATACTGTTTTATCAAGGCTGAATGACAGAACTCCATCATTCCTCCTCTGATGGATGCATCCCTTCACCATCAGCCTTGATGGTTTCCTCCTGTTACTAAGGCTCAAGTCTTTTTTGGTGTCCCAGCTCTAATTGGAGCACCAAACACATGTAACTGCTCATGCTAAGGCAGAGGGTGTCTTCAGGACTTCTCATTCACAGAAAATCCCTTTATTTGTGAGTATGATAATGGCCATGTCCTCACTGCTGTAAAGTGCAACAGCCCCAATACCGTCACATAGGTCTCAGGTGTTTTACACTCCTCTGTGTAGAGATGGTTCATCCAGAAAGACCACAAGATACTTTACAGCTAAAGGTCATTTTACCTGTGGCTGATGTGTACCCAGCTTTGTTCTGTTATATCTATCACTTTTATTAGATTTTCTTTCCTTACAGGCAAACTTCTTGCAAGCCTCCTATTTGGGTAATCTGTTCTTCATCATCCTGTGTATTATAATCCACATATTTACACAATTTGGCCTATGTGAGAAATAAGATCCACATCACCCCTCATCTGTACTCCCCTCTGAAAAATATTTCACTGCTGGGCTGTCAGGAATCATTACAAACCTGAGGAGCCAATACCCTCATTTGAATGCCTTCAGCTCACCTCCAGGACCAGAGATGATGTATGAGCTGTGTTAGGCTCCCTGCTTTTCCCCAGTGTTCAGATTAAAGAAAAAAAAAATCCTCTCTGGAATGGAGGGTGCTTATTGCCACAGGAGTCTTAACACATCTGCACTTAAGGAGTAGAGAGAGATAAAGACCTGAGCCTCCCATCGCTGCGAGGTACTCCACAGGCTGTGCAACCCAAAGCACTCCAACAGAGTGAATGGTACTCCCAGTTAGGGAGGGAATAGACACTGATGAGATACTGTAACAGCAACTCATGACTCTGTCCTGGCTTGATGAATGGGATCTTGCTGGCAGTGCTTTGGAGGATCATTCTCATCATTCTGCTGCCAGCTGCCCTGCTCCTGCTCAGTTTACACTTCAAGTTGTGCTAGTGTTACCTGCCAGTGCCGATATGTGTCACGCACTCACAGACTCCACAGGTACTAGTACATGTCAGGATGCCTCTCAGGGCCTTCCTGCCGCCGTTCTCTTTACCCCCAAAGTAAAAAAAAAGTAAAAAGTATCCTCTCCTCATGAAGAAAATAGGAGGAGAAATGTCTTCACATGAGAATGCCAAAGCCTATAAAAGTTCTTCAAACAAATGCCACTTCTGTTGAGACCCAGCTAAGCAAGACAGGAAAAATTCTGTGAGTGTCACTTCAATGCACAAAAACAGCTTTTACATTTTTGTTTTTCTTGTTCATTTTGATGGGTAAAATTGATCTCAACAATATTTTCTTCAGACAATTGTGTTTAAAAAAGGAGAATGATAAGGGTAAACAGCAGAGAGAGAAAACAGACAGTTTCCCTGTTTGTTTAATCCTCAGTGTCCCTTCATCACCAGGAAGAAACTGTGGAGAAGTTTCAAAGCAAATAGGATCGTAATAGATTTGGATAATTACTCTCTTGGGAGAAGGGTAAAAAATTCATAATAACAAAAAATATTCAATAGAAATGCTTTATCAGAAAATGAACACTGGCCACAGGAGCTCTCCAAGGATCCCTTCTGTCACTAGCTCAGGGCTGCAGTGCCTCAGCCATGGTGGCCTGGGCAGCTCCCTGGCAGTCACTGCTGGGATGTGTCGACCAGGTTGCTGCATGTGTCCCCTTGGCAGTGAGGGCATCTAGGCAAGAGCTCTTCCCTTACCTCAACCCCAGCAGCCAGCAGCACATCTCCACCTGTATCCACACCTCCTCCTCTTCTCTAAACACTGCTTCAAGGGGTGAAAATAAAAAAGAGAGAGGGGGTTATGAGTGACCTGAGAGTGGTTCAGATACAGTGACCCCCAGTTTCTCATCAGCACACAAAAGCCAATCCCCCTTTTCTCTGTTTACTGCCCATTTAAAAGGGTTTCACTGTTTTATGTCAGCTCCCAGATGACACAATGTCACATTCAGAAATAATGAGGCCAGGAGAATGTCGTTAAACTAAATACAAATGTAGTGCCCAGAACCAGCCCAGACCTTTGCCCCAATGTCAAATGAATTCAATGCTAAATCTTGGATGCAGATAGCCCAGAGCATGACCCAATTCTGGTTCAGACTAAATCCAGACCCTGAACTTCAGAATTTTTTTATTTTTTTTTACTTTTGATTTTCATGCACTACTTAGTTTCTGTCTGTATGCCAGATATGGAAGAAGAAATGCAGAAATACTGCAAAGGAGGTCATTCTTCAGCTCCCATCAGTCAGACCAGAAGGGGAAGCAGTTAAAAAGTCTAGATGTGTTTGAAAGACTTCCAGCACTCATTTGCAGACTCCTCAAATCTGAATCAATTCCCAGTGATCATCCAATCTGCTAGGTCTTTCATGCAAATTGATCTCAGTGAGGTCTACTCCACACCATATCTATTCTGTCTGACTGATGTCTCTAAGGGTTGAAACAAAAGATAATTGAAACAAATATTATCAGGGAACCTAAATATGGGGGTTTTACCCGACATCTTGTCTCTGAAATAAACTCAGAGTTGGCCATAGCCTCCCATCAGCCCACAGCTTCTCGTAAAGTGTAGGTGGGGGCAGAAGCCAGATTTTCAAGATTACACAAAATTAACTTTTTTTTTTTTTTCCTTTTTTTTAATCCATTCTGAAATGGCGCAAAACCAAAACAAATAAGCAAAAGAAAGGATATTGAAAAGCAAAGATGAAAGGGAAAGACAGTTCAGTGTAGTTTTTCTAGACTGGAAACTTCTGGATGATCCATTTTGGCCAAAGGTTTCACTTTCAAAACCACCAGTTTTCAAAAAGGAAAAGAATTGCCATGAATCTTCTGTGATTTTTCATTTGCTGTACAATTCTGATAATTAAGCTTACTTTTCTCTTCCAGTTGTAGATTTTATTTGATGTGTTTCTCTTTCTCTTCTTCTTAGGTAGCCTTAGTACTTTCTAGTTGAAACCCTTTTCCTTTCCAAAATTATTTCTTTCCTTCCTCATACAGATATTTTCATTGCTGGCTCGGAGATGAACGTATGATCTCCATGTTCCCAGAGCATTCATAATTCCTACTGACCTCAGCATCTTCAGCAAACTAAACTGCAAAATTCAGACTTAAAATTAGTTTCAGATTGCAGCTATTCTGCTTGGAAGCTGGGCTGACTTTTAAAAGTGTGTAAAATGAAGGATGGGGCATAAGCTCTCAGCTGCATGATACCAGGCTGTACTAGCCTTGACTAGCATTGGCCAACATAAAGAAATCCTGTATCTAGAGACCTGCTAAATGAATAACTCACAGCACAATGAAGGTGATAGAGCTCTTTCTGTTACCAAGGGCCCTTCCCACATCCTACAGCACAAGGAAACAGGTTCTCTCTGAAAGCTCTGCATAAAGCTCACATCTGTACCTATCTTTATTTTTCTCTGGTCTGCTCTTATTCCTGATGGCTTGCTGCCAGGGCAGGGTTTATTAGTGAAATTCACCTGGGACTAATTTTGAAAGCCTAAAAATCAATCATGACTTTAAGCTTCACCTCCCCCCTTTTCTGTAGGAATAACACTAGTCCAATCACCCTCCCTTCTACCCAGTTTGCATTGCTTTGTTAAGTTATTTATCAATAAAAATTCCACAGCCAGCACATAACTAGATTTCAATAAAAGCTTTCAAAACTGAGCTGCACTGCATTCAAGAGGCTGGCAATTAACTTGACAGAGGAGTTAGCACTTGCAGGTTTGCATCTGTTTTCACTGCCTGCTTCTTTCAGAGCAATCATTTTCTCATTGTATTCTGTTTGTGGAGGGAGCAGGTGAAAACAAGCCACAGCTTCATTAGCGGCCAGCTCTGGTAGTTGGCAGATACTCGTTGCAGTGCCAGTGAAGTAGCACAATAGGAAATATTAGTGGTAGTGGCTTTCAAACTGGTGCTTAATGGAAAAGAGTTAGGGCTAAGAAAAAACACATACAACAGGCTGCAGATAGATTTCAAGGATTCTCTGTTTAAGGATACATCCCATCTGGATAATCCACTGTCACAGGTAAGATGGGCTGTGGAATCTGGGAGGCAAAAGTGTTTTAGGTTTTACCCCCAGTGATACATGGTTTTGGAAAAGAAGGGCTTCCTTTGGGTGAATGGTGGGTGTGGCGCACAACCACAGAACCTTGTATCCTTGTGTCTGTCACCACAGATATTCCTACAGGACAGGCACCCAAACCACTCAAGCTGACTGGCCAGTGAAACTAGCAAAAGCAGCAACAAATATTAGTCCATTCCTTTTGCTTTCCCTTCCTTACCTTTACTCCATCTTTTCAAGCCTTTGTATTAAAGGCACTCTTCCCTGAGCCAGGTAAGTGGTGGAGATGCAGATGGAGGTGCAGATAGATAGCACTGGAGTCTGACTGCTCTCTCCTTCCTCACCACTATTCTGCCTCTAACAAGGCTGTGTATAACCCAAGGGCAGAGGTTCTCAAGAGGGGGTTTCTACCACCAAGGTACGCAGGCAGTGCAGGCTGCTGCATGGCATAGTGACAGGCAGTTTCACCAGTGTTGCACCCAGCAGTGTAAACAGACCTTAACGTTACATCCCGCAGTGCCCCGCAAACATTACTGGGGTCCTGCTCTGCTAAGCTGTGCAAGGAGCTTTCATACTTCATTACATGCTTGCAAGAGAGCAGAAGCAAAGCTGTGCTGCTGGGCAAATCCTGTTCAACTGGTAGAGTGATGTCTTCCTCCCAAGTGCAGGTCTCCCACAGGAAGTGGTTCCTTGTTCTGTTGGAGATACACTGGGCTAGCTTGCAAGGAATTGCCTGCAGTGTCTCCTTTCCCTTGCAACTGGCTCCACTGCTTCCCCATGATGGCCATTAGATGTTCCCCTCTCCATCACCTGTTCCAAGAGTTTTTCTTTCTTCATCCAGGAATGAAGGTGATAGAGCTCTTTCTGTTACCAAGGGCCCTTCCCACATCCTACAGGCATTTACTCCGCTCTGTCTGTCAGCCTCTGTGATCCCAGATCCTTCTCATTTTCATGTTTCACATAGCAAGCCCATTCATCATCTCTGACAAGGTCTGGGTCTGATTTTGATTTCCTAGCTGGCACCAGAAAGGAGTGGACTGCCTTGGGGCTGCAGGGACGTGCAGGCATTTCTGATGAAGCAGATGGAGGTTACAAATTGGATTGGGGTCCAAACCATACTTTCAGCTCCAAACACTTCTGAAATGAAGCTTGAGACTGAATCTGGGTTTGAAGTTTAGTTTGGTTCCTATTATGAGAAGGAGCCAGAGCTAAGCACCTGAACACTTGAGCTGGACTGTCTTGAACCCTCTAAATGAAACACAGCGTGTCTCAGCCTGTCTTTCTGAGGGTTAAGAGCTGGAGGCCAGGAGAGGGAAGAGGAGAGTCTTCTTAGAACCACTGGCCTGGCCTGGGCCGCCCACCTCCACATCCTTCTGCTAGAGGTGGCTGAAAGAAAGACTGGTTTTGTTGCAGGAAATGTAATTTCTTTACAGCTTGCTTCCTGATTGAACAAAACCAGAAGACCAAATTATTAAAGTATTTTAAAGGCAAAGAATTTCAGGGGAATTGAATTAGGAGTATGGAAACAACATTTTTTGAGGCATTCTGAACAAAGATTTAAAAAAAAAAAAAGTAACAGCAAAACTGATGAGAGCAGCTTTTTCCATCTCGAATGAATGTTTTGAAACAAAATAACTTTATTTTGCTCCAAAGCTGAAGTGGAGGCAAGTTTTCTTTTTGCTTCATTTCATCTTCCTGGAATACTGAAAAACATCTGTCACAACGGCCAGATCCCTCTTGCCTCCCCTCAAATATTGCTTTCACTTGAAACCACAGTTTCTGATAGGAAAAACTTCTTGGGCAAAAGAACAGTCTTAGTGAGAATGGACACGGAGATGTCTGGGAACAAGTTGTAACTCAGTGCAATGTCTCCGTTCACAGAGAACTTCTCCAGTCACTTGGTTCTTCCCTTGTACGCAGGCTTGTAAATAAAACCTAAAGGCCTTTTGCTCCCTGCAGCCCCAGCAGATGGAAATAATCTGGGCTGGTTGTGTATCATTTTACACCCTGGGGAAATCAAGCAGGTGGTGACACAGTTACCTTTAGCTGGAACTTTGAAGGAGTTGCAGTCTCCAATAGCGCCCAAGGGCAGCCTTTCCCTCCAGCTGGCAGAGCCAGGCAAAGGTAACAGAGCGACCGGGGAGAGTGATACACACTTTTTCTGCCTTTTGTCCGGCATGTTGACTCTCTACTGGCTATGGCTGCCCCTGGCTCCCTGTTCCAGCTGAAAGGAGCTGGTTGCTTGCAGCGGGGAAACCCCTGCCCTCCTATGTGCTTCACCTGCCTTCCAGAGGCTGGGAATAACCTTCAGGGAGGGGGGTTCACCATCCACAGCAAAAGCTGCAACCAAGGCTAGAAAGCAAATGCTGATTTCAGTTTCTGACCTAATATTTTTTGCCTAATTCCAACATGCCAGTTCTCAGTCTAGAAGTGCAATTTTTCCTTACTGTGAAATTCTGCTTGGATTTAAGACTGTTCCTTCTTTCCTTGCAAATAATTTAAATTTACTTATTCATATATGTCTGGCAGGTCATCCCAGAAGGCAAGGGTTAAGTTATGCAGTGATTTTCAAGTGAGACCACTCAGTTTTGGCAGGGTCTGTGCTCCCCACTCCTGCTCCCTGTGTTTGATGAGGTTCAGGTCAGGGATAACTTGTGCAGAGACTATGTAGTGATGAGGTGATCTGGGATCCGCTCATTCCTTTGCTGAATTATTAGAAAATATTTCAGAGCTCCCCCATCTCTGACCAATCTGTTGTTTTTTAAATATTCCATGGGATCTGGAGGGAAAAGTCAATTATATTTCATAGAAATATCAGTTGGTTTTGCAAAACTATTTTGTAGTCTTCTTCCATTTTTCAAGAAGATTCTTGGAAAGGGAAAGAAAAGATGAGTTGGCTTTTTAAAAAGTGTTTTAAATAAAAAGTTTCAGGCACTATATTTCAGTTGAAAAAAAAAAAAAAAAAAGCCAAAAAACCAAACTAGTGCAGCACAATATATATATATATATAAAAGAAATATAAGGGTGGGAGAATTTAGGGGAGAAGGAGACCCACATTCATCTTAGAACGAAGTCGAAGTCTAGTTTAAACAGGAAACATGATGCAACCAATTCCTCTGCCTATCATTCTGTTCTCAAACACAGAAACAAACCAAACCTTTATCAGCACAGGATTTGTCTACGCACAATCACGTTGCTTTAAGAGAACATGAAAGTGGTACACATCTTGTGCAATTTCTGTACATTGTTTTCCTTGTAGAAATGCATCTTATAGTTGGACTGTTCCTTCCAGTAGGCAGCAGGGGATATGCTGTGCTGAAGCAAGGCATCTTTCTTTTGATATCCTCATTCATGCTGATGGTTGTTCATCTCATCCATAGGTAGAAAAAACACATTTCTGACCAAAGCTGTTTTGGGGATACAGAGCTTGTCTTAAAAGAAGTTACCCTTGCTACAAAAAAAAACCAAAACAAAACATGCCCTTCATGAAGGCCTATTTTCTGAGTCCTCTTCCAAGTCCTTCAAACCATTTTTGAATGATGCAGGCTGCCAGAGGAGAAAGCACACTTTTAGTTTAATATGACATCTGTGCCAGCGGTTTTGCTACACTGACTCCACTGTCCTATCTCACTTAGTAACAGCAGAAAAGCTTTAGGCCAAAATTAATTTCTTATGGTGACAGGAAAACTATCAGGCAGTTAGTACCAACACAGCACCAAGAGAGGGCTGCTTGGTTTGCCCAGCCATTTGGATTGCTCCTTTCAGCACTGTTGATAGGATGGAGAATATACCAGTCAATAGCAAAATACTATTGCATGTATCAGTAGGAACCTTATCCCAAAAGGAAGCTCTGGAATCAGAAGCGTGATTAGAGGCAGGAAGAGAGATTACAGCCCAGGGAAACATGTTGGGCAAGAAGATACTGAAAATAGTGGGACTTTGCTTTACAATGAAGATAAAAAATTAGGGACATTATGGAAGCAGACAAGACTATCAGTGCTGTATAGAAGCCAGATCATCACAGAGCTTCTGTTGCTCTGTCTCCTAACACAGGAATATCCTGGATGTACCCAGATACTCGGTGAAGTTGAGTCATAACATTTGAATGTAACTGGAGAAATGGCTTTTCCACATACTGCAAATAAATAGGAAGTTTTTGATGCCTGAAGATTAGAGAGGTTGGGAATTAAATAGGACGTTCCTCAAACTCATGGGAATATTCAAAATTATATTAATATATAGTTTCAAAAACAAGAGTTTGGGGAAAGTTATAAAACATATTGGCAGACAACTGCTAATAAAGTAAATTAGTAAGCAACTTCCCCAGCGGGTAGTTTTTCTCTTCCTTAGGAGCACCTGGTTCTGAGTATAACTGGAGTTGGGATATTGGCCCAGATTTCAGGCAATTTGGCAAGCCTCAGGTTCTTCCCTTCTGAATTTACTCCTATAAGTCAACTAAGGTTCAAAATGCTCAATTTTCTGTCTTTCTTTCTCTGCCTTTTCTCGGTATCTCTCACTGCTTTCCTTATTCACACAAACAAGGCTAGTGTTAGCACACTGGACTCCTCTAACCAGCATCCATGCTCCTACAAGCTGTCAAAACGGAGCTTTGTAGAAGGATTAGTAATATTTTTATACAAGTTTTGGTTTTAGCCAAGACTGGCTCCTCTTATGGCATTTCCATACCAATCATAAACCTCCAGAGGATTTCTGGGCTCAATAAATTTGCAGCTTCATTCTGCTCACAGTAGAATTTGGAATAACTTGGAGAAACATTGGTTAATCAGTACAACTTCTCATGCTTATCTGTAAGAAAACCAGACTGCCTACTCGTTACTATTCCCCTAGCACTAGTTTTCGGCAGACATAATCACAAACATTCCTGTTTTCTGATAAGACAGAAAGAAGCAAAGTTTATTCAGAAAATTTTTCATGTGTGAGAGTGCAGGCAGCTGGGGCTGCTGCTTTCGCCCAGGGCTGATGCTTGGAGGGGCTTGCCAGAGCCAGCCTGACTTCCAGCCCAGCTGGGAAGATAGGGAGCTGAGGAAGCATGACTTCTGAAGAGCATAGATAGCCTGGGATAATTGCTTCTTGTACACCACTGAAGTAGGTCTCTTGAATTTCACTTCCCAGTATCGCTGTGAAGCGTGTGTGTGAGATGGTGACACTTCCCAGAGAAACGAAGAAATGACTAGAGGAGTTAAATGTTTCTGAAAGGATGCTTGAGTGTCGTGGATTTTTTTGTTAGCCTGGAAAATTAATCAAATTTGAAGTTTTCTGAGGGAACAGAATGATCAAAAAGTTCTCTTCACCTGAGGGAAAGTTTCCAATTCAAAATAATGCATGGAAAAAATTGAAAATGTGGTCCTTTTTCTAAAATAATTCACTTCTATTTGGCTATGTTTTGTCTTAATATTTCTCAAACAGGGCATTTTTAGTTTGGATTGAATATGAAGTTTACGATGGAATATTTTAATTAAATTTATCTTTTCACCTAGCTCAAAAGAAATTATGCATTTCAACCTCCCTATATTTTTGGTCTTGATTCCAAAGAGAAAAACCTAAGGTGAAGACATAATGTGAACAGTCACCACACAAGAGATCACATAACTTTTCCAAGCTGCTCTTCAGAAATCATCCTGGGCTACGTAAGTACACCTCCCAGTTCAGCCCAGACTTCCTGAAAGAAGACTTGGACGGTAGGGCGACATAAACATCTGAAGAATCTGATCTTCTCTCTGACCAAGAGGAGGGAATAGAGTATTTTTATAGCATCTTATTTCAGAATAATTATCTGAAATATTATTGAGATTATTCAGAATACAATTCAGAATAAAAATCTGAAATCTGAAAGTTCATGTGGCTGTGTTCATGCTCAGCTGCCTAGCGGCAAAAGCAGGAAAGTATTTGCTCAATGCAGGTTCTGTCCTCTCTGAATACATAGTTTTGGAGAGGATAGGGAAAGGAAAAGGGCTAATGGGATTACTCTGATGCACAGCTTGCTGCTAGAATTCTCACAGCAGATGTGTTTTGTGCTGCTGTGCTAGGAAATAGTACTTCAGCCCTCTCACTCCCTGACCTTTGGTGGGCATTCCCCACACCACCGTTAGAGCCAGACCTCTGTAAACATGGCCAACCAGCTCACCCCAGGGGCTGGGACTGTTGATCCAGCAGTCTAACCTCTTCTGTTTGTCTCCTGGTTGCTCCCCTGTTCCTACCTTGAATTGCCTTTCAGTGCTGTCAGCCCATCCCTATTCCCTGTGCTTCTGACACAGGGTCTGGGTTTGGGGAGCCCTGGGTTCTTGCAGGCACAAGTTAGCACTCCTGGATTTGCAGTCTGTGAGGTGGGCTCCACAGAGTGCACCAGGCACCCATGGAAGCTTGGAGAGAAGACAAGACTCTTTCACCTCAGATTGTTACACTTGGACACTGAGAATAATGGAGTATGAGTCCTGGACTACAGGAAGTGAGATTACATCTTCACACACATTAATTTTCATCCATTTCTGTACTTCTAGCTTTTTTGAGGATTCTTCCATTTATTTATTTTCTCATGTTAGCAGTGACATTAATAGCTCAGCAGCAGCTGCTGTCAAAGGAATGATCCAGTTTACAGGTCAAGAGAAGAATGACCTTTTACATTATTTGAGATAAATAAACCTTCATTGCCCAAGAAGAAAACAAAACAAAAACAAAACATTCAGGAAGGCAACTCGGCAAAGGATTTTTTTTCCTCAAGACGGTTGAAGAAGTGCTAGTAATACTGAACGCAATCAGCACAGCAGATTTATACAGCCATTTTCCCTCCATCACTTGTCATATACTTTTAAAACCAAGCTGACTTCCAAAAGGACCAATTCACAAAACATTTATAGTAAAAGTTATGTCCAGCCAAAGCAGATGGAATGCAGATAGTGCAGGATACAATGGGGGAGCATATGTTTTCTAATCGTTCCTGCATCATTCCTGGTCACTAGCCAGTTGTACTGGGATTACCCAGTCCCCATGCACAGGCAATATAGCTTTACGCTCTGCAAAGACACATGTTAATCCAGATGCCTGCTTGGGAGAAAAAATTAGGAGACTCAGCACTGGTATTTTTATGATGCCTTGCTGTTCCACCTCATTTAATTTGTATGCTGATAGTATACAAAGGGAATGAGTATCAGAACTTAAATCAAAATTTCCACAGCCATCTCCAGCATTGGTGTGCCTGCCCTGAAGCCTTGTCCATCTCCTGGAGAGGTGCAGCTGTCCTGGAGGGCTGTGTGCAGCTCTTCACTGTGTCCCAGCTGTTGTACCTCGATCCTGGCCCAGCTCACTGTTCTCTCTGAGCCACCATTTGAATTCGATTTAATTTCACATTTTTAATTTTTTCCCCTTAAGTCTGAATACCTCCTCTATCTGAATTCTGAGAAGAAGTCACTTTTGCCTTCATTTAGACAGTGGATAGAATCCAAATGACTCCTGAAACAGAAATATTTCATCCAGACAGGCCTCCTGTAAAATATCCCCATTTATTTATGTACATACATATACAGGTAAAAACAGATGCCCACATAGATGCTCCTATACCTCAGCTAACTATCTCTCTGTGTGTCTAAATCTGTATCTATCTGTCTGTATCTCTATCCATATACATTCACACACAATGCACTGCAATGATATGTAGAGACAGCTCCACAATGCTTTACCTCATATTGTTCTGGAATCAAACCAAAATGACATTTCCTGAGTTAATGCAGAACTGTTTTCATTCAAGAGGTCATATGAATCAGACAAATCTTTTTTTCTTTGCTTGGGAAGTTGGGATTTTCTCAGGAGGTCCCATTCGTGTGTCCATGACCTGTCTTTCCCTGTATGTTTGTTACTGTATATTTGCATTCCAGTAGCACCTGAAGTAGAGAAATTGATTAAGGGTTTTTTCACAAGCTCCTGGGTAGATTTGTGTTTCCTGGGCTGTAAGACTGCCTGTGGTGCTTGCCCAGCCACCAGTCCCTCATCTAGCTGATCCCAGCTGTGCCTGCAGAAATTGCACCAAAACACAAAGCTGCAGAACTGGTACAGGCTAAGGGCTATAACCAGTTTAGGTACATCTGAAAATAGTTCTGATCTCTTTGTAGTGCACTATGTATGCACACATCCTTGTATATATGTATAAATACTTGGGTAGCTGGTCTATGCAGAAAGAGCCTTTTTTTCCAGGAGCCTCCACATAAATTATTGCTTCTAAAATAAATCCAGAAGTTTTTGATAACAATTCACACATGAAGGACTTAGATTTTGGTGCAGACATGGAACAGCCTGAGAAACATCACTGAAAGAGATATCTGTATTAAGGATATTAGATACTGGAGAGAAAGGAGCTGATGGCCCAGAGAATGCTTTCATTTTGAGAGGTAATAGAGTGCACTTATCTTCTTTTGCTTCCCTGCCTTTGTCATCAGGGGAAAGTGCTAAGTACTGAATGCACTTTGTAGAAGATTTTTTTGCCAGCTCCAGGTAGAAGAGGATTACAGGGCAGACAGAGGTGATGGAGAGTCCATCAGCCAGCTTGAGAACAGAGAGATACTAGGCTGCTTGGGAAAAGGCAGGAAGGCAAAATCCTAAACCTCAAAGAGTCCAGTAATATTAACAATACTGATACTGACACATAGATGAAAGGCTAAGACCAGCTGGTCTAAGTCTATGAGATCTCATGCTAGACCTGCATAGGTCTAACAGTTTCCATCCCTTTGCTGGATTCATCTGGGAGTTGTCTCTCAGTCAGTTGTGGTCAGCACATGATCCTTTCCATTACCCTCCTAGGAAGGTATGTGGCTGGCATGCTCCATTACCTTGGCCAGTCTTTGTTGGGAAATGGTCCCAGGGAGTGAATGAGTATTTAGTTGATTTCACATCCCTGAAGGGAGTCTTGAGATGCCTCTCGGCAGGGGCAGAGTATGCCTGGAGGTAGATGGAGAATCAAGTTTTGTTACTGCCTTGTGTCAGGTTCCTCCCGGTGTCCAGAGGACTTTTCTGTTTAGATCCCCTCTGCCAAGCACTGGTCATGAGGGTGCAATTTACAGCAGACTTTGTGTGGGTGGGTCTGCTCAGAGAAGAGTGATACTAACTCAAGCACAGAGCCAAAAAGCTTTACTTTCCCAAGGATGACGTGGAGATAAAGCAAATTATGGCTAAAAAATATTTTGCAACATGAAATCTGGAAGCTGTCAGGAACATGGAATTGCAATTACAATTCTGTCCTGCTCTCAGCCACACCATAAAAAGAAGGTCACCAGGATCCTCATGATGATGACAGCCAGGACATGTGTATTGCTCTAGGTATGGTGGCTCCAAGAAGGTCATTAGGCAGAGGAATTTCTTTACAGACAATAATTTTATTATTCCAATCTGGAAAATGCTGCTCATCTTGAGAGTGGGGCCAATCAGGAGGCATAAACTCTGCAAGGGCAATAGACCAAGTTTGAAAAATTTGTATCCACACCTGGCCTTTCTGCTTTTCCCTCTGAAAGGAAATAAATAACCTGGTCATTCATGAGTCCATTGGGCAAATACAGCCTGTTCATGGTCTTCCTGTAGGCTTCAGGCATCCAGGACAGATGAACATATGCCAGCATCTGAGACAAGGGTTACAACAGATAGAGCTGAGAGCAGATACAACAATCTCCCAACTGTTGCCTGTGACTTCACTTCAGCAAAACACTAAAGCATGTGCTTAGCCTGAAATTGTAATACAAGCAATAATCACTTGTCTACTTGAAGCCAGGCATGTGGTTAAGTACTTTGCTGGATTGAGGCCAGCATGTATGGTATGATGCTACTAGGGGAGTAATAAGCAGTAGGGACTGGATGCACATCCATGGAGTGAAGGCATCACCCTGACCTATGAGCTGAGCTCTGATGGCAATCCTTATGAAGAAGAGACTGTCACACTGACCTTGAGAAGGGGACATCATACTTGCTGCCCAGCTTTGTCTTGGCAATGCCACCTGACACAAAGGCACAACCATCTGTGTAATTTACATATGTTGGTAACTTCATTAGAAGCCCTGTGGGCAGGGCACACTGAGCAATAAAAGCTCACATAACATATCAGTGTGCTCTGGACACGGGATCCCTGTCCCTATGCAAGAGATTGCCACCTTACTTGTTTGGGCATCAGCAAATATTGTAAATATCAGGGAGAAATTATTATGTCTGCCTACCCAGTGTTGTTGTGTTGTTTGAAGGGAGTAGCTCAGACCAAGGAGGTTTGGTCCTCTTGACTCTTTTCATTGCATAGGTGTGACATATAAGAGAATGAATGTGAGAAACTGAGAGTGAGTGAATCAAGGATGTATCTCAACATCTGAGCTTTGGGTCATGGCCTGGAGGACAGCCAAAAAGGCATAATCACTTGTGCACAGGGCTGCTTGAAAGAGGTCCTGAACTGGGAGTAGAGAGACTTCGTCCTGCTGCATTCAGTAGAAGGAGTATTTTGTTTGTTCCTTGCAAATGAGCAGATTGCAGCAAAAATGTAACTCACCACAGCACCAGATTTTTTTTTTTATTATTTTTTTTCCCCCTCCTGCCAGAAATAGCACTCAACATCCCCATTACTTGAACACCTCATGTTCATTAGGGTGCTATCTTCAGATGGCCCTCTGAGGTGAGGATGGGGGTTGGCTGTCAACTGCATTCAGTGCTGTGGATCCTTGCTGGAGTCACAGAGCCCTCCTTGGGCTGTGTCCCAGGAAACTTTGCCATAGGAAGGGCCCCGGGTGCTGCTGGCCCAGGGCTGTGCTGTGCAAGGATCCATTCAATGGCAGCAAAGCCTTGCAAAGCCATGCACCTGCCTCTGGGCATCTATTTTTCCCTTTCTGAAAGGATGTATCTGTAACCATGGAGAGCTGTCCAACAACAGGGGTTTTTTTAAATGAAAAATCTGTGGTGGATTCTTAATTGCTCTACTAAAAAATAGATCAAGTGACAGAAAAACAGTCTTTTCTTAGTAAGAAAATGAGGTATATTTTGCCCTTTTAAAACTATATGAGGTTGGACAAAGGTGAATTTCATTGAAAGATATTTTCTTTGAGGAAAATACCTTGTGCTGGCAGAGAAAAATATAGCTTAAGGAAGTAACTTCTACTATTACACTGTGTCACCAGAGTATTCTTGGAGAATCAGTGCCAAAAGCTAGATTTCATTCATTAGAAACCATACACTGTTCAATCTAAGACTGTGAATAAGTTAGGATCTGCCTTGTGGGCCTTGGGGAAATTCAATGTGAGATGTCAAACACATTTCTATTCTAAAATGTAAAGAATAAAGACAGATAGGGGATTGCTTAAGCATTGTGTGTGAAAGGATTTAGAACATTTAATTTTGCTTTTGAATTTTAAGCTTTAAAAAGCTTTTATATGTTTAAAAAACCTGACAGTTATTTTCAAAAAGCAATATTGATCTTTCTCTGAACTGGTGCCATTAAATAGAATGTGTTAGTACTTTTGAAATGTTTCATTTGGAGTTTCTTCCCTAAACAAAATGTTAACATCACCTCCTATAATTTTTTCATACAGAAGAAACTACTTTTTTGGAGTTAACAATTCACTCATTAAAGAATATGAAATGTCCTCTGAAACTCACTTGATGAAAGGTGGGTTTATTTCACAGAGCATTGGAAAGCAGTCAGCTCTGGCAAGGGCAGTGTGGAGCTTTTCAATGGCTCAGAAATTCATAATGATCAGACACTTAAGCTGAGATGTTTCCCAAAAGGGATTTGGAGCATGGAGATCTCAGTAATATTTGGTCATAAATATTATTCATATTTTAATACCATGTGTGGTAAGCAATCTTAGATGTCAGTGAAATTCAGAAAGGCTGTCTTGTGTGTCTAAAAGAGATCTTTACTGCCAAATGCTATGTCTTAAAAACGTATTTGAGAATAGCTCTACCTTGGATTTGGCTGAGTGTACTGGAATACATCTTATCCAACAACATAGATACATTGCTTGAAGAGGTTTGAAAATGGCCCATTTTTTTTGTTTGCATGTCTACATTTCTTTGGGTGGAAAATTAGTATGTACAGCAAAGGTGAAAGAACAAAAAAATGTAAGTTTCCAAAACAAATATTTCAGCTACATTTGTTTTAATTAATGATACCAAAAAGCAGTCTTACATATATATCAGAAGCCATATACACATATATTTTTATATATGGCTTTCAGATTTAAAGTGGTTTCTGTTAGGAAATTTTCTGACTTAACACTGATCTTAGGCAGAGGCCTTTTATCTACACATCACCAGTAATGGAATAATCTGATTAAACGTGTTTCAGATGCAGGTAATTTTATGAAAAGCACTGAGTTATTCCAGGGAATGATTGCTATCTCACTGCTTAATTATATTTTCTTTCTCTAGAAAAATGCAGCTATCTGAAAGTGTAATGAAGTGATTGCTGTTTGTCTAGCTGCAAAGAAGGGAAGCTCATTGGTTCATTAGCAAAGCAAATTATTTGCCTTTGGCATTAGTTAACCTTAGGGGCCAAATTCCACTTTCAAGTACAGCAAGAGGAAAATAACAAGGGCTAGACTGGATTGGCAGAGCTATCATTGAGAGCAAGATATGTCCCTTACCCTTCAATGGGAAAGTAAATATAATATTCATGCTTTCCATCCATCATGTCAGATAGCTAGATGGCTTGATCAGATTACAGAGGCCACACTAACAACTACATATATTTGGTTGAATTGAAAAAATGCCATGAAAATGGGATTCTTGGAATTTAACAGGAAACAAAATATTTCCTCTCCAAACTCACTATATTTACAGAAAAACTTTCTGTAAGTAAATAAGAAAGTTGTAAGGGACCCTCTTGTCTGTCTTTAAAATTAAAAGCACTTATATATTATTGGATTTTTAATTTTTTCTTGGTTTTGTGACAAGTCTTTGGATATTTCTGGCTTTATTTTTAGAAAACTTGTAAATCTTAAACTTTCTGAAGCTACATATTTTTAACATCTCATGTAGAGTGTACACTGAGGATAATACTTATCACAGACCTAGAAGATAGAACAGACCTTCCAGCACCAGTTCATTGCTGGGAGAAATATTTTTTACTTTGTACCATGTTGATTTCTCAATCTAACCTCTCCGCACACAGTTTTGATTTTGCCACAGCGTGGACACAGTGAAGACTTTGGCTACTTTCCTGCCATTTCACTTTCCTCAGCTGATGGCAGGAGACACCAGGATTCGGGGGATCTGCAATTCACAGCATCTCACTATTTGCCTTCAGGCTAAGGGAAACAGGCTTCAGATTTTAGATTGAACATGAGGGGACAAAACAGACCTTGGTGCTGAGAAGCTTTGTATAATTTTTCAGAGTAGCCCCAAGAAATGCATTTCACCAGGATTTCACTAGGCTGAATGTGGCTAAAAAACAGCTCATCCCAGAGGGGTTGTTTGGAATGCCAAACCAGGAGAACTGTGGTCCTGTCTGGCTTTATTTCTGCAATACTAGATTTGTATTTCTGTAGAAGATCTTTGCAGGTGAAAGTAGCATGGAAGCATTTAGTTGTGAACACTAAACACTGGCAAGGAGGGGTTGGTTGTCAGTAGGGAATGGAAAGGGACTGAAAAGATGAAAATAGGTGGTAGTGTGATGCATACTGAGAGATTTTTAGTCCTTGGCTTTGAAGGTCTGAAAATGACTTCTGTATCATCTGGGCAGCATAATGCTGGCCACAGGTCTGTGGTGGGCCATGAAAACTACTCCATTTGAAGGTTTTCTGCCATCTCTCCTTCTTGAATTAGGCTTCACCTCTGTATCACCTCGTTATCCCCATGCATAATGCATGCATTACCCCCCCTCTCCATTGCCAGGTACATTTTCCTTTTGTTCCCTCTTGTCCAGGCACACATACACCAGGTAGGCAGAGACTTGTCATCCAGTGTGATTTTTAAAGGTATACAGGGAAGAATTCCAACATTATTAAGCTTTCTCACATTAAACAGTCTAATTTATTGTTAATATGTTACAGTTTTTTCTTGGACACAAGTTCTTTTGTGTTTGAATCATTTTACTGCCAGTGCAGTAAAACCTCCACTACAAGTAAAAGCATTCCTAATAAATAATCTTGAACTCAACTTTTTTTTTTCTTCCCATTAAAAAGGTTTCTGTTCGTAAAATTATTCTCATGTTTAATAGAATTCTTCTTGCATTCCGTGTTTCCATCATTTGTAACTGAATCTAGTGCAAAATGTTGTAGCATAAATTTTGATCCCACTGTGTAAACTGAGTAATTGAAGTGACATTAGAAGAGCTACTCCAGATTTGCACAAGTATAAGTGTAAGAAGGGTCTATTGAAAAAGCAGATAGATTCAAATTTGTAAAATAATGCACCACATGCATTACAAAGCTGTGAACAGCAAATTCAGGTGCACTTCACAAGGCATCTAAAGATAGTGTTTCCCAAGGGCATGTCAGTGACTTAGCAAGCACCTGATCAAGGGGCTAAAACCAGCCCAGACACTGAGATGTTTGGACTGTGGGTACTGCTCCTCAAGCCCATTCTTAGGGACTTCCAACTACTTTTGCAAGAGCTAAAAACAGAAACAGGGTTTGTGAGCCTTGCTGCCCAGCAGTATCCAAAAATGCAGGTGGAGTTCTAGGCACCCAGCAGTGGTACAAGGGGAGAAAATTCATCTTGAGGGGAACTGCCTAAACCACTTAGCAGGAACGGCAGAGGGAAGGTGGTACATCAGCCTCCCCCCACAGGGAGCCTTGCTTAACTCTGCATCAGTTGCGCAGCTGTGATTGTCTCTCCACAGCTGCATATCTAAGCTAGGCTGAGGTTTTTGACTCATGGAATTTTGGCAGATATTTTCTGTCTTCCCTTACCTCACCTCCCCTGGGGCCAGGGACCTGAGAAGTGAAAAATTCAGGCAGAAAGATCATTTCCAAAGGGATGTGAAGGGCAGAGGGGTAGCTAAGTTCCCTCCAAGCTTCAAGAACTTTGGGCTGCTACCTGGGACAAGGACCTCTCCCCACAGTGCTTACCTGAGCACCATGGATTGATTCACTCACCTTAGGCAGGTGCAACCTCGCAGGCATATATTTAACTCAAAATGAACTTGTTTGTAGGGAGGGGAGGCAGAGAAACAGTGACTGAAGCAAGCAGCAATGAAACTTTATATTCTAATGATTAAGTCCACCCATAGGACAATATTTGCTACTTCCTCACTTCTGTCAGTTTGATTTCTTGGGATTCCTAATATAACCTTGTTGCAGGTAATGTAAGAGATATATCTGCAGTTACAGGTAGCTAGGTAATAAAGAAAGGTGCAGAAAACTGCTGAAGTATGCTGTTCCCTGCCTCTATTAATGTCTCTACAGGGAAGTCCTAGGAATGGGGAGGAGTCTGGCCTTGTGGGCCAATACCTTTCATCAGTATTTGTAAGCAAAGCAAAGGACAGAAGTCAAATAGCAGATTTTTGCAGCCCAGGTTTTTAGAGGAAAGCCTTCTAGCTGTTTTTCATCCTTAAGTACCACACAGTGATCTCTGGAACATACTGTCCTGCTGTCTGCACTCAGACTTTCAGTATCTCACATATCATAAAACAAGAAACAGTGGTATATATGTTCATAAGTTTCTTCTCTTCCAGTACCTTTTAAATTCATAATTCTAAGCTTTTCTTTGCAACACACAGACTCTATCAAATTCCTTGGAAAAAAGTTGCGAGTTGAGTTCCACATGGAATCACACTATTTTTGGGACCTTGGACTCTAAGTAAAGAATGCAACTGCAGGATCAGTTGACAGATCATCTACAGCTGGCTGGAATGTGGCAGTGGCACCTTTGCTGATGTTGGTGTTGTGGCAGAGTCGTATTTGGGTTGTACAGCTGTTACTGCAACTCTGAGCCACAAGAAGAGAGTATCTTGAGAAAGTTCTGTCCTATAAAGGCATCACAATGAAGACTCATAAAAGATACAAATAGATGGTAACTGAGTAGTAACAGGACACTACAATACTTGTAGTGGGCTCAGGTGGGTTTTGTGTGTAAAAGTGATTGACTGTTTTCAGATGAATCTGTTGTGATGAAGGGAGATATTCAAAGCATGCCAGAAACCTGCTATTTTTTCTTCCCAGAAAAGTATTACAAATGAAAATTTAAAAGTGTGGGGACTTTTCCTCCTTCAGTTGGAAGTGTTTGGCTCCTCTTTGCTCTGCTGTTGCAACCAACAGTCTGTTGCTAGATTATAAACTATCCTATTCATTAGTTCCTTGGAGACTGAGAGGAGTGATGTGTGGATCAGTGTGCTCCAGTCTTATTCTGGTATTGAAAAATGATTGATTGGTTTGTTTCTGGCCAAAAGTATCCCTGCAGAAGCTGTACCGCAGCCAGTCAAGGCATATGTGAATCTCATCCTCCTGCTCTGTGGAAGTCCTGCTAACATCGCCTCCCTGTCAGAGTATGTGTGGCAAGAAACAAGCATGCTTAAGATATTACGGGCCACGTGAGAGATTAATGTATTTCCAGTTAAAGTATCCACCATCTATGCAACCCTCTTTTTGCTTAGTTAACTAAATAGGGATATTTATGGCTCCTTGGCATTATTGCTGGCTTTCTTTCTAATGTCTGTCTACGGGGGGTAAATAAATCCTAGGTTTTGTCTCAAAGGAGAGGATATCTGCTCATTATTTTACAGTGATTGCAAATCTTTTTCTTTTGATGTCTTTTTAAAACACATGATCTCCAACTTTGGATAGTTTAGGGCCATGAGTTCAGTGCATTTGGCTAACACCAATCTATGTGGCTCTTCTGTGCAAGTAATTTCCTTGTGCATATTCAGCAATGGAGACACTTCTGGTAAGTCAGTGATTGCCTTAACAAAAAGCATATTGCGAATCTCCTATGGGACCTAAAAAGACCCTGAAAACAAACCAACAAACAAAAACCAACAAAAAAAGAAACAAAACAAAAAAAATTCAAAAGATAGAGACAATTCCTTGGCTAGCAACTGGTTTGGTCTATGTTCTTTCCTTTCATTTGCCTGAGCTCTGGCATCTTTTAAGATTAGCATAAAGGCTGAACTGAGATTCCACAGAAAATTGAGCTTGAAAGGTCATCGTGAGCCCAGTTACAGGTGCTAGCCTAGGCCAGAGCTCTAGCAGCGTCAGTGCTGCTGCCTGATAATAGGTACAGTGCACACAGCTGTTTGCAGGTTGTCCCAGTGTTTGTGTGGCACCCAGCTGGCTGCAAAGCACACAGCTCTCTCAAGGTGTGCAGCTGTCTCAGAGAACACAGCTGTCTGCAGCTGCAGAATTCCTGTAGTACTGTTCTTCCTTAACTAGATTAATCCTAATGTGGTTTAACTAAGCCTATCCAAATTCATGCCTTTCCCTAGTTCGGGTTGACTTGCACAGATTCCCATCAGCAGGTTCCCAGCAGCTGCCAGGGACACAGCTCTTTCATCCCTAAAATCAGATGAGATGCAGGGGATACACTTGTTGAGGGCTTCAAGAGATCATAGTTGATGTCACACAAGGCACTGCCCTGACTGTACATGCAGATGGTTGAAAACTTGGCAGAATCCACAATTACCTTTTTCCATGGCATCATGAAGGTCAAAAACTTGGAAGGACAGACCCTGAGAAAGGGAATGGATTGTGACAAGCTAATGTGACATCTGTCAGGAGGGTTTCAGATGAGGCTGGTCTTGCCCTGGGCAGGAGAAAAGATTAGATGATCTCTCAAGGTCCCTTTCAGCACTATGAGAAAAAAATCTAAATATCTCATGTGAAGTACGTAATGTTACTCTTATATATGACCTTCTACAAAATATTTAATAATACTGAATAATTAATAATACCACTTCCAGTTGGCTCAGCGACTCACTGAAGTTGGGAGAGGTGCCAAAAATATTTCCACCCTATCTGTTTCCCACCTTGACTGCATGTGTGGCAGTAATTTGCAGGATGATGGAGGCTGTCTGGCCAGCACAAGTCTAACAGCTTTTATATGGTCTGGTTCGAGTTTTCTCAAGACCAAAACATCCCAGGAGCGATAGTCATCTGGTGAAGAGAGCAGCTGCCTTCCCCATGCAGGGGAACAGTAATCCTGTGGCACACACTGCACCTCTGCGGTGTGATTAACTTCAGACCTCTGCTCTTCAAGTAATGAACTGTATTTTATGGACTGGAATCTGGATTACTTGCTCTGCAGTTGGCAGCACCCACTCTGGTGTGCAGCAGGGCTGTGCTAGTGGGAGGAAAACCCCAGAAAGTCTGGCAGGGTGCAGAGATTCAGAGCAGGCTGGAGAGCAGGACGATGGAGCAGAGGAGAGAGGATGGGATGTGCACAAAGGGCCCAGGCTAACGGGGAAGATGGATCCCAGAAGTTGGATACTGAGATGGGATGATGATGCATACTCCATCTGGGGATACACCAGGTTGGGACAGGTTATTGACAGGATTTAATCCCTTCCTTTTGACAAATCTGACTGCAGAGGAGCTAGAAGGCACTGCCAGGCTGCAGTCCCAATGCAGAAAGACCCCCAAGGCTGCATGAGCCCTTCTGCCCAGTGCTGGGTATGCTTCCTGCCTCCCATCAGCTCAAATCCCCCATTAGTGCAGACCAGACCTGCAGAGGTGACATGCTGTGGGAAGCAGGGAAAGGAACTGACATGGGCTATGCAGTGCCAAGGGCTAATCTGCAATAGAAATCACAAAATCATCAGCCTCATGAGGGCAGAGATGCAGGACGAGTGTTGCTCCAGGCGCTTAAGCATCTACATTGACAGAGACCACATTGGGTGTATCTCCATTGCAGTCCTCAAATGTACACCTCATTCAGCATATTCCTGTAAAACAAGTTGCATTTCAAGTGCAGAATTTGTAACGCCTACAGTACAAATAGCTATTCCTTCTTCTGGATAAGTTTGGTACATTTGGTACAAATAGCTGAGTTTCTCCTGGGTAAATTTGAGGAGGCAGAAGAGCATCAGGGAGGTGCAAAGGTGAGGGAGGGAGCACACAGCAAGGCGGATCCAGCAGCCAACCTGTTCAGATTTGCTGAATGCAATGTGGGACTGCACTTGAAGGCTTGTCATGCTTTCTGACCATTACCAAGCAGGCAGCTGTTTCCACAGACTGCATAATGACTCCAAGATTTCTTTCCTAAGAATACCACTACCTGACATCCAACCTGTTATGTATGGGGAATTAGACTAGTTTCTTTTCCATTAATATTTCTTTGTACTTATTAGCATCAAATTTGCAAATAAAGCTCACCTTGTTCATCTGCCCACTGCTCAGTAACCTGGAATCCTCCTGCACCTCTTCTCAGTCTGTGAGCATTCCTGTACTATTGGCAAACTTTGTCACTTTCTGCTGGATCAGGAAATTGTAGTTTGTCCCAGAATATCCCAGGTTTGGATTTAATAGCTTTAATTCATTGCCTACTTGATTTACATATTACAGTGATTTGACTCAGATCCAGGCGGAATTCAAAACTGTGAGCTAGTATTATTCCATTCCTCGGGGCTTCCCTGGCAATAACATGACATTTGATAAAACAGCTAGAGGCAAAATAATCCCATCATAATCCCAGAATAGTCCCAGCAGCAGCATAACATTTTAATGTGGATCTAGTCCAGGGGATATTTCCTCTGTAGTAGGCAAGGCGCTGGTATCTAGTGGGTTGAGAAGTGATGAGAAGGAGCTGCCTTTTGAGGTAAAGGTTTAGGGGATGTTCAGCTCTCCTGTTGCTTCTCAATTGAGGAAAGGCAGTCAAAAGCAGCCAAGAAAAGATCTTTGTGTCAAAGTGATGATTTTCAGCCCTTCTAACAAGTGTCAATACTTAAGATTCCAGTCCATCCTCCTGTCCCTACTGTCCAGTCTGACTTGAAAGTGAGTAGTAGTTCTTATTAAAGGTTGGAGGAGTTTTCTAGGTGTCACTTCCTAGGTGACTTTCAGCCACTGCCTAGCACTGGTGGAGCAGAGCTGAGCTTCTCAAGGAGGTGTACCATGATAGGCTAGAGGAGCAAATTTCCCTTAAAAAAAATGTTGATTGACCAAATCCTACCTTACTCCCTTACCTGATATTACTGGTGGAGTAGGGAATGGATCAAGCACTGTCTTGTACTCCACAAGTTTAGATAAAAAGGAAGCAGAACAATCTTCCTTCTGTCCCCATCTGGCCAAACACACAACCACCAGATCAAGCCAGCTTTCACTGAAGTGTTATCATTCCTGCCAGAGACTATTAGGAATATTCAGAGCTGTGTTAGTGCACACCAACGTTAATGAGAGATGTGAAAGCACTGAATCTCTGTCTATGGGAAACATGGATATTTTAGCTGGTCCTTTAGACAAAAATGAAAAGAGGAAAGGAACTAAAAGGAAGGAAAAGTCACAAGAATTAACATTTCTGTGGCATGGAAAGTCCCAAGAGATGTAATCTGAACCATCAAAAATGTTAATTTTCTATTGATAGGGAAGTGCTGATGGCTTTGATGTGACAAAACCTCCAGTAGGAGCAACATTTGCTATTTCAAAGGTTTGATGTGTGAATGTGGTAGGAGCTGGTGGGGCCAGTTGACTCATGAACTCACTCCACTTTCCTACTGTCACAGGCATAGGCACTGTAAATTCAGTATTTGCTTGAACACACTAAACTCAGTCAAAAAAGTAGACTCCTTTTCCAGTTTGGCTACATTTGGAGTGCCTGATCTTCCATACCACTGCTTCTCATTTCTAGTAAAAATATAATTGTGCTTATTAGCTCTTGTACAAGTATTGCTCTTTGGCTCTTTTTTTCTATGCAGTTTCTGCACACTACCACCCAGTACTTTTGAAAGGTGTAACC
Source organism: Chaetura pelagica (assembly GCF_000747805.2). Taxonomy (NCBI): domain Eukaryota; kingdom Metazoa; phylum Chordata; class Aves; order Apodiformes; family Apodidae; genus Chaetura; species Chaetura pelagica. The sequence goes on along the minus strand of NW_009953694.1, from coordinate 1,372,787 downwards.
ATACTGCCTCTTCAACAGTTTTGCTAAGATATGCAAACCAGGCAGGATACTTTAGTTCTTTTGCACAGGAAAAACTCTCCAACTTCCTGAGCATCCCAGTAGCTCTTGTTAATACTGTATTACAGATAACCAGATGTGCGCAGACAAGGTCTTATTAGACCTCTGCTTTTCAACATTAATATTTCCCTCTTCACATCAAAATATCTCTCCTCATATATCCTCAGCAAACTTCTGCTTTCCTCAGTCAGTATTGCAGTGGTGATGCTCAGGCACCCCTTGCCTAAGAGCTGCAGAGATTCTTTAGTTCCCAGTGCTGGACTCGCTGCTAAAGATGTAATTCTTGAGCCTAATCTCTATGCATACAAATTTGTGTGTAGAATTTTTGCCACATTTCACTTGTTCTACTTCCTGAAATAATCCTGTTCTTCCTGTATGTATGTGATATAATTACATAAAAACTGGCATTTTCCCATGTATGCATTCAATTAAGTTATGTTTCATAAGAAGCTTTGGATGGGGCATGTTTCTTATTGTTTTGTTTATTAAATCAGTTTTCATACTTATTTACTTTAAGTTTTTTCCACTCTTTTTTTTGACAGTATCCTGCCACTGTTCTGCGTTAGTATTCCCGGGCTGGGATCTGACCTCAGAAAATCTGTATAAATCTGATGTAATACCATAAGAACACAAAATGCATCTTCAGATTAAAATTGCGCTTGCCCTTAACATTGCTGAAGTGATTCTGGATTAACTGAGATAAGATTCTAGCTGAGTGACTCCTTTGAGATAATTTATTTGAGTAAAAGAAGCAGAACTTTACCCAAAATGTAGATAGCACTGCACAATAACAAAAATAGACCTTGAACTGGAGGCTCATTCTGTGTCTTGAAGCCCGTGGAAGGCTGCCAGCAGAGGACAGTCAGCCCACTTAGAAGAAGGGGACCTGAGCTGGGCTCCTGTTACTGTCCTAGTCTCTCTGAGCAACTATGGGCAAGGTATTTAAAGGCCTCAGAGGACTGGGGCCATTAGTTCAACTTTTCAAAGGAGCTGGAGAAGTAAACTCTTGCCTGATAGGATCTACAAGCAGGTATCAAAAGCAGGTGCAGTTTTACTGGGAGAGATGGTTGAAAGGTCTGTGTGCTCCCCCCTGCCAGTGACTTGTTTCCAGTACCGTGCTAAGGCTGCAGGTCTCATGCTGAGGAGGAAGCTGAGAGCTGCACAGCATTCTTACTGCTGCATCCAGCCCTGAGCTGGGTGTAGGAGCTTCTGAAAAATCTCAGCAAACATTTGGATGTGTTTTTAAGCTCTAAGTATTTCTGGCACTTTAGTCCCCTTCTTCTTCATGAACGTTTGCATCTGTGAAAGAGTAACAATTTCACTTCTCTGCCAGGGTGGTTGCTACGATTAGTGCGTTTGTGAATGTGAAGGGCTGTGATACTGGAGCAGAGAAAGTAATAGAAGTTCCTGAGACGTGCATCTCTGTGCAGCCAGCATGGGAATTTGCCAGCATTGTGGCAGGGCTGATTGTTCTATTAGGCTTCAACATATTTGCAGGAAGAAAACTGTAAACAGAGAATACAAATGTAACCATTGTTGTTTGCAACTTAACTTTCAGGAGTCTCGCCAGATTATAAATCTTGACTGCATGTACCTCTGCCGTTTCTCAGGTCTGAACCAAAAACATTTAGCAAGGAAATAATGTTTGTAGTGATGATCTCAGACTAGTGCAACTCATTAGCTAGTAATGTGCCTGCAGGCGGTACTAAAGATTCGATCCATCTGGAAATAAATAGCAAGGGATAGCTGGAAGCTGTATTCAATACTGGTGGTGGGAAAAGCCTTAAAACTCCTTGATTGCAACACATGAAAGCTGTGAACCATCAATAAACAACAAAATATGATGTGCCAACTATAGCAAAAGTAACAGCAGGGCAATGCCATTATTTGAGGTCATTCCACCTTCATCTTGTCAAAAAGGGATAAAGGAAGGGTGTGACATAAGCCAGATCTCTAGCATATCCCTCCCTTGTCAGTAGGATCTAATTGGCATTAAATGCTGAATGTGTCTGGATTTAATATAACTCCTCTGCTCAATTACTTCATGCACTGATACAATGGAAAGCTGCCCATTTCAGGAGTTTATAGGGGATAGCTTGCTTTAAGTGCTTCAGACATCAGAGGCCCAAATGTCCTAATGTATATGTTAATAATAAATTCTCAAAAATATTGTAACTATGCGAAGCAGGGGAGGCAAAATCATGAATGATTAAGAGCCAAGGGCCTCTTTTCTATATAATACAACTTTTAGAGGTTGCTTAGACCTGAGAACAAGCACTGGAGACTTGTTTTCATCACTGTCAGCAGGGGCATTAGGAAACACATAAGCACGACTGGGAAAGTGCAGACTTCTGTGGCATCTCTGACTGTTGAGTCCATTTAAGTGCTAGTGAGGAGCTGAGGCTCCACTGTCTTTTTGCTCTATGGCTTCTCCAAAGCAGGGAAGGCAGTAGAATGCTTCATGGCCAAGTAGGAAGTTAAGCATTTTGAGATATACCCCAAGCTCGTAGCAAGTTGCTTGAGATGCAGAGGCCAACTGCCAAGAGTAGGGATTTCCTTCTGGATTTAAACTTGGTGGTCAGCCCTGGCCATGAGCATGATGACAAAGTTAAGGCAGCAAAAGCAGTATGAAAACTTCTGTCTGCTGCCTCCCACACCATTTGGGAGCATCTTTGCCTTGCAAGCCTCTTCAGAGCAGAATCTCTGCAGTGGGTCCAGTTTGGGTGGGGTAGGACAGGGCTGTCACACCATGAGGCTGCTATTGTGCCTTGCTAATCTGGATAATACTAATAGGGAAGGAGCAAGGTTTGACCCTATTAGCTGCCAGGTGTTCCTGCAGCTCCTGAAATGGTGAGGCACTGACCCCAGCCAAAAGTCTGCTCTCCACATTAATAAATGAAACATTTGAGCACCTGTGACAGATTGACGGCCTCATAAAAAGCAAAATGGAAAGGGACCTGAAAGCATCATCTAGTTCCGTGTTTCTTTGTTTCTGGTCTGCAAGGCATCAGTGAAAGCAATGCAAAAAGGCTGTTGTAAAACCATACCCATCCACTCTATACACTGTCATATGTGCCAAAAACATAGTGGGGAAACTAAACACAACAAATGAGTGGTCAGAGCTTAGGGTCATTTTGATTCAGTAGTGAATGAAAAACATAGTGGTAATGCTGCACAGGAGGAGATGCAGATCCTTTTCAGGTTGTTTGTGTGACCTGTAATTTAAAAATAACACATCATTCAGATGGACTAGTTCAGACTCTCTCTGTGTGTTCTGGAGAGAACCATTCACAAGATAATTTTGTCTAGCCTGCATCCAAGTTTCCTGGATACATCCCCCTTTTTCCCCACATGAAAGTCTACCTGTATGGGACCGAAGGAACCTGCCTGATACTCTGAGATTTCCAGGAGTCCAGTCAGGAGGGTGACCCCAGCCAGGCTGCCTCATGACCACAGGATTTACCCTGATGGCCTCTGGGCACACAGACCACCTGCATGATGAAAAGTTGGTGACTCCGGTTCTCAATTACTTACTGAATGTTTATATTGTCTTTTGTCTTGTCCTTCTCGGGCAGTTTTCATCTGTTCTTTATTGCTAAGACACTAGCAAGTTCATATTCATTATTTACTCTAATGAAGGTTCCCTTACTGAATCAACCCAAACCTCTGCCAAGCTGTGCATCTGTACCAGTTAAGTTCAGCAGCAAGAGACAAGAGAAAATCAGGAGACCCACATGCAGGAGAGGCTGGGCAAGTTCTTACCACAATGCAATAAAATCAGGATCTACTTCTTTTCCATTTTTAAAAAAGAGAACAACTGCTAATTTTTCTTTCACCTTATTTATATTTACTTTTTGGAACTTAGTCTTACTGACTACTTGATGTGACATGTATTTTTATATTTCATTTTTCACATTCCATCAACAAGTACTGGGCCAATACTGGGAGCAGACAGTGAACAGGGACCCTCTATACACTTCAAGCAATTCAAACAAGAGTAGAAATGGACAGTTCCCTTGAACAATTCTGCATCAAGGGACTAAGGGAAAACAAGACAAATAAACATTTCATCTGCTGGCCATAGCTCACTTGAAAATAAATTTCATGCCCAACTTTGCAGGATTTTTAAAATGAGATTTAAAAATGTTTGCTTGATTTAAAAAACAAACAAACAAACAAACCTAAAAGCATATAGTGGCTTTACCCACTTATATCTTTCATAAGGATAGTGCTATTTTTCTGTGCTATAACCCTGAAAAAATCTTTTTCAACCCTCTCTGATATGCAGAGCCACCAGCCAAGGGGCACAACATGGTGGTGATAACCTGAGGGCAGGATCTCTCAGCAATGTTAGCACATCATTAAGTGGTGCCTAAGGTTAATTTAAGCATGTGTTGCAATAGCCTGAATTTTTATTTAGGTGGGGAATGTATATATATTATCAAAGGAATAAAAGTTGTATCAATCTTTTGGGGTTTATGTGGCATACTTTAAAAATAATGACATATTAAACTGTACTTTATTTAACTTGATTTTACTTACACCATTATGTGTATAGCACAATGTATGCATCACAATGTGCGTAAGTTGTCGATTTGTGCACAATCAGCTGTCAGCTGTCTTCAGAGGGATTTTTGGGACTGCACAGAATCTGTGATAGTGATGCCGAGGCAGGAGTACACACAGCTGAAATAGTTCTAGCATTAATAAACCAACCCAGAACCTCAGCACAGTGTAGTAATGTAGCAATAACCAGCAGGGATCTTGCAGAGCTGGCGCTGAACTGGACTCAGCTAGTAAGTGCCGGTGGGCCACCTGTGCAGAGCCACCTGACAGCACATCATGATCCCTGGAGAAGACCACAGCATTCACAGTTCATCCTTCTGCTGCACAAGTAGTCAAATGTCCTTCCTCTTTTGTTAATTCATTCATAGAGCACATTTCCAGGGGGGTGGTGAGATCTAAAAACTGTTTCAAGAAACCTCTGACTGGTAAAATACTCAGAAGTGGGAAACTGCATTATGAAGTATTAATGTTTTGATCTGGTTTTGTGTTCTGTCTTTCTGGGAATCACAGGCCTGTGGCTTTCCAAGATAACAATATGGCCTGTGTTCAAAGACAACATTTATCTCAAGGTCCAAATGAATGTGGCAGGCTTTTAGCTCCAGTCCTAGTTGCACAGCTCCTTGCACACTGGAATGCTTCTTCAGCCACTGAGGTTTCTTGATGGTGCTGAGAACGTACTAATATTTTTAACAACCTCTAAAACACGGAAATGAAGTTTTAGGTTTCTCAGGTTTTTTTCAAACGAGTGCCCAAGCTTCTCATAATTTCAGTAATTTTGTAAGGGTTAAAATCTTATTTCCATTCTTTCTTTTTGGAACAGTTTATTTGGTCAGAGAGAAGGATCTTACAATTGTGCTCAGTGTATTCTTCTTGCTTTTCTCACAGTTGAGTGCTGGAGGCTTCCCATGGGTGTAGAAGACGGTACTTGAGTTAAGGGGTCAGAGTGTTGGAAAGAGGATTCAGGTGATGCAACAAGCTGTACAATTGAAGCTGCCATACCCATTTGACCACCCGGTGGTTTTGTCCTATCAGTGTGTGCCCTGGAGACTAATTTAGTTACAACAAGCTGCAGGTCTCAGGAACTTCCCACTCTTGTATGCACCACTTAAATTACAATCCCTTTTAAATCCTGCCTGTCCCAAGATGGGAGGGGATTTCTGAACTGGCCATTAAGTTGGGGTTGGCAAAGTCTTTATTAGCATTTTAAAGCAACATTCTGCTTTGGAACTATGGATCTGC
>NW_009953694.1:1366208-1366877 GCF_000747805.2 Chaetura pelagica | reverse complement strand
ATCCTTATGTTATCCTTGTTGTGTAGCATGGAGCTCTTTAGAGACCCTTCTTTGATCCAAGTTGAACTTTAGCCCCTTGGAGTTCAGAGGTTGTGTCAAAAACTTTCTTTCTGGCTTTTAACGTCAGCAGCAAGAGATTTAAGCCCTAATAGTGACAAACTCCCATTGTTTTCTGCACACCAGGATTTAGATGGGATTAAATCCAAGGATACGTGCTGCAGGTCTCTGCAGCTTGTTGCTGGTAATGGTGTTTCTCCTGGGATCCCTAGGTTTTCAGGAAGAAACTTCATGCCCAGTCCTAGCCTGCATGCAGAGTCTGACAAAAAATGCCTTGTTCAAATACATTTTGGTGACACAAATTCAGAGGTATCCATCCTTACCTCATCTGCTTCCATTTTTCTATATTTCTGTTGGCTGATGGAGTTTAGAGATGTGTAACAAACTGCCAGTGCCTAGAGAGCTTCACATCACTTCATTTCCCATGGATAGCCTTGCAGGAAGAGAAAGTGCAAACATTTTGCTCAAGTATCATGACCAAATTCAATTGTAATATTAACAGTCCAAGCCCATATGAGTAGATGCTCTCTGCTTCCAGTAAGCCTCAGCTTCTAATAATGAAAAATGTCAGAAAAGGAAGGTAGATGCTGCCAGAAAGTATCTTTTCCCTAC
>NW_009953694.1:1350395-1365949 GCF_000747805.2 Chaetura pelagica | reverse complement strand
CTACAGGGAGGGGAGAGAATAAAACAGATCTTCTGGCAGTGCAAAATATTTTGCCTAGAGACATTTTGGAATGGTTCCCTAGCCACAGTGGGCGAATCCTTAGGCATCTCTCATCTGGGTTCTGTACTTATAAGTGCTATTAATGCACCTAACAAAATCCAGTCATTTGTAAAAAAACACAATAAATCACTATAGCCTGTCAGCCTGTAGGTGACAGCTTGATCTACCATGAAATGTACTGAGAGCAGAGCCTTGCACAGTAGGGTCTGCTGTTTGTCTCTGATATGCTGCTCCATCACTGCCAGGGAGCAGATCCCACCTGGGCAGCACAGCACTCTCTTCAAAGGCCAGAATGGAGGACCTCCTTAGGACAACTTGAAAGCACAGCAGCATGGAACGGAAAAGGCCAGGGTCACAGTAGAGCATAGATCACTCCCTAGGAACAGCCACACAGCCTGCAAGACACTTGGTACTTCCTGGAAGCCTCAGAGAGGAAAGGTTTGCTGCATTAACTAGCTGGCTGCTGGATTGCTGAGGTGGGTGCTATAAATCAGCAAGGGATTTTTTATTACTCCAGCACACAGGCTTGTAGGAGACTCTACAAAATTCTCATCAGGTTCAGTTGTCTTTAAATGGGACATGAAGGATCTCGACCTCATTTTAGCTCACACTACCCCAGAAGCACCAAGATACTTAACTCCTGTCCTTTCCAGTCACAGCAAGGTACCTTAGATCCTTGGATTCTCTATGTCTCAGGAGGAGAACATAAAAAATTCAGCTTTGATGTTATGTGTGTCCCATTATTAGCTTGACCACTGAGTTCTTTGATGGCTGAGTGGCCGTGGTGCTTCTCCGATACTGAGGGTTCCTGAGGAGCCCAGCCTTAGTGCACTGACAATATAGGCACATTAGGGACATCTGCACCATAAATATTCTGTGTAAGTCACTGGGTTGTGTGCAGGCAGGAGTTCAAAGCAGGCTTCCACAACGACCTCCTGGAGATTAGGCTGAATCTGGAGTACAGGCTTGAGGAAGGTGTGATGTGATTTGATGAATGCATGAGAAAACACAGCAATTATTTTCTTCAGAGGCCAAGAAATGGGTCAGAGAGGGAAGAAAGAGTGAAATTTCACAAGGGTAAAAACAAAGGAGGGAGAAGCACTACACTGAACTTCAGATGCAGTGGCCTCAGATCCATACAGGTGCCAGCAGACTTTAACATATACACGTATGTGCAGAGGTAGGCAGGAGCAGATAGCACAGGTACTGGTATTGAAAGAGACTTCAGGGTTTGTCCCAGCAGAGCCTGTAGTTCTCAGACATGTGCCCATGGTTTACATGGTCCATCTTGCATTGCAGTCAGAGCAGAAAAACATCCTTCTGAGGTAAAGAAAGAGAGACCAGTACCCCAGGGCCACACAGCCTTGCTTCTGGGAAGGCGGGGCTATTCCCATGTCTGCAGCAGCCTCTCCACGGGCAGATGCAGAAGCAATAGTGCAGCTTGGCAACAGGAACTTGTCGGTTCTCTATTAACTGCTGTTCCAAAGGGTCTGCCAATGCCTCTGCTGCTTCACACTTTGCTTCCCTTAGAGATCTTGGATAAACATCACCCCTCCTCCCCAGGGAATTACTGCACTTGTTTCTCTTTTGCTATTCATATCTGCTGCCATAGAGGTTTTACTGTGCATCAGGGCTTTGTGAGGATGGTCTCATGCCAGGGATTTCTGTGACTTAAATGGCAGCAACTGGTTTAGGGACATGCCCTGACTCAAGGTTGCTTACTGCAGAGCTGCCAGCACTCAAGTCTTTTAACACATCTCAGCTGCCAGAACTAGAGTACCACTGGGAACAGTGGTTTACATTTCCTTAGTTTCCTTAGTTTCCTAAAGAAACCAGGCTTACAGGATCAGCATACCTGTCCATCTGCCTTCCAATCCCTCCCTAATGGCTTTCAAGCCTCTGAGCGCACTGGAGAGAGGGACTGAAGTCTCAAAGTTCATATGATCAGTGGGATGCTGGGCAAGGAAGGGAAGAACAATCTTGTTAAAGTCCTCCCCAGAGAAGAATGAGCAGGACTGGGTTGTCAGCTGTTCTTTTTGTTGGCAGCTGCCTGTCCAGCCAGTGCACACAGTCAGTCCTCCCTGTGGTGCTCCTACCTACTAAGGCAGCCATGGGAAACCAACCATCATCACTTCTGTTGCTTGCAGTTTTAGCTTACCCACAAACGATCTTGGTTGCAAGCATAACCTGGAAAATAAGAAATGTACCAGGTCCTTGTTTCAGAAGGCCTCTGTGGAATATTTCCTGGATGATTACATTTTAAAAGCACAAATCTTTGAACACTCCACATGTAATGCATTTCAGTGTATCTGGGAGAAGGGTGAAGTGTGAAGTCTGATGCTTTGAGGCTCATTTACCTAATAATGAACCATGAGATTAAACAACTTGCTTAAAATCAAGTCAGAGGCAGAGAAAGATTTAACTCTTACCTCTGCCATACCCCAGGCTCCCATACAAAAACATGTAAGATATGTTAAGAAACACTGGAGAAATCAGCTATGGATAAGTAAGGCCAATTGCATTCATTTACTGTGTAAATAAGGACAGCACAAAACCCCACTATATAAAATATTTTCTGATTTTTGTTACAGGTTCGTAAGAATAAAAGCTGCCTTTCACTTTGATTCTACAGCACATTGAACAGTGGGAATTTGATAAGCTTAGGATATCACCACCAATATGAACAATCAATAAATGTATAGCAAATGGTGGTCCCTGTTCTCAAGCAGTTACTATTATGTGTTTTTTTTTTATTTAGTTCATTATCAACAAGTAAGAGTATAGCTTTTCCTCTTACTGCTTTTTATTATTGGCAGTCACATCCCTCTGGTATTTCTTTTATTGAAAAGAGAAAAAGAAGATCAGCTCTACCATTCCATCTCCTATAAGTAGATTTTATTTATGGACCCACTAGAGGAAAAAAAATAAAAAATAAAGTGGGCTATTCCTTGTTTAGCTGAAAGAAAAAGAAATCCAAGCACTTTCATTGACAGCTGATTCTTTTGATCATTCAAGTAGCTCTTTTAGTAAAATACGTGGGTTTTTTCTGAAAAAAAACAACAAAACTTTTTAAAGTGATGATTTTATAAAGCCCATGCATGAATGTTCCCTTTGCATTTCATGACATGGAAAGTGATTGGTCATTTCCAAGCAGAATATTTTTACTCTCTGCTTTATCAGGGTCTCAGGTTTCACAATTACAAGGACACAGCCCATATTGTGAACTGAGGGAGGGAAGGGGATCAAGAGAATTCCCCCATTGCAGAGCTCAGGAAAATAGATACTCTTTACTGCATTCTTTTGTAGGTCCTTTTTAGTCAGGAATGATCCAAACCAAAGAGACATGGCACAGCAGCCACATGCAATGGTGAGCCAGCTATTTTCAGCTCTAGCTTCATGTCATACTTTCAGCCAAGGTATACTGTACTCCTTTCTTTATGCCTCACCTCACAGTTCCCAGGAGGCTCCAGCCCAGAAGCCTCTGCAGCCCTCAGCAGGACAGGAACAAGCCTGTGGTCCTGAGGCAGGCAGTAGCGGGGAGACATTCAGGGTTCAGCTCTGCTAGAGGCTTAGCATGATGCAAGTATGGCGTTTGCAAAAAGAATGCAGGTCCTCTGCAAGAGAGGTGATGTGGGCAAGGGAATCACACCATCTCCAGGTGTGGTAGTCAGCCCTTGATAGAATGCCTGTGTTTAGAAGATGTTTGGGAAGACTTGAGGAAGACCTTCATGAGACCTAACTTCAACCTGGGCAACTCATGTTTGGGCAATTTGTTTCCTCAGCACACGGTTTCCTAGCCAACAGAAATGTGGTAAGATGAGTTGGATTTATGGGAACACTTGCTGCAGTGCCCTGTTGGGAACTGTCAGTTTAACTGAGAAAGGCAGTGGTGGGGAGAACAGTAAAAGAATGGCAGCAAATGAGCAAAAAGTAGCAGAACCAGATCTGGGCTCCTGCATAATCCTGGAGGTCCGTGGCAACCTTCCAAGGTAACTTCTTTCCCTGTCCTTTCTCATTCTGCTTAATACCAGAGCAGTATTTATCAGCTAGTGATGCAAAGGAATCAATGAACTGGTCCCCAGAGGTTAACAGAACTACAGACTTGCTAAAACGCTAATTACCACGTTGAGGAATGTGATACTGCAGTAAGTCATTCAGTTATAGCTCAATTTTTGTGCTTCAGGGTGAACACCCTCCCCCGTAAATAGAATTTATTAGTTTTTCATATTAATACTTTCTAATATGCCAGCAACAGAGCTTGGGAGGCTGGGCTCCTTGGTAGGATAAAGCCACTTGCAAAACGCACATTTCATCGAGTTCTGCCAGTGTCTCCAGACATGCTAAAGCCTGTAATCAAGAGCTAAAGTTCTTTAAAGACTGAGTATTGGTTTTCAGATGATACCTTTGACATGCTAATGGCATTGATCAGCCAGCTGGTCGAAGCATCAGTCCATCCGCATTGCTTCCCTGGGACAGAGGGTGAAGGAAAAAGCATTTCCTGGACAACACAGGTGCCCATAGCCCAGCTGGGTCTCTTCCAGGCTAGCAGCAGCCCAGCATAGTGCCACTTAAGGGGCGGGTTGATGGGGGGAGGGGAACAGCAGAGCTGTTGGGGCTCCTGGGTGTGCCACCCCATGGCTATGGCACTTGGGAAACAGACTTGCATCAGGATTTGAGCCCAGCTGTTTTTTGTTTCAGGTTGACTCAAAATTCTGTCTTAGCCCCAAATCAAGCTTTTTAATGCATTTTTAAAATTTGCTTTGAGAACTTTTCATTAAAGTTGGGATTGTCAGAAAACAAAACAAAACAAAACAAAAACAACAAAGCAAAAAAACAAAACAGTGTAGAACGAAATCCCCCAGTATCTCAAACTAAGAAGAGGAAGGGGTTTCTTCTGGCTTGTTTGAATATTGTATTTCCCTGCTTTTAGTTTCTTCTGAAACCCATGGTCTGAATTAGAGCAAGGCCCAAGAATAGCTTCCATCCCTTCAAAGCTGTTCCCATTATTTGCTTAAATTCCTGTTTTTACTGTTCATTAAAAATATTTTGCACTCTTCTCTGACTGTTGCATCTGTGAGGTGTATGCCCACATGCACTCTCTGAGAGCAAGGGCCAGGCATTTCTGGCAAACCTGAAAGCACCTCTAGGCTTACAGCTTGGATAGCTGGAGAGCCTTGGAGCTCTGTCACCCCGTGCCCCAGGGCACTCTGCACAGAGGGGCTGCCCTGGCACAAAGGCTCTTAAAACCAAAATCTGCCCACAGTGTAGCTGTTTCTGGACTCATGACCCCAGATCCAGATGCAAGCCACACTCCTGCTTGAATTTCCAGGCTCCCAGCCCCTAGTTTGGCAATTGCTGCTGTAGTTCATTGAAAGTTTGTCAAAACCCATACAATTCCACAAACCCTACAGTTTAAACAAATCAGCATTTTTCTGTTGAAACCTGTTCTGCTGGAAACTTCCCAACCCAGTTCTACAGAGAGCCATTATTTCTGAAATGCTTTTGTAAACATTTATTGCAGGGGTTTTCTTAATGACAGCAGCCACAGACTCTGGCTGAGCTTAATTTGGCTATTTGCAAATCTCACTCCTTTTTGTGTTTTGGCCAGTTGGAGGAAAGGGAACATTTTTTGTGTCTTTCAACAACATCGTTGTTGTTTGGCTGCAAGATAGGCTGCAAAATGTTTCCTGGAGATGTCCCTGCCTGACACAGCAATACTGTGGTGCTCAGGGCATTGCTCGCAGATAGTGGGAAAATACTTCACATTTGTGTAGCATCCTTCTCTTACAAATCTTCAACATAACAGAAGAGTTACCTGTGCATAGGGAATTTCAAGTAGATGGGAAGAATCTTGGCTTGTGTTGTGTCTATGAATTTTCTCTCATCTTCACTAGATAAAGGACACCAAGTCTTGCTCCAGAAAAAGAGGAGAGGCACTCAGCACTGGTCAAGCTGCATCCAGAGGGACAGCAGTTTCCACTTCCACACAGGCTCTTGCCCTTCAGAGTCTGGCACCTGAACTTTATGCATGTTTTGTAAGACCTCAGCAGAGTGGTGGTGGTGGGAGGTGGCAGACGGAGAGTAGAAGTGGGGGGAGAATCCCCTTGTGGGATTTACACTAGAACTGGAGGCTGTTTCTTGTAAGTCTGCCTGGGGGAGTTGGGAGTGCCCCAAAGGGCTGCCTCTTTTGCCTGGGAAGCAGGGCAGGGGTCCCTCGAGCTCACTGTTCATCCCCTTGCTGCCCTGGGAGGGAATGTAGCCCATCCTTCACAGCTGGACACAATCACCAGCATGGCTTTGTGAATCAGTGTTTCTCTGGTATTCCCACCCCTGTTGCAGGGAGGTGGCCAGCAGGATACAGCCAGCCAGGATCTGATTTTGTTAGCACTACTTTGTGGGCTGGTGTAAATCTGCTGTTTTTCACATCATCCCTGATCTACAGCTGTGGTACAGAGAGGAAAACTCAGCCTGCAGCTCTGGCTGTGATCTGTTGTTCCTGTTAGACATCTGCCTTCCTTAACCCCTGAGATCCCTTTCCCCACAGTTTCCATGCCGGAATGTGGATTTGCTCTTTGTGATCATTATATTCAAACCTTCTTTCCCTCAGTTTTGGATTACCTGATCTGTGTTCCTGAGCTTGTCTCAGTACCTAACACACCTCTGGGATCTGTCTACTCTCTAAACTTGATGCCTGTTGAAGATAAATCCTCACCTCCACATTGCTCATACATTTGGCTCTATGTTCTTGGATTCATCCACTGAGCTCCTCAAAAGCCATTTGATCCATCCCTTTGCACTGCAGTAGGCTGTTCCCTGCAAGTAAATGCCCGTTGGTGCCTTTGGCTTCTTCCTACTGCCAGATCACACTCTGAGCAAACCATCGTGGCAAAAACACCCCAATCACGTAGGATTTTTATACCCATGTTGTTCACTGAGCATAATGATTTAGTGAATAAAATACATAACCAACAGTATAAGCATCCTACCAGAGATGCTGAGAGCAAGGCCTGCCAGCACCTGGCTGGGCAGAGTGAGAGAGAGCAGTGGTGTCAGGCTGCCTTTGGAGGGCAGGACACTCCTCAGGCAGTTCAGCCCCACCAGCATCACCTCTCTGCTTCCCCAGGCAACAAGCTCCAAAACTGGTTTCCATAATATTTGCCTACCTACACAGCATCCTTTCCCCCATACAGTCAGTTTCTGCACCCAGGGACAGGTGCTCAGTGGGGCTAAGCACATGCAGCTGCTCTGGAGAGGCTCATGTTGATTCACACCAGCCTTCTTATGACATACTGTGCTGAGCTTCCTCTCTGCCTTCAGGAAGCCTGTCCCTGTCATTTTATTGATCCTCAGAAGCTTACAGTGGGAGTTAGGGCATTTCTGCCAGGCTCTCTAAGCTCCAAAAGAGAACCTGCAATTGTGTCTTTAAAAATGAGCCCTATTTCCTAGTCACCCACAAGAAAATCTCTGCAGCATTAAGGTTACCTTTCATTGTGAAAGTCACACATAATGTTCTTTTGTGCTGGAGCACAAAGCTCAAGTATATGCAGAATACATCCCAGACCCTTTCACAGGTGGGGGAGTTAAGGCTTGTCCTTGCACTTCTGTAAATGAGTCAGGGCAGACAGGAAAAATATCTCACCTCTGCAGGGGTTCCTGTGCATGTGCTGAGCTTGTTGCTGATTCAGGCCATCCTCAGTGCTGAGGCTGCTCTGTGGAACGAGACAAAGTGCTACAATCCAGCCTCTGTACTTACAGCTCACTTCAGGCCTCCTTAATACGTCCAGTTTCATTTAATATAAACAGCCAAGTGAATCCAAGCAACATGTTTGTGTGCTTGGGGCAACAAAGGGAGAAGGTAACAATGTTTTTCATTGGGTTCCTCTAATTTGTCCATTTTTTATGTTCTTTACAGTATCTATAACATGTTTGAATTACAGCCCAGAACACAGTCTCTTCTAAAACTACTTTAGAGGTAGTAGAAACCACACAAAGCAGAACTGTGTAACCCTCTTTCCTCCTTAAATCATTTCATATTTCGCAGGTCCTACAGAATGCTTTGCAGTTCAGGAGAATAGTCACTCTGGGACACCACACATCCCATTTTAAATAATAGCCCAAGTGTTGCCTGGAGGAATATTAGCAACATTTGCCAATTTTTAAAGGTTTGTAAAAGAATTTCCCATTATAGGATTTCACAAAGCAGCCATTTCAGTATCGTTTATGCCTTGTTATGTTTCAACATCTCTCCAAGTTTATATGTAGTTTCTAAAATAAGAAGACACTTGCTCTAGAACAGGCCTTCCAATTCTCTCTCTAGGAAAGATTTTGTTCCAAGTGAGAAAACTGTGGAGTTTCTGGTACCTTCATTTGGATCAAGCTCTTTGGTCCCATAGAATTATTAGCATTCTCCAAAGAGTATCAAGATAGCTGCCTGGCTGGCTCACAGCAGGCAGACTACAAGGTTAGCAGTGGGAAGGTCTTGTTAAACAGCTGCTGTGAGGTCTCTTGGGATTCATTCATGACTCTCAAGGCAGTGAGGCAGATTGCCTCGAACAAACTTCAGGAAGAGCTGTGAGCCCAGCTGAGCTGAGACTGGTACCAGTTTTGTTGCTGGGGATCCATGGCTGAAGGACATTCCTCTGTACAGTCACTCCAGGTTTGTCACAGGCACTGGCTATGGAAGATGCAATGTAGCCAATGGCATGAAGGAGAAGCTAAGGAACCCACTCCAAACATTGCACCACTTAGTGTAATCTGCATGGAGACAGAAGAGGATGCTGACAGGACTAGACCAGCCTTGACTTGGTCCTTGCTCTTGGCTAGCTTGTTAGCCTCTAGTTGCTTTGCCTTTCTCCTCCTTGCCCTTTCTTGCCCCGTCTTTAGAGCCAGCAGCAGCGAGACTGCAGCCCAGCATCCCAGCAGCCTGCTGCACTCCTTGTGCTCTCATCCCACTGGTGGAGGGTAGGACAGATGAGGAGTAAAGCAGAAAAGCCCCAGCTGGTTTTGTTGATGCACAGCTGGACCTGCAGCTCTGGCAGGTATAAACACCAGGGTGCAGCCTGTAACAGGAGTGGGTGTACGATAGCAGGAGGAGTCCAGATGACAAAGCTGATCTCTGCTGCACCTCACAGCAGAGATTGGAAAAATGTTTCAGGTTAGAGTCACTAACACTGAGCACCTGTATGAAACACGGTTTTAAACTCCTTCTGGAACACGGGGTCAGCTCCCACCTCTCTCTGCCTGCTTCCCTTTCCCCCGCCCGCCCCCTCCAAATTGCTCCATCCGTGGCCTGGCGCACTGAACACGCTCCAGGCTAGAGGGTGCTGCAAGCTCGAGTGTTCTCTGACTGGAGAGGAATTCAGATTCAGGGGTCTCAGCTCTAGCTCTGTTCACTTCCCTGGTATGTAAATAGAGAGGACATGTTCACCTCTTTTCTAAAAAAAAAAAAAAAAAAAAAAAAAAAAAAGAAAAAAAAAAAAAAAAAAGAAAGAAAGAAAGAAAGAAAAGTAAGCATAACTTGATGTTTGGAGCATGAACTTCTTGTTGTGAAGCATTTTCCAAGCACACCTTGCCTTTTCTGGTACTCAAGAGACAAGACTCTAGTTTTAGGATCTCCCTTCATGGTAAATAAGTGGTCAGTGGACCAGAATTTGGGAATTTAGGCTTTGTTGAGAAATTGAAATCTTGGCACTGAGTACAAGAGGAAGAAGAGGAGTATAAGACCAACATATCCATCTAGCCTTTACTGGAGAATGCAATACTTGTATCAGTCAACCAAATGCAATGTGCCCATGCCTCAACACTTCCAATTCCCAGCTGTAGGTTAAACCCGCCTCCTTGGGGATTTAAACTAAGGTACCAGCCTAACCACTGGAGCAGCTGTGGCAGCGTGTGAGCACTATGTGCTGCTGTCTAGGGCCTGTAAACTTTGATGCAGAATCAGGGCATTAACATGGGCAGGAACATCTTAAATGACTTCACTGAGCTTTTACAGGGCTCTTTTGTTGGAGTCCGAGGTCTTTAACTGAGCATAATCTTTCCTGAGCAGAAGGTACTGGTACTGTATGAAAACACTGGAGATATTTTGAAATGCGTAACCACAACAGAGATCACAGATGTTTTTCTATGTTCAAAACTCAGTTGAATTTTCTATGTTCCCCCAAAGTCACAGGTGTTTGAACCCCATATGGGAGCTCAGAGAACCTGGGGTGTCATCTCCTGCATACTTTCATCCTGAAATAGGCATAAGGTTCTGTGGTTGCACGACCCTGCTAAAACCAGTAGTCCTCAAAATCCTGAGAAAAAAGTACAGATGAGCAGCATAACAGAGGTGGAGGGAACTGGATTGATATCACTGCAATTGCTTGGAAACATCACTTTATGATAAACAAGCACCTAGCTTAAAAGCAACTTGACAATACAAACACAACAGTCAATACTGGAATGAGCTGAAAAGGCAAGGAGGATAAGTGACAGCAGGGGAGGACTGTATGCTCTAGTGCTGGCACTTATTGTGTGTGATATTGGCAGAAGCTGTGCCTTGGTTTCCTGCACCATGTGATGGAGAATAATATCTCCTTATCTCACAGTACTCTTGTAAGTCTTAATTAATTTATGTTTATAAATCACTGTGAGAGCTCAAAGAGGAGTATCCATTTTCTGGCAACTGAAAGCAATGTAATTTTTCTTTTTCTTTGATAAAACACAACACAAGGTAAATATTTTGCCAAGTGAGAACCTTAATTATAATTTTGAAAAGAAAATAGTCTGAACAGCCTAATATTGAAAGAAAGTGTTAGCTAATCACAGAACAGCTTTCCATGTCCATGGCTCAATCTGCAACTTGTGAACTTACAGCCCAGAGGCGTTATGGCTTTCTATCAAATCTTCTACATGTTGGAATAAAATACCAATTACTATAATCCTAGGGAGGAATCCAAAGACTGCGACAAACCTAAAGGAGAAGGAAGTGGGCAGCAGTGCTGTCTGTGTCTAGGAAATGTTTACTTGACAAATATTTAGCAAGCTTGGAGGTATTTCTGAGAAGAAAAAAAATGACATGGGTTCATGTTGATGAATGTTTTGCTACTGATTAAATCTGAGCCTGTATAAACTGTGTGGTGACAAAGAAACCTGAGACTGTAATGAGGAAACAGTTGGGTAGGATGTGAGAGATTGAAACCACAGATATTGCCATCCCCAGGAGAAATGCCGTATTCTAAGGACTGGAAATTAGTTTGGGACTATTGAATTCCATTCAAGGAATAATTCCTATTATGTATAATATCTCCTAATCTTTACCCTAGAAATTGCCTTGAAAAGCCAAATCTTGTATTGCAATAATTAAAAGAAAACATATGTGAAACAAGATGCCTATTTCTTGTCTGGACTTTCATTAGCCTGTCCAGAATAAAACATCACTGAGTCTCCAGTCTGTATAGATCAACTTCCATCTACACATCCACAGATGGAAAATGACTTTGAGAATTTTGTAGACACAGGATTTCCAAGGCACTTAATTTTGGTTGTGCAACCTGGCCTCATCCTTCAATAGCCAGTTATTCATGCAGTTAACCTTCTTGGTGCAGCAGTGCCACTAACTTCACTGAAACACTCTGTTAAAGCAGATCCCTAAGTTGTTGTTGAACCGTATTGCTTGGCATGTTAATTTTTTCCATAGAGGCCAAAAAGTTTTGAAAGGTGGTAACCTAAAAATGAGTTCCCTAGCTCCTGGCTTGGACCCTTATTAAAGCAACACTGGATGTACAATACTTCTGGATACTATCCTGCTAGTATAACAGGTCCACCTGTTGACCAAAGCTAACATAACTTTGAAAATTCATGTCTAAGTATAATGGAAAAAAAACCCCAAAACTTGTTGTAATACGTTTATATCTTTCCAGGGTAAAAGTCTGCCATACCTTGAGCAATTTCCATTTTACATTAATAAACATTTTATTGCAACACACTTAAGCCATGTTGTGTATCCCGGCTCAGCAATATTGACACCCAGAGGTCAAGACTGTGTGAAATAGCCTAGATCTTATGAAAATACAAATTGGATTTGTGGTCAACCAAAAATTGACATTCATACACAAACAGACATAATTGGTCACTGGAGTTTTTTTGACTACTGCCTTGCTGAAACTTTCTTTGCTGCTCTGGTGGTGGCTGCAAAATTCTGTTCTTCCTAAGAAAAAGAGCAGTTATACTAATGTCACAGACACCCTGGGTGTGACAGGTAAGACTATGATGGGTACAACTACAGAAGGGGAGGCTCAGCCCAAGCACAACCCTATGTGACAGTGAAGAGCAGAGAGTAAAATGCATTGCCTCCATAGAGCCAGAGCAGGGGAATCAGCTGTCACAAAAACTCACCCTGCCCCTTTTGCTGGATTTGGAAACCCCATAAGGAGAAGAAATTGATGGTCAGAGCCATTTCTAATGGTGCCCCATCATCCTCCTTGTGGGATTTCAAACCACAGAAAAGGGCTGAATGATCCAAAACCAAAATCAATCAATCAAACAAACAAATAAGAAGAGGTACATCTGCAAAAGTTATGAGTTCAGTGGGTAGCTTTCTGGACTCAGATCCTTCCTGTTTATGCTCAAATATCTCTCCTCACATCACATCTGTCATTTTGAGCCTGCAAATGCAGATTATATTAGAAGGTGGGAACTGTGTTGTAGTTAATGCAGAGACATGCTCACTCTTTTTATATTTTTTTATTCCAAAATGCTGTAAAATATCCATGTTTGTACAGATAGTTTGGTTAATAGTTATACCTTACGGAAAGCAATAATTTTATTCCAAAACTGGGTTTATTTTTTAAGCATCAATGAGATATTCACCTAACTCCTTCAAACTATTATGTGAAATTGAAATGTTTTGGTTCATACTTCTTTTAGTTCACATCAGATCCTCATCAGTATGCTTGTTGATGATACCAAGTGGTGTGGAGTGGTTGACACCTTAAAAGAAAGGGATGCCATCCAGAGGGACCTTGACAGGCTGGAGAGGTAGGAAATGTAGTATAAAAATAATATTTTAAAAAATATTTTTTTTGTTTATTTAAATATGTATAATTTAAAATATTCTCTGAAATCAAGTTTCATTCCAAGGTTTTTTTTCCCCCATTTTCAAATACATATGAATGAAAGTGGAAACAAACCATAGTGGTTTTAAAAAAATGTGTTGTTTTTTTTCTGGAAAATAGTTACACAAAGCACCTGGACCTTATATAAGTTTGGTTTTTTTCTATTTTTATTTTTTCTTGAATTTGGCAGATATTTTTATTCTATTAAAGTGCCAATAGTGGTGGAGATTCAACCAAAGAGGCACTGAATTTCCTCATAACATTACTGTTCCACCCTAGCTCAAATGGCATCCTTAGTCCTGCTTGCTTCCTGGGGTTGTTTGCTCAGGAGGTTCCTCAGGCCTCTCTTATAGCAAGAAGCTGACTTTAATAATCAGGCTTCTCTCAAGACCTGTGGCTGGGGTAATAGTCTTCAAAGCTGATAGGGCCTGGGGCAGGCCTGGGAATGGAAACTATGGATAATGTGATTAAGGGTATGCAGGGATAGAGCGATCCCTCAAACAAACTGGGGCTTCATGTTAAGCAAAAAAAACCCACCTTAAAATCTTTGGCCTAAGTAGGCTTCTTTAGAAGCAGTTATGCTGGGAAATAACAACTGGCCTTGCAGCACAGCTTTGCTGCTACTATGTGAATAGTTTTCAAGGCAGAGCCTCACATTCCTGGCCAGCCCAGGGACAGAGAGCTCATGACTACTTATCATCATTGAGCATCCAGACAGAGCTGAGCATCGTTGCCTTTTCTCTGCTCTATGAATTATCCAGGGAAAATAACCCAACAGAAAATCTTGAACGGTAATTGCTCACACAGCTGGAACCTGGTAGAAACTGAAGATGCCCAGGGAAATGGTTGAGTCATCATCCATGAAAGTATTCAAAAGACAAGTAGGTGAGGAGGTAGGGACATGGTGTAGTGATGACCTTGACAATGCTAGGTTTACAATTAGACTTGATAGTCTTTTCTAAACTAAATGATTCTATGATTCTATGATGATAAGAGTTATGCTTTGCTCAATTGCTACCTCATCTACATCCAGCCAATTTTCTCTATCCTCCCAAAACATTCTGAACCCTATTGATTTTGGTGAAAAACAGAAATCAGAAAAGTTTGATCTGTGCTAAAATTGTGTAAAAAGATTGGGACAACATGGGTTTCATTTGTAGTAAGTTCAAGATTCAGCTGACATGAGGAGTGAAAAACGTAGCCGTTCAACTATCTGTGTTCATGAAAAAAAATAAAAATCCAAGCCTCCTGCAGCCAAAATCTCCCAGGGGCAATCCAGCCTTGTGTTGAGTCCTGTCCAGAGGGTGCTGAGCTCCCTGCACTCCCACAGATCACTCTGAGCTTTCACTACCTCCCATGAAGAGGTGTGGAAATGGTGCTTCAGCCCTGAAACCTAATGCATTCTGCTTGTGTTCCCCCCTATTTAGTTAGAAAAGTGATAAACATTGCAGAATTAACCTTGTAACCTCAGCTAATTCACATATAGTTAGTAAAATGGAGCAGAATCTAGAAACCATCAGCAGTCGTGGCTTTATAGCTCATTTAAGCTCATTTCTCTGTGATGAAGACCTCCCTCTTCACTGATTTGTTCCGCTTTAAGTCCTCTGAATTCCAAGCTTTTATGTTACTACAAGCTTCCCTTCACTGTGTCTCTGCCAGCAGGTGCTTGAACTGGAAGGTCCATGGCAATGTGCATTTTACTACTTCCAAACAGACTAGGTTTTTTTTCTGGTTATTAAAAGCTCTGGAACTGTTACTTGATGTTTGGCTATTTAGATTCCAAGAGCAGAGATGCCCCACTTTTGAGCCTCTAAGTTCGACTCTCAGAAACACTATTGTGTAATTGGTATTTGAAAGGTGTGTGCCAGCTAGGAAAGCTGCACATGCAGCAAAATACCTGTATAGGGAATAAGGAGATGTAATAAAATCTAAGAACAAGCAAAATGTTTCAGCCAGCATTTCTGTTTGCATCAGAAGGAAACCATCCTACTGCTTTAATAAGTAGGACTAAGCTCCAACAGGATCCTAGTGATAAGGATCCCCAAGCAGCTCTAGTGCTGAGATAGGGAAGCTCCAGACAGTGTTCAGGGGCTGTCATTCAGCAAGGAGTGTGCTTGTCTCCATCACCTCCACGAAGGAGCATCCACCCTTGCTCTCTGTGATGCTGCCTGCTGTTCCTGCCTGGTTTTGGTTACATGCTCTGATTTATCTCTGACAGGAAACATACAGGAGGTTATGGCTATAACCAGTCAGACAGGGCCTTTGAGAAAGGGAATTCAGACTCTGGTAGCTTCATGAAAAAATTATGACTCAGTTGAGTTGCCATTAAACTGTGTACACAACCCTGGTCAGAATTATTTCTAGTTTCTATTTTAATGTTCCAAGACCAGTCAGTCC
>NW_009953694.1:1325345-1350378 GCF_000747805.2 Chaetura pelagica | reverse complement strand
AAAAGCACATGCTTTTATTTACAAGAAACTAATTCTTCCAATGAAGGGGGAGTGCCAGACACTGAGACAGACTTCCTTTCCCTTCCCAAATGGCTGCTACAGGGGACAGACATTGCACTCTGTCAAAATGTTTACATGTGACATCCCCAACAGCCAAACTGACTGTCACTGAGAGCCAGAAGTGAGCAATAAATAATGCCACTAACTTTCACCTTGTTGCAAAAGCTTTCATCTCAGAGGACAGGAAACCTTTTCCTACACACTTCACATCTTGAAAAAATGCTTTTCATTACTAAGTGGGAGCTGAAACGACCATCAAGAGAGGTGTTTATGCACAAGAGGACATAGATCAGAGACCACATATTTGCACCCTTGATCTGTCAAAGGAGGAGACTTGAGGAACTTGTTCTTTCAATACGCTGCTCAGTCAGCCTTTGTTTCTCCTTGATGGAAGAAAAGGTTCTCAGAGAGCTGTGATTCATTTTGTGCCTGCTTTTAAGGGGCTGTGGTAGGGAGGAATAGATTTCAAATTTTGTGCATTAGTCCTTGCAAGTTGTTAAATTTGGACATATGAAGATAATGGTCTTGCTGACACTGCTGTGGCTTTCATAGCCTGTCAGTGTTCTTAGGCTGAGAGGCTACTCGTTATTTTCTGCGGGCACTTGTCCTCCACCAAACCTTCAAATAAAAGCATTCCTACACCCACTTGTTCTTCTTCATCCCTCTGCAACAGCTCTACTGCCTGCAGGCTTTTATAGCTTGTGGTCTGTTTATGGGTTTAGCTTTATAGCCAGCCTAATTAGCTGCTGTGATAAGGATAATTAGGTAATTAGGATAATTTGGATAGCACAGTATGAGGCTTTTCAGACCTCTCTTCTGGACAGCTTTGGCTGCCACAGCGTAGTCAGTGACACTTATCTAACTGAAAAGAAAAAGCCCATATACTTCTGAGCATGACTAATGGCAGAGTTAACATCCAAGCCAAAGAGCTGAGAATAAGTAACCTTGAGACACAGTCTGTGAGGACAGAGCTGTAGCACTGAAATTGCACAGTCACAGTTGAAATGCACAGGACATGATAGCTTACCTTTTATCTCCTGGGTTACAAAATCATAACTCAGATCCCTCTGCTCCTGACCCGCTGACTTTTTACACAGGAAGTGAGGAACCACTAGAAAACTTTATCATCAAAGCAGGGAATTCTCCCTCCCTTCATACATTCAAATCCAAACTGCATTCTTTCCTGGAAGATACACTTCAGCCAAATACAAGCTATAAGCAGCAGGGCAGGAATGACTGGAAACTCTCTCGTTCCTCAGAGAGAGTGAGACTGCAAGGTCTCAAGCCTCTCTTTGCTGAATGCCTGTGAATCTATGGACTTTCTCTTGTAACCCCTTTCTCTCATTCCCTTTTCCCTATAGATCCTAATCTAACTGTTATGAGGATGGATGTAGGAATGGTGATGATAACTGCAGAAAGAGGACCTTAAGTTGAAAATTTTGGAAAGATTTTTCTGTTCGTAATTGTAATTGCTAACCAGGTTGCATGAGGTTAATATCCTGAATTGCCTCAAGAGGTGAAGTGTCATCTAAATTTCAGGGAGGACTGAAAGACAAATGTGGAGAATGGCAACTTATTAAATGCAAATAAATGGGGAATTTGAAAATAACATAGTGGGAAGAATGGACATCAAAAGTCCAGTTGAATTTGCAGCATTTATTAGAAGGGAATATGGAGCAACTGTTGGAGCCTAGGCTGTGGAGAAAGAAGATATGAGATCTTTTAAACATGCTGCATGTTCATGGAGAGAGAAAGCAATGTAAAAGCTGATGACTAATGAAATCTCTAGGACATGATTCAGCATGGAGAAGAACTGCCAAAATGAACACTGTTATTCACTGCTCTGAGCAATCCCCAGAAACTTCCCTCTCTCTGTCCATACTAAAAAAAGGATAAATCTGACCAAGGGAAGTAGAAGGGAAGCAACCTTCACAGCCTGAGCATCACATGGGGGTTCCTGGGGACTAAGTACAGATGCAGGTGCTGAACACTCGCCTACTCTGCACTGCAATGTGCAGGCCATATCTGGAGACAGAGAAGTGTGTGGAAGGCATCACAGATGCCCCTTGTGCACAGGCAGTTGGCCAGGGCTTAGTCTTACCAGCTGAACTACAGAAAAGGAACTGAGATGGAGCTGAAATGCCAGGAAGTCTCTTGAGACCCTGATATTCTTGTAATCCTGGGTCTGCCTGAGGGCATAGAGAGAAGAAGGCTTTCCTAACAAATTGGTTTGCTGAGGTTTTAATCTGGAGGCAGGCAATGATCCAATCTATATAAAGAAAACATGCAAGATTCATGCCAAATACAAGCTGAATTCTAACCTGCGGTATATTAAACCTGAGGGTTTTAGGCAGCACTGACATGGTAGAAGTCTCCTGACTTCTGCATGAGTTCTGGTCTTATCCAAGCATCATTCCTAGTAGAGAAAAAGCTGCATTCCCTCTTACTCCTGCAAAGCAGATGAATCCAGGATTTCCTGGTAAGGAAGGATTAGGCATCCTTCAAGACAAGCAGAAATCTTTGGGTAAAGCTAAAAAACAAATAAGTTCTTAACTTCTTCCAGTAGTGTCCTGGGTTACTCTTCTATATACATATATGTTGCAATTAACTGGACCCATTTCCCAAACATCTGTTGGCTGCTGCAGTGCTGCAGGCTTTCCTAAACAAAAGGCACAATCTGCTTCTCAATTATAGTTCAGTCATCCACACTATGTTTATGTTCTTAAACTAATGCCTCTAGTCCATTCCTTCCATTAAATCAGTCTTGGCTTTTACATGTAACTGAGTCTTGCAAGAGACTTTACCTGCATCAGCACTGAATAGAGCTGCTCAGGACATTTTTGCTGAAGTGATTTTTCTCTCACGGATGTCAATTCGAGCAACCGCCCCCCCTAAGAATTTGTAGCAATGATGACTTTTCTCACCCATATTTTTAACACTTTTTAAACAGAAAAAAAAAAGAAAAAAAGTAAAAATTAAAATTGTGTATTTACTCTGTTCTGTTTTTAGTTATTTGTTGACATTCCTGTGTCATTCAGACTTCCAATTGGCGTGTCATAACCCATTGTAGAAGTCTTATGACAGTTATTATCGTTTGCGATGAAAAAGAGGATGTGTACAGGGAGGTGAAAAAACTTGGAGAGTGGACATGAGCACACTGTGTGTTCATCAAGTGGGATGATATATGACAGATGGCACAAGATGTGATAGTTATGTTACAATATCTGTTATAACAGACATCACCTTTATAATTTATAATTTTATTTCTAAATAAATAAGGGCAGCTGTTACTCAGCAGGATTGTAACATCTCACCTTTTCTGGATTGTGTCTCCTACCAATGTTAGTATAACCTAGCATTTGGAACAAAAAAGTACTCATAAATTGGAAGAGGAGCTATTGATTAAAATATTTTAACAAGATTCCCAGTGAAGACTAGAACAGTTATGCCCCAAGACATTATATACAATTAATAAAAGTAATAAAAGTATAAATATATATGAGAGTTTTTCCCCCCCAAAAAAAGAACATTTTTTTCTGCATATATAGATCACAGAAGAAAATATTTGACTTTTTTGACTCTGAATGAAAGGAGATTTTCAAATTTTGCACTGGTGAAAAAAACTAATAGCTTTATCCATACATAGAACTGCCATGTTCATATAGAATTGCCATGTTTTATTATTCCTGCCTTTCCATCTATTGTATTTCTGAAGAGTGCACCAACACAGTGAGGAAAAATTCTGTGCTTCCAGCACTCAACAACAATTATCCCTGAAGCTTGCTTAGGACTACTAGGACAGCCTGACTTCTGTCTGTGAGTCTCTGTGTACCTGTGCCTCAGAAAATTTCACTCTCAGATCCCACAAGCACCTTTTATTAGTCTACTTTTTATAAGTGACTGTCCATGAGCTAAGACATCCAAGTGCGGCATTGCCCCTCCATCTCAGGGACGTTGCATTTCCTGCCCTCCTCCTTGCCAGAGCAATGTCTCCCAGTTCAAACACCTTCCCAGGGGACCATGGTGTAAACTGAGTGTGGAAAAACACTACAAGCAGACCTCAATCTCAGTTGGCATGGCTGGAGCAGATGTTTCTCTCCAGCCTGTGAGGACCAGCTGTTGACTCAACCAGAGGAAAGCTGTCCCATGCTGGAGGCAACAGGGAGTGGACACTGCCTGCACAGGAATAACAGTTCTCCTCTTAACCCAGGCAAAAAGTTGCTTTACCAGTTAAAATGAGGTTTTGAGGTCACATATCTCATCAAGTCCAGCAAACACCTTGGTATTGGGACAGCTGACCTCATAGCAGTTAAATTATTTTTACTTGTGTGGCAAGCGTTTCAGACAAAGCAACTGATGTGTGGCCCAATGCACCATGAATTACATGAAGAGACCAAAGCTGTAATGCTGTAAAGTGCCCAGCATTCAAACACCTACTAGATTTGGAAAGAGGTAATTTTTTCCAGAGCACAACAACATTTGACTCAAATGGGCTATTTTAGGAGACCAGACAGCTCTCACCAAGCAGTTCTCTTTGAGCCATCAGACCAGTGGGGTTCTCCAGGTGTTATTAATGCTGAAAGCTTTTTGCTTGGACTAGCGTGGAGAGATAGGGATGTCTCCTGGGAAGTTAAAAGTTATGTGCTGCTTTGCACATAATAAAAGATGCTTTAATACTGTCCTATGGAGATTCATCTTGTTTCTAATCTATCAAAAGTAATTTGTGCCTCAAGGGCCTTTGGACCATTGCCCAAGTTGACTTGCCCATCTCTCATAAAAAAGAGGAAAGTTTGGCAGCATCATCGTTTCATGAATGAAGCAGATTGATGTAAACAATGTTGTATAAGTTTAATGGGGTCTATACTTACAAGCATTAGTCCCACTCTGACCCCATATTCTAGACTCCTGCTGACCTGGGGGTTAGGCTCGTCTGAAGATAACGTGAGTTTCTACACCAGTCCCCGGATTTATTCAAGCTTGTGTTGACTTTCAGCCTGTCTGCCTAAAATATACATAGGGAAGGACAGATTGCTTTCTGAACCAAGCGCTCTCTAAAGGAAGTGTCTGCTGAGTTTTTGGTTCTGAGCCAAGTTTCCTGCTGTCTAGCATTAGGGCTTTGGCAAGGCAGTCTGGGCCATGTCACAAAGAGAATCTATAAAAATGTTTTTTCCTTGTCATCGCACATAATTAAGGACAACATTTTAATCAGGCTGCTCCCACTTAATTGCAGTGCTTTGCGTTAGCTACCCTGGACCTGCTGTTTTAAGTAGATCCAGTGCATTTGTCAAACTGGGTCAGGCTGGGAAGATGAAACCTCATTGGAGATATAGAGAAGTCAATTTTTCTATAAGGAAGGAATGTGCTCATGTCATGGTGTGTTATAAAATAACTATGGTTAAATGCAGAAGGGATTGATTGCGGTGGTACTGGAAGCAGCCAGCTTTAAGCTTTGGTAGCTTGCTGTGGTTTAAGAGACCACATGGAGAGCTGAAGCTTTCAGAATCAAGTCTTGGGACTAGTCAGATGATTTTGATTGATTGATGTTTTATATTTTTATTTAAATAGTAAACAGAACACCTGAAAAATTTCCTAAAAACTCAAGATCTATTTTTATTAAAAACATAAACCAAAGAATTTTGCAAGAAGGCCATGAATGGTAGGTAACCTTGCAATCATTGACAGTCCCAGCTGCTTCAAAACTTTTTTTCCAAATTTTTTTTTTTTGCAGCGTGTCTTGAAAGTTATCATATGGGTGTATATTGGCCTTGCATATATGCATGGTCAATATGGGACAATTTGTTTAACAAGGTGCCTTTGCCAGCCTGCTGAAGCAGTGGCAGATCTCTGTAGCCTGCCTTACACAAAGCTGGTAATTCAAAGACCCTACCTTGAAGGATGCAGCCCTCTGTCAGAGATTTTGGTTCTAGCAATTACTGAAGGAGAGATGAGATGTTTGCTAAACCTTTTTAATAACATCAGTTGGTTATGATCAATTTCATTTTATTCAGGCACCCCATCAAGAAACACAGGAAACTATTGGCATACAGACGTAAGGTGGACTAAGGCCAAAGTTGCCATCTCATTTCAAGAATATTGACGTTTTGTAGTCTAATAACAGCATTTGTTGACTGTTCTTACTGTTGTCTGAGAAACATAGGTATGGGAAACCACCGCTCCATGCTGCTGGCAGTGCATGAACTGTAGATTTCAATAAGCAGCCTTTGAATATACCTGTAGCCAAAGTTCTAGTTTTGTCCACGGCATAGCAAGTGAATCTGATATACAGAGGGGTCAGGGACATTCCTGAAGTTGCAACACAAACATTAAGAATCTAGACGGCCAGCTTTATATCCTGATGATAATCAACTAGATTTCCTGCTATCTAAATAAACAGGTGCCCAAAAGACTGTATCATAAGCCCAGCAGGTCCCATGCAGGACCATTGGACCTACAATTAATGTCATGTAAGTGAGAGTGTCTACAGCAAAAGAAGCCTCTCTCCACACTGCCTGGTAACACGGTTTGCAGTGAGGTCAAAATAATGCATCTGGCTAATCTGCAGGGTGGGTTTGGCAGTGTGACACATCCAACTCTTGATTGTCCAGAATGTCACCTTATGCATGCAATTGTGGCATCTATTGTTGTGTGCTTTATAGCTAGGTATGGATTTATAGTAAAAAAGTGGTGGCATGTAGACAGCTTGAGGCTCTTGTCCTGTTTCTTCATTAGCTCTCTACACCCAGCTCCCTGATATTGTCAAATCACTCCTGGCTGCTGCACAAAACAGGGATTTCTGGGTGTCCAAAGCTGGTGAAAAACAGTCACACCGCAAAGCGGCCGTAAGGGACAATATGTATACGTGTGTGTTACATTTTGCTTCTTCCTTCATGGAAGGAAGAAAGAATATATCCATGTCACTTCCTTCAATGTGGGATCATCCAGCCTGACAGCTGGGGGGCTGCTGTTTGTCACATGGCCTGGTGCATGTGCAGGACCATACCCAAGAGCCTCCAATCCTCTTGTCTTGGCCAAGCCCAACATGTACTTGATAAGAGCTGTGCCCTTTCACCTACAGTTTGTCTTTGAATGCTCACTAGTGCCTCTCTTCTCATGGGATGGGCTGTGCTGCAACACACATACAGGTGTCCATGAAATGCAAAGGACTGGTCTTAGCTGTGATCTTTCCCATGGTACCTATTCAGGCCTCAGCAGTCTTTCAAAGACTAGAGAGGTGGTGAGGAGAAATGTTAAGCTGGTGTGCATGCTCCCTGGCTTGGCTGTCAGTTTCCCATGTGATTCCAGGCCATGGACCTTTTTCACATGAACTTGCTCAGGAGAGGCACATCATGTCCAATGTAGTGGAACCCACAAGCGTTTCAGAAATGCACTGCCCCAGGGTTCCTGGTATTTCCTTTGGTGGTCAGTTCAAATTATTAAAAATCAGGCCTGTCAGTGATGCTGGTTTCTTGCTGTGATTTTGGCCATCACCCACTTTCCAAATTCCTACCCCAACCACAGATATTCACAGGAGAGGAGTAAATAACTGGCTTGGCCAGAATTAGGAAACTGGAAAGTCAGCAGTGGAAATCCCCTTTTGGCAACTGTAGATAAATGCTGACAGAGAACTGTGCAAAGGGCACATCACTGCTGCCAGTACTGGCCTCCACTGAACACTCTGTACTGGACCATATTTCAAGGGCATCTATAAACACCATCTTCTTTCAAGCATATTAAATGCTAGACAGGACTAGAGAGGATTTACATCTAGGAAATAAGGGAGGGTTCAGTTTAGGAGATGATCCTCTTCTCATTCTGGGATTGCAGATAGTCTCACAGCCCAAGCATTCACAATCCCACATTCTCCTAATCTTTTACAGTGCCAAGTCACCTGGTGCATGCATTTATCTTTGTAATGAAACACAATAAAAACACTTTCAAGATCTGAGCTGGTATCTCCCCAGTAGTGAAAATAACTTTAAGACAGGAAGATGCTGATGAGCCACAGAGTGCTAAGACAATCAGCATGGCCCAGCATGTTTAATGTCCCCCATCAAACTCTTCAGGCCAGAAGTTGGTTTCTTGGCTATGAAAAGTTCTAAGGTTATTCAATATACAACTATGTCTTCAGATTTCATTTTCTCATGATAAGTCAAAATATGGTTCTAATTTTATCAGAAAAAAAATCTATTTGCGCAAGTATTTGCAGTGGAGCTTTATGGTCTTTTCCCTGTTGGATCAGACCATTACATTGCATTCTGCCGAGGTTTGTACCATGAGTGTTGCAGCCAATGCTGAGGGGCAGGGAACACACCTTATGTTCAGCACATCGTTCTTCCTTTTTCTTCTTCATCACCACTGAGGGAAACAATTGGGGAAAAGCTAGGAAGACTCTTTAAGGCATGTTTCCAAGTTAGGACCTGGGATGTGGCCATGTAGCTTTCAGTAACATGATGGGGAGCCAGTTTCCCACAAAGCACTTCACGAGCGCACCCTCCATCTTCACAGTCCAGTTTCATCACAAATTCCAAGGATCCACGTGCACACACACCCACACAGAGAACAAAGCAAAAAAACACATGGCAAAGCAATCAATTATAAAATATGGGGCCTCTTGAATTTCATTTTGCCTCAGTGTTTTGGACTCTTCCCTTTAGAGAGTTCATTTGGTTAAATGCATGCAGTTGTGTTACTTGCTAGCATGGATAGGCTCAGTTTGTGATCAACACGTTGATCTCTGCCTTTTGTTCCTTGTTTTTATTTTCTTCCTTTTTTTTTCTTTTTCTGTCTTTCATTTTTTTCTTTTTCTGTTAATCACCAAGACGGATTTTTTTTTTTTACCCACTAGCTTTTGAGATGAGAATTTGCAACACAGCTCTTCAATTGCTCCTGTTGCTCTATCAGCAAGCAAAAACAAATCAGAGAAGTTAAGCACAGAGAGGGAGCCAGTGAATGTGCAAAGACTACTTTTATTTGGGCACTTCAGTAAAAGACAGCAACAGTGATGTTTCTCTGAGTTGCACTAAAGTGGTGTCCATATCAGTAGCACTACTCCAGTGCCCAGGAAACTAGATGCTTACTGCAAATGCTTAATCCTTAGTAAATTAAGGAATATATTTCAAAATGAGATTGACAAAGGCATTATGGAACCCTTCGTGTGTTAGAAAACAGCCTCCAAACAGTCCAAAATCCCCTTCATGAAGTAGTTGCAAACAGTAACTTTCTCACCTCTCCTTCTCAGTGAAATATCAACATGAAGTTGCTCAGTAGAGTGTAAAACTGCACTTTGAAATTCAGAAATTATTTCCTTGGCACTCACTCCCAAGAAAACAGGGCTTCAAATCCTATCAGCATCTTGGTCTTGAAAATAGGAACATAAGTTTCTCAGCTGGCCAGCCAGAGCAAACCAATATGTTTTCCAATCACAGTGAAGTGCTTATGATCATTTTTTACAGGGTTTTTGTATTCATGAATACATGTGTTTCAGTGGACAGCTTTTTCCCTAAGATGAGAGGCTTTGCTCAGCACCTATGACAGAGTAAGCAGAGGGTGCATTTTGAGCACTTGAAGATTTTGTTATTAAAAAAACTTTTTAATAGACATTTTTTCTAAGAGTTTGGTTTTTTTCCAGTTCCTCAAATAAATATGAGGAATCAGTTTGGTAAAGCCATCAAGGATGAATTTAACCATGACTTCAGCGTGACTTTACTCGCAAGTCCAACCCATTGCTGTGTCAAAATAAACACAAAGCTCAGCAGTGCAGCTTTGGTATTCACTTTCTCGGAGCCATAGCTCTCAATAAAATATATTGCTCCCTATATAAATGACAACAGCTAGAATTTTTTAACCTCAGTTAAAATGTAAAAAAACAAAGAGGGAATCCCCTTTCCAGTCCTTAGCCTATTAGATTTATGATCAAAAATGCGATGTGTCTCTCTACAGGGGGAGGTCACAGAATGGTCTGAGCTAATATTGGAGCCTGTGAAAAAAATGCATTGTTGTTTGGTTAACCAGTGTCACACAATTAGGCAATGTTCAAAAATCAATTAGTCATACACTATAGCAAAAATGGCATGTTTTTCTAACTGTGGTATATTTTATTGC
Source organism: Chaetura pelagica (assembly GCF_000747805.2). Taxonomy (NCBI): domain Eukaryota; kingdom Metazoa; phylum Chordata; class Aves; order Apodiformes; family Apodidae; genus Chaetura; species Chaetura pelagica. Next base: position 1,340,217 of record NW_009953694.1, on the reverse strand, counting down.
CTCTTGAAGCCCTGATACTAGTTTTAACCAAGTTGTTTTTAAGTTTTGTAATGTTAAAATAATGCTTTCTTAGGAAAAATTAATAATAATAAAAAATCTTTCAAATCTGGAAATGATAGTTCCTAAAGCATCCAGTTTCCAGAACAGCTTTAGAATAATTACTTTTGTCTGCCCTGGTCTCTGTTTTCAAAAGCTTTTAGGTCAGTTTGTCTTTCGTCTTTTTCTCCTTCCCTTTTTTTCTTTTTTTTCCCCCTCTCCTTAATTTCACTAAGATGCAGCTGTGAAAACTGGATTCTTCTTCTTTTGAACTCACGTATTTATGTTTGCTTCTGGCAGCCCTGAGGGAATGTGACTGTTTTAAAGCTTGCTGCAGAGTTTAAAAGGTTTTAAAATGGGAGGGCAAAAGTAATGTGTTATACAGTCTGGTGGATTTACATGTCCTTACTGCCTTAATCTCCACCTGTGGTGATCAGGTGAAGCTGGGCTGTAATTGCAGCACAGGTATGTTGGTAATTCTAGTGATTAAGGCAGCAAATAAAAAGACTGATGAGGGAAAGGGTTCTGAGATGGGCCAGATTTTCTCTAAGGTCAAGATGTTTTGTGGACAAGGCAGTGCTTCTGTCTCAAAAGAGAGCATGTGAGGTTTTGGTAAATATAAAATTTATATTATTAAACTACGTTTTAAGTTGCATGGAAGCTTAGACTGTTTCTGTCAAGATGTATCACCTAACATGCTGGTCAGTGTGATGCACAAAACAGATCTGCTGCCTCAGGTAATTCTTACTGCAGAGTCACCATTGCCAGAAAGTAAACTGGTGATGTTTGTAGTATGAAAGTCAGCAGACACCAAACCTGGATAAGTGTGTCCTTGGGCAGAACCAGCATGTGTTAGCCTACTAACTGGTTTATTTTCGGAACTGCAGCACTGTTGTGGATGTGTACTGTCTGGAGGTGGATGTTTAACATCAACTAAATGTCAAGCCTTCCATTTTATAACAAAAAATAATCTCAACCCTAATCAGAGAAATATTTTAACTGAGTTTTAGTCTTACAGTTAATGCAATTTGGCATGAATTAATTTAAATGCTGTGACCATACCAAAATGAACAAAAGTTGCTGATGAACCATAGTCTTCAGATTTGTTCAAGAGAAATATTTAGGCACTCCTCTTATAACAGTATGTGTGTGAGTAGTCCTACCAAATCAGTGGGACTCAATTTATCAGGAATGTCCCTTTGGTATGCTGCTTGATCAAGATATCAAGTGATATATGGCTGGTGATAGGTTATATATTCCAGCCAACACAGATGGTGTTATGGGCAAACTCCTATTGTATTCTGATCACTGATTCTTTGATCCTACTTCAACTGTGGCTGGTAATCAGCATCACTTGGCTCCATGTGTGCAGGTCCAGGGTCTGCTCTGCTGTGAGGTGGTGGGAAACACTGAAATAGATTCTAAAGCTGCAAACTACAGAAAGACAGCTACCCCTGGGCTGGATTTAAAAAAGCTTTGGGCTGGTAAGTGAAGAAGGTCAGGAAAATGCTATAGAGATCAGCATCTCTTCTGTTCTGTTCAATTAACTAAATGGCTGCCTGTGTCCAGATCATCTGGTTTATTTTATTTCTAGTAGAAAGAAATTACATGCTACGCTCTCTTTCTTCCTCTGTTTTTTTTCTTAACTTGAGTGTACAAGCAAAATATGATGGCCAAGATATAAAGATCTGTTGTGCTGCATCCTACAGCAAGAGCCTACTCACTAAATACTCTGGGTTTTATGTTCCTAGTTACAAGTAGTCTCAAAAGGATGGGGGTTCATGGTGAGAAGCAGTGTCCTACTTAATTCTGACAGTATGTCCTTAGATTCAACTTTATTATTATTATTATTATTATTATTATTATTATTATCCAAAGTGATTCTCTCTCTACATTTTGGTGCTGGGAATAAAGAGCCAGACCATCTAAAGATCCATTTTAAATCTTCTCAGTACAGTATGTGCCTGGCTCAGCTGTCCTGAGTGTCACCAAAGAGGAATGTGTGTGGGCCCTGGGTTGTTTTCATCAGCAATATTTGCTGATCACTGAGGTGCTTGCAGTGGCAGGAGATCACAGTGCTGCTTTTGGGGATATGTCAAGGAGCATTTGGGAGGCAACTGTCCAGAACATCATGCTCTGCTATGTGAAAGGGAGGGGAGTAAGACGAGTTATTACCAGCCCCCTTTAGTAAAAGAAAAAGCAGATTTTTATAATGTGAAGTAGTCACTGCCTGAAAGAAGGAGTTGTAAGAAGCTATGGTCCTCTTTTTCCTGCTGCGCTGCGCTCTCTATGCCAAAGCGTATCACCTTGGCACAGTGATATTTTGATCTCTCACAGCTCAGGCTGTAGCATTTCAGAGGTTAAAATACAATTTCTGTCTCCAGCAATGATGAAGGGTTGAGGAAAATTTCTGTAACATTCATCAGAAAATAGAAGGAGCAATATCCCGCATAAAGTATGATGGAACTGAATCCACAGTAAGCCTTATCACTTGAGAACTTGAAAATATGAAATAGAAATATCTGGTTTACTTTCAAAAATATTTGCTTTTAAAAGGCCTTCTTTATTTTTTAAAACCTCTTAAATCTAAAAGTAAATAAAGACTATTTGAAGAGATAAGACAACACCACCACAGCTTAGCTTCCCTGTATACCTCACTCTCCTCATGAGAACAGCTGCCTGCAGAGAGCATTGATGAGGTGTATCACAGCCCATGCCTGGGAAGCAAAGTTTTGGCTCTGACAGCCTCCTTGAAGTGTGCATTTTCCTCACAAATGGTGGCAGAGGTCATGAGTATTCCAATCCTCCTCCAAGAGCTAAGTGAATAAACCTTTGCCTTCTGGGCAGCGTGCAAGAGGCTTGTTTGATCTCTTGGTTGTACATGATTTCCATTCATCCCCTTCCAGAAGAACTTGCTGTCCTGTTGAAGAGAGCCTTCCCTCCTGGGACACAGCACAGACCCTTGGTGTGTGTTCCTCTGCACACATGTTTCTAGGTCGCAAGTTTGCCAAAGAGAAGCATATACTCCCTCCCCACTACTCCTATGTGGTACATTGGGGGTTTTTACAGCTGCACTGCAAGTTTCTGTCATTGGCAGGAAGGACTGATCAACAGAGTACAGCATGTCTAGCTTTAATATATCGCTTCTCTTCCCTTTAAAATATGTGAACCAATCACCTTGAATTAGACATTTGCTAGAGTTGGATGCTTGAGACTCAGATTTTGTCTCTTCTCTGGAGTCAGGACGTTGGGTTCAGGTTTGTTTGATAGCAATGTCTGACCAGGAGTCAGGACACCCAGGGAGTATGCACCCCAGCCCTGGCCAAGCTTTGCTGTCTGTGTCAGTGGCTGGGAAATGACCTGTGGGCCTCTTCTGAATTGGTCCTGGTTTTTCAGCACCTCCCTGTTCAGGCTTGATATTCGCTTCTCTTTCTGTAGTGAAGAATCTCTTGAGTCCTCAACTAGATGTTCAAAACACCCTGGCACATTATGTTTTGCTGATTTCTTCTTATTTCTGCTGTTTGCTCCTTATCTCCTCATTAGTTTTTAATGTTTTACCCACCACTTATCCTCACTTTTGGGGATTTGTTATTGCAGCTGATCTGTGGGATAAGAAAAAAACTGGGCATTTTTTATGTTCTGCCTTGACTATCAGTTACTTCATTTCTTCTAATTATTCTAAACGAACATTCTGACAAAGCTGCAAATAATTTATTTTTCTCCTGTAGTGTCTCCCCTTTAGACACCAAAAAAAACCTGTCTTGCCACTCTGCAGAGCATCCTTTGTCCCTTGAGTTTTGGCCAGAACAGAACACACAAGTCTTTTATATAATCCCACATAAATCACCCTCTCTGGCCACTCCATCAGTTTTCTGTGCTTCTCTGAATTCCTCCCAATTTCTTCTCACTACTATTACAGATTTGTCCAGAACTGAATGCAATATTAGTACTCCACACACTATATATAGTGCCTGTCAGGCAAAGATTAGGAGCTTTGTGAAGACTGATTATTTCAAGTTCCCAATACCACCAGTGATCGTGCAGCCAGTGACTATTATTACCACAAATTTGAAAAATTCCACTCGTCTACTTATCAAGGTCAATTCATGTTTTTGATGGTTAAGTGAAATGTTAGTTTTCCTTATGCTCACTACAGGGAAGGGTAAGCCAGTAGAATTTGGCATCCAGCCACAAAAAATCTCATACTGTAACTGCATTAAGGTATTTGCAGGCGCCTACTGCAGCTGCCAGTCCTGGGCTCAGTGTGTGTGCTGCCTGTTCACTGCACTGGAGGGCTTGGAGCTTCAGGAGGCAATCACAAGCCAGCACTTTGGGAGGAGGAGTAAGTAGATGAGAAATGCTGATGGGAAAGACAAATCTTAAATCCCTGTTCCTCTGTAGGACTGGAATCTCTGCCTGCCTTTTAATGCTCAAAATGGAAATGGGACTGGGTGAAATGGGACATTTCACACAACCTCCCTGAGGTGACTGGTTATTTTTTTTTGTCTGCATCAAGAAGCTTAAGACAGATTCTCTGCCTTCCCAGGCTGGTGCTCAGGTCTAGGAAGCAGTAGTAATTCTCCCTCCAGGGCTGTGGTCTTCACTGACTGGAGTACTTCACAAGGGATGGGTACCACAGAAACATTTTAAAACTGGATGTTAGAACAAATAGCTTTGCTTAAAGCTTATTACAATAAGATCAGTATTTCATGGTGGAGTGTGTTACATTATACAGATTAGCCGTTTTTTTTAGAGTTACTATAAAGAGGTAGAAAGGAGAGCCAGGCTTCAGGTTTTGCTCTTAGGAAACCTTGAAATGCACCAGAAGCAGAGTCTAGACCTAGGTAGTGTGTTATTGCAAAGACTTCAAGGGAGCATGGTTACACTGTCTCTTTTATCTAATTGCCTCCTGCCAGGCTTCCAAGGGATATGTCCTTTGCTCATACCCATGCACACGGATGCCTCATGCAAGCTGTAGTTAGACTAGTCTTTGCCAGAGAAAATGCTGTTATATCCCGTAAAGCCTTGTCTTCTGCAGGAGTTGCAGTAGAGTTAGGATGAAAAATTTCAGTGTTCTGTTTTCACAAAAGAAAACAAACCAAAACAAAAAAACAAGCAACAAAAAACACAAACCCACAAGAAACAATCAAAAAGCACTTTTGCATGGTGAATTTTAACACAAGCGTGTATTTCTCCACTTCTGCAGAAAGTGTTTTATGTTTGAGTGAAGTAAACCTGTCCTGCCTGTTGGCTTGGCTTGCTCAGATAAGACCCTGATTCCATCACACATTCTGTATAGTTCTCCAGACAGTCCCAGTAAGGGACCAGCACTGTCTAAAGCTTATTTGTTCCTTTTCATTGGCATATGAATGAGGCTTTTCAACCATGACAGAGTTTGGGAGACTTTTTCTGTCCTGCCTGTAGACTTCAGCGTTATCATAAATTACAAGAGAAAGACTGCCACATCATTTGCTGAATTTGTGAATCCCACTGTGGGATCAATCACACTGCTTCACAAGTCTGACCTAGTGCTTGAGCTTATCAGAGACTATAGTGTAGAAGGGGGAATGACTAGAAAAAATGTAGCTGATTTGCTGGAAATTAGCAGAAAAATGTAGATTTGCCATGATAAGGTAAGGAAAGAGCAGTTTAACTGCTTCCTGGCTTTACTCAGCATCTTCATGGATGATAGATGAGAGCAATGAAAGATAAAGTAGTGTGAAGTTATGTCTTCATTACTAGTGTCCTCTTGCTGATCCTTCAGACAGTAACTCATAATACTCAAATGTTACTAGGAAGGTTGTATTTACAGTGTGGCACTTGATTTTAGTTCAGACACTCATGAATTAACCATGCATGCACTTTTTGCCTCATTTCAGATAGACAGGTAAGTGTACCTGGATCAGCCAGACAAGCATTTGGACCTTGTATGACAAGAAATTTCATGGAGTAGAAGGAGCAGTTTATGTAGCAGCAACAGCATGATGATGGATACCTGCATACTCATGGTGGAGACACTGATTCATGTGGTAGCAGGCTGTAAATTAGGATGGTGGCTCAGGCACGTCTGCTCTGAAGTTCTAGTGGGGCTGGAAGATATTTCTTATGCTAGGGGAACACGACTGGTCTGAAATAAGTTTAAGTTCAAATCAAGCCTCTGTTCTGAAGGAAGTAATAGGTGATAAGAGTGAGATATGAGACTGAAATTATGGGCTGCTAACAACTCTCAAAGGCTTCTAGATTTAGTTTCTGGAGTTATCATGGGCCAGATATCCATGCCAACAAGTTTCCTGAGGAAAATATATGTTTTACACACACTGATGGGGAGGCACTGCAGAATTACCATGGAAAACAAATCCATATGTAGTAGTTTCCAATAGTTTTTGAAGTTAATGGAAGGAGTCCAGTGGTTTAATTGTGCATAGTCCATCACCCCTCTCTGAAAGGCTGCCTGGCTCTGCTAAGCTCATGAAAAGGACTAAATTCGGAGCTCTTAATGTGGAGGAGGAAATTTCCATTTAACCTCTGGTCTGTTTCCAGATGTCGTTAATCACAATTCTATCACTAATTTGCTGATTTAATTACTTCTTCAGAACATCTTCTAGCAAGTCATTATGTGTATTGGAACATAACATTGGCTTTGTACAGCTAGTGTAGGTTTTTTTAGACACTGACAGTGGTGCCAACTTCCTTCAGATTCGCTAATTGCAGAAAGAGAAATTGCTGACAGAATTCATCACTAGGTTTCAAAAGAGGTATCAACACTAATGTGAGTTTTTCTGCATGGTTCTCATGCTACAAGGGCTAAGCAATATTTTCCCAAAGGAAAAGTTTTTTAAGAATACCCAAGGGAAAATTTTGGGCTTTATTTTTAGCCAAACTGTTCCACAGTTACACCAATGGCAAAACGTCCTTTTGTATGATGCTGGCATTTTTCAGATGATTTTATCTGTACAGCATCTGTACCCACTAAGGATTTTGGTATTTTCACAGTTTCCTCCAAATGCAACTGCTTGCATACAACATTTTTGCAGGCAAAACAGCATTTACATGTGTTGGCCTTTAAGTTTAAGATGGTGTACTAGAAACTGATAGCAGCTAGAAAATACATCAACAGTAGTGTGAAGAGATCTGCCTTCAGGATATTATTTCTATACATAGGGCATTAGTGTTCAGAGTATTGTGCAATCCATGACTGAGAAACTCTCACCTCACTGGTTAGGTTTTGATGTCTCAATGAAGCATGAAGACAGCAAATCCCTTGGTGGCTGGCAGGAGACATTGATTCATTTCATGGGTCTCAAGAGGGCAAAGACCAAACTTAATAACCTGAGAAGTGAACATTTTGAGAAGTCTGATGTGGAGCTGGGCCTCCTATTTGAGCTGCTGACACTTACTCAGCTGAAAGTTGTTCACTTTGTGGAAATTTCTGACAAGGCCAAAAATAACAGCATTCTGTTCCTCTTTCGAAATCCTTATTCCCTAGTCTCTTCCTTTCCATTCAGGAGTTCAGGATGCTAAATCAAGGGTCCTATCTAACCTCTGCTCCCTCCTTCCCACTCTTGACTCCACGCGAGAATGTGGAGGTGAATCACAAGCACAGTCCTGACATAGTCTCCTGTGTTTCATGGTGGAAAAGGGTGATGCCATGAACAACGTTCCCCACTGCTTGTTTAGCTCCCCTTCCTGGCACACAGCACTGACTCTCTCCTCTCAGTGGTGCACTATTTCTGAGACATTGAGAACTACTGCTTCTACCTGCTCATTCCCCTGTTTCCAGGAAAAGCAGCAGATAGAAACTGGCAGTAGTTTTTCTAGTTATTTTATATAGAGTAACTTGTATTTTAAGCGAGAAAAAACAATTAGTTGCTAAAATAGAATAACTGCAAGTTTTTTACAAACAAGAATTGAGTGCTTCAGGTTGCTGGCTTACCAAGAGGAATCAGGAAGAAACAAAACCAAGTAAAAGAGATACTCTACAGAAATCTTTCCAAATTCCACCTGAGCTTCTCAGCCTGTAGGTTTCTAAGAACATAACACTTTAGAGGACCCAGAGAAAGCTGCTAGGAAAAACACTAAAATCTGAGGAAGCTTATGGATGGGCCATGAGAATCTGAGCTGTAACAGCTTAAGGTAAGGCTATCAAAGTGAACAGAGATTTTCTGCTTGCAAAGCTCTAAAGAGCAAGTGTGAAAATTAGGAAAACTGCCATTATTTGATGTCTAATCTTACTCTAAATGTCCCACCATTTATTTTTTGGTGGTAATTTCAGTTTGTATTTGTTAAACTGGTCCATGTTATTTTGATTCGCTATGCACTGCTGAGGTGCAAGTAGGAATTTGACAGATGCATATAAAATGTAAGGAAGCTATAAAAGAAACAAAGATTATTATGAATAGAGGATTTTAAATATGTTTAAGGTTATACTTGTGGCATTTCAATGAAATTCAGGGCAGTGGAATGACTGACATTAAGGGATACAGAAAAATATAATGTCCATCCCACGGGAAAAATGCAATTTCAGCACTAAGGACAAACAAACAGTTGGGACAAGCAGTTGAAATAAAACTTAACCAAGTTTATTTTTTAAATAAAATAATGGGTTTAGAAATGCTGAAAAGTTGCCTTCTGTTTTAGGTTTGACCTTATTCTTGGCATATCCTTTTCCCACAAGGCCCTGTGGTGCCCTATGGCCCATGGAGTCTCATGGCCACCCCTTACCACCCCTCACCTTGGAGCACTAGCTGGGCCACTCAAGAGGCTGTGGCTGGGCAGGGCTGCACAGCATGTCCCTGCAAGGCTCTCACGGTGAAGTGCACGCAACTCCAAATGAAATGCTGTGGGTCTTCTGCATTTCATTTTGTGTCTTCTGTGGAAAATTCCACTGGAAATGATCCATTTCAATGGAAAATGTTTGTAATGTTGAAACAGACCCATTTTTGATAAGAGAAAGTGTGGGGGTGGAGGGATGCTCTCCTCAAAATATTTCAACTAACTCTGCTTGTCAGAAGAACAACTCATCTGACTCTGTTTAAAACAAAGGATTTACTATATTTGTTGTTAAATAGGGAACTAAATAGGGAACTAAACCCTCTAAAGAATCAGGAATAAAAATCATCTTGCTTTTTTTTTCATCTCAAACAAACAAGCAGCTGTAACTTTGAAAGCAAGAAGCTATACTGCTGGACAGCCCTTATTTTTAATTGTTTTATTTCAAAACTGTGTGTTCTCAGTTAATAAAATTACCTACATCGGAAGAACTCAGCCTAGCATTTAAAATGCTTCAAAGTTAAATTTTTCAGGTTGATCCATGTTAATTCTTTCAGTACTTCTTGCTTTTCTGAAAAATTCAGAAAAGCTTTTGAGCCAAGCCGTGTTAGTGGAGCTCTAATGATTACAATTTAATGCAATTTGTAATGCACCTAAGAAAACTGAGCTTATCAGCTTTAATGAGACTTCACCTTTTCTGGAACAAAGGATCTTAAGTCACACCTGGAAACAAGATTCCTAAATCTCTTGGTTGATTCAGAAAATCTTAATTTTCTGCATAGATTTCCTGCAAGGCAGGCTGATGATTGTGCACAGCTTATTAGAAATGAATGGTTGATGAGAGCAGACACAGATGCAACAATGGCATATTAACTATCCTTGAAAGACCAGACTACCAGATCTACTACTCCTGATCACATCAAGCCACAGTACAGGGGTACTAGCCCAGTGACCGACAGAGTAAATCATGTGAAATGATCCATCCCTGGAGCTCTGACCTTATGGTACTGCAAGGGCCCAGAAGGAGACAGAGTTCACTGGGACATCTCTTCCAAGTTTATTTGAGATTTGGTGGAGCATGTAGTCTTCTGTTTATGATTTTATTATCTAATCTGTTTTCTAACATACTGCATTAAAAACAAACACTTGTCATCTGCTTCCAGACACAGAAACAGTCCTATATTCCCTCCACCTTTGTACAATGTAATCCAGCCACAAACATTGTTTTTTTTCTCTATCCCTGACGTCCTGTTTAGAATGAAAAATGACTCTGTTTGGCCTGGGTATGGTTGTTTACAAGGGTTTGTAAAATGTCTAAGATCAAGAAGGAAAAGAGAGAAAAAAGGTCAAAGGGACTGAAGGTGGGAAAGGACCATTAGTAATTATTTTATTTAAAGTAAAAGTTCATTCTGGTGTTGTTTTTTTAAGAATACAACCATCTTTTTTATTTCATGTACAGCATAGCACAGACTATTTTAGCCAGAGGAATGCAGTGAAAGGTGGAATCTCTTCCTCTGGTAAAGTGCAGGGTCTAGTTGGCATATTTTGTAAGCTTGTGATACCCAGCATGGCTGAGCCATCAGGGACTGGCATTAAACTTCTTTGCTTAATTATGTTTCTTTTTGTGAAATCTGTAAATGATGGAGTTTATGCACGTGCCAACCCTATAGTGTGCAGAGGCTTTGCTCTGGATGGTGAGTCACTGGCATCAGAGGGTTAGCAAAGCTGGTTCAAATTCTGTTACCCAGGGAGCCTGACACCTTCCTCCAGCTGGAAGCCTCTGGCAGCACTTCCCAGCTCACACCAGCTTTCATGCTTCCCTTTGGATCTGCAGGCAGAGGGAGCAGGCTGGCAGGGTGGTCACCCCAAGCCTCCACGCCAGGGCCAGCCCACAGCCTTGCTGCCCAGTGGCATTTGCAGCATCGTGGAGCTGCTGCCTGAATAAAAGAACTTGAGTCAGTCTGAAAGCCAGTGTCTTTTTCCCTTCACTGCTACTCCATTAACATCTCTAGAAAAAAATCCCCTCTTGAAACACTTCATCCCCCAAAATTTCCTGGCTTTCCTGCAGAAATGTGCACTTGCTTTCCACTTCAGAAGGCAGTCTTAAAATAAACATGACTTCTAGGTCTGCTTAATCAAGAAGTGCACAGCATTTATTTATTTACTCAATTTTGGGACCAGACCAGACATGAAATTCTGTTTTCTGTGGTTGTAGGTGCCTTTCACTCTTCTGTATTGTTTCTGTTTGCTTAGTTCCCTCTGCTCCCTTGTCTCCTAATGCTCTCTTTTCAAACACCTCCCTATCTCTGAGTCTTCCTTTCTAGGAAACAGTAGGTGTATTTACACAGGCTGTATTTGCCCATCTTCGCACCTTTGTACACTTTAACCTCTTTGGGTGGTAGAGAAGGGAGAGGAAAGAATGAAACTGAACGGTGGGAAAGGAGGAAAAGTGAAACCCGGCCTGCTCCAAACCTTAACTCCAGATAAAGCTCAAGTTCCAGATGTGGAGCCAGAAAGATGTATGTCTTAATCAAAAATTATCACTAAACTGTTTTTTCCAACATACATTCTCTCTTCAATTTCCGTCTGGAAAATTTGACTTTTCTAACACTTGATACCTTCAGAAAGCTTCTGGTTTTGATAAGACTGTATTTTATGTCAGGATAATTTTTAAATTACACACGTTTAGTCAGATCAAGTGTTGCACATACCCTGCTCTGCCACCGTGCCTTGGACACTGTACATAAAACCTCTCAAATTATCCAAGGTTCTTTCAGTTTCCAGCTCAATGTAAATTAGAATATTATAATTTTTATTTTTTATTTTTTTTTATTTTACAGAAGGGGGATATCAGAGAACAGTGACACTTGCCTTGCTTCTGTTAGGCTTTTTCCAGAATGCTGATATCTTCCAAGCAATTCAGAAAAGTTTTCAGTTCCAGATGGAGTCCTGCACACTCATTCTCTGTCTTGTGATCTTGTGCTCCATCCTACGGCTGCCTAGAAATGTGTACGGGGGGGTTCATTACTCTTATTATTCCTTTGAGGCAGAGAGTTCACAAACAGTCAGCAACCAAACTTTAATGAGGAAAAAACAGAGCTAATGTTACCACAGAAGGCTGTAGCAGCTTTTTAAGAAGGAAAAACCGCAGTTTACTGAGCCATACCTGTTATAAACCTGCTGTACTCTGACCAAGGCAACTGCTGGTAAACTTCCAGGTATTTATATCAGCTAAATACACTTAATTTGCAAGACAAAACTAAAATGTCAAGAGCTTTGTGTGTGTGGTCTGATTGAGAAGTGCTGTTTTCTGAGTTATTTAATTTGGAGAGGGGAAAAACATATTGTGGGCCAGTTCTTTTATAATTTACTGCTCGGTAAAGAAAAGAAATGCCTTAGGGGCCCCGATTAGTGTGTAGCAGTGTCACTTGAAGACTGCAATGGGCAGGATGCAGAAGTAAAACTGGCCCACTCCAGCAATGAGATGTTCCCTTTAAGGAGGGACACCTGAGCTAGGGTTGGTACCGGTCACCCTAAGAGGTGTGCATGGGGTTGGTTTCTATTTTTTTACTAAGTGTTGTTCAGAGTGTTGCATTGCATTTTGAACCAAGAAATTGTGCTTGACAAGCAAGGAAAGGATTGATAGTAGTGACGTCTTGTACAGGACTAACCCATTTCTATTGGGCTCCTGCAGCACTGTGGATCTGTGCAGAACTTGCTTTTCCTGTGGTGGGCAATAGCTGCCTTTAGCCAAAAAAGTGAAAGGAAACTTGGATTGTTCATCTCCAGTTTAGCAGTTTCTTTAGGCACATGGGGGAAACTGGGTTTCAGGACTAATGAGAGCACTGAGTCTAACAATGATAACGTTTCCCTTGACTGGAGCTGATGCTCAGAGGACATCAGTTCTGGTTTTGTTATTGTTTGGTTATGAACTGGATTTTCAGTGAATCAACATTTTCCTTTTGGTGTTAAGGCTTCAAATTCCTTTATGGATTTTTTTTTTTCTAAAATTCCTCTTACAGGTTTTGTGGTAGTGCTTCCTTATTGCATCATAGGCGCAATGTGAATGCACTGTGGGAACAGAAAGAATAGGGAATAAGGCACGAGGGAGACTAAGAATACATCAGTTGAATTCTTGGAGCTCCTGGAGGACTACAGTGTTCCTGGGAGAGCTGGAAGTAGTTCAGGCACACTCTGTCAAACAGCCAGGTCCATCCCTTGGGTCTGCCACAGGCAGTTGCAGCCAGAGGCATTGAGCCATAGCTGACAGTAAGGCTGGTATGGGAATTCTGGGTTTATAAGCAAGCAGTGTTGCTACCAGGGCTGAATAACTACATATGTTTGAGTCAGAAACAAGAGGAAACACGAACATTTATAGATACCCTGTACAAGCATATATAGATGCTCATATAACACATGTCAATATCCGTGTTAGCTCAGGTACCACTCAAGAAAAAGAGCTCACTCAACATGCACATAAATCATTCTTGCCTTTCCTGCACAATGGTGTAGCCAAGCCTACCACACAGCAAAACTGTAAGGCCCACACTGAGGACCTCAGTCCTTTTGGTGACTGACTTTGCCAATAGACACAGTGTACTAGGAGGGGAAGAGCAGCTTGGCACAGTGGTGGTCAGCCACTGGGAAAGGGGAATATAAGCGAGTCTTGCAATGGGCTGCAGTAACTAGCTGTGCTCAGACAAAACTCTGGCTTTCCAGGACAATTAGAGTCCTGGGTGCTGCTGGTGCCTGGGCTGCAGCCTCAGGAATGCAGCTGGAGAGCAGCAGTGCTGCTGAGCACAGCAGAGTGAAGGAGCCGGGAGGGTGAAGCATCACAAGCTGGAATCTGGCCACAGTGCTATGCCAAGCATTTCTGCACTTGCAAAAGTTGCCATGGTATTTTAATAACCGCGGGTGATTTAATGGCCCATCTGGAAAACAGCAGCACTGGTACAGCTGGATTTGTGCTATTTGTGCTCATTGGCTATGATTTTCTAGTGAGGCAGCTGTCTTTAAAAAACAAGGAGGATCCTATTTTATACCTCCTTTTATAACAGCATGTCCACTCATGTTGCCAGCTCTGTTCTTGTGTGTTGCCTGGTTACACTTGTACTGTCTCCAGCTTGCAATACTCTTCATTTACAGCAGGGCATCGTGGCAGATGTAGCGAAAAAGTGATTGTGTATGCTTGCAGGACATGGGCCAGTAAGTCCTTCACTGCCCTTCTCCTGTATCAGTCATTCAGCTCAGACAGAGACAGAAGCATCACCTTCCATTCAGCAGATGCATCTCTTCTGATCATCTTTCTGTGCACAGTGGCATGGAAAAAGTGGTTGTTCCCACTCTTCAGTGGCCTTTGCAGCTGCATGTAGGGACTCTTCAAAAAGGTGTGTCCCAGGTGCCCAAAGCCCAGTTGATGCTTCTTGGTAAATGTGGTTTCTCTCATCTATTTCAAAACTTCTCCACTTCAGGCTGCTGCAGACTGTACAGAAGAATGCAGTTTCAAAACCTTGCAATTGTTATACAGATGGTTTTACTCCTTTCTTCTAATTTTTCTTGCCTTTCGATAGGCACTATCAAGAGACACAGGAAACAATAAATAGAAATATTGTTTAAGTGCATCTTTGGAGAATATGGGATGTTGGCTCAAGGAACTTTGCTGATTATCTTGGCTAGCTTTGGACATTTCTTTAGACATTTCTATAATTGCTTTACAAAACATGTTCATGCTGAGCTAACTTCTGATACTGTAGATTCAACTACTTCATTCCAGATACACAGCCATATTCTGCTCCCTGCCTTACTGGGGCTGCCCCAGCATAACAGAACTTTAATTTGTCCCTCAGCTCTCAGGTATCTGATTTCTTAATTGTAAATTACTTATTGCTTTCAGGATATTTGTGTCTTGGATGAAATTTTAAACTTCTGGGAGAGGTAGTTAATAGGAGTGAGAGGGAGAAAAGGAAACTACACAATATATCTAATAAATATGTGACATCTAATTTAAAAATCTGTTGTTTACTTTCAACAAAAGAGGAAGAAAGCAATACAGCCATATTCCCTCTTT
>NW_009953694.1:1265733-1325274 GCF_000747805.2 Chaetura pelagica | reverse complement strand
TCTTTCCCTGGGATATTGGCACAAGTCCTGGATCCCCTGAAATGTATAGGGAGATGTAATTAATTAACCTCAAATACCAGATTAGCTCATGGATTCAATATATCTCCATTCTGACATGGATGTAAAAAAGTCTTTGATTAATGATCACAACCTTACCCAGGTGTTTGAGGGATTTTACTTACTAGCAACAGCTTTTTGGGGGATTCTGTATTATCAGCACACAAGGTGACTTCAAAGTCAGTATCTGGTGTTCATTACCAGTACTGCATAGGAAGCTGACAGGCTGCAACCTTGGGCCTGTTAAGTCACTTGCAGTTTAGTCACTGACTGAGGTGCACCCAGATTTCAATTTGGTGCTTCATTTGATAAACTTCTTCAATAAGTAAACCACATGACCTAAAGCTAATGCTCTGAAGAGTCTGTGGACTTAGGTGGAAGGCAGTGTCTTGTCTTAAACATCAATCCACAGCTGAGTGCTGGAGGAAAGGAGCAGGTGAGGCTGGTTATGAAGGGAAGGCAGAGGTGGCCACAGGGGCTTGTACCATATATAAACTATCCTTGCCATTCTCCAGACTTCTAACAGTTTGCTGTCATTCAAATCAAGCTTATCTCAGGATGTTCCTACGATTTCAGACCTGTTCATTGATCCTAGTCTCTCAGACGTTGCAGTGGAGCAGGTTTGGAGCTCACTTATACTGCTGTAAATCCAGCATTTCTACAGCTCAATTTATAGCTGACTCTGGCTACAGTTTAGTTCTTCCAAATCACATCTCCAAGTTGAGGGATATGATCTAGCCCTAAGAACAGAAACACATCTGTTTCCATCTTCTAACAGGCAGAGCAAAATACAGTCCAGTCTAGCCTCATAACATCTGAGCTAAAACTGCCCACAGAGGCTCTGACTTTGCTTTCTTCACAGGGTGACTCTGGCCATTTGATGATGAGTCATTTTATCTGTGATAAGCCTGTATCATGTAAATGGGTCACACCATATCACCCCACACAGTGAAAAGCCTCCTTACAGCTGCAGACAAGGGAACATCCAGCAGCAGGTCAAAGTTTCTTCTGAATCCAGTTGCAGAGACCTCACTGCTTTGTGCTCTTCTGGAATGAGGTGTTAATATTTTATTTAGTGGCAAAACTGATCTGAGAAGCTCCTGGCTCTGGCTGATCTGCTTCACTCCCCTGCCATTGCATGTAGGCAGCTCTTGGTGGAAACTCTCTGCAGCCCAGACAATTGATTTGGTTTGGCAGCTTGGGTCATGTCACTGGTACAACCTATGATGTGGCCCTTCCTGAGTGCCCCTGAAAAAGCCCAGACACAAGCAAGACTCAGAACATCTCACATCAGTTTTGCTATTAATGGTGGAGACTCCTCCTTAGGTTTTGCAGTCAGGAAGGCAGACCTAATTTGCAGCAGATGTGGTTCAGTAGAATGATGCAGCTTTGGCAGTCAGAAGCTCGGACATGTACAAAACCTTATGTTGATTTCCCTGTTGAGCCTAGTTTCATTCACAGAATAAAATTAGCAGGCCACATTCCTGGCTTGTTTGGGGCACAGTGATGGCTTTCATGGGGTTTCCACTGATTGAACTGAATGAATTTCTGATGCTACTAGGAGAATCTAGACACACTCTTCCCGGATGGTGGGAACATGTCAGAGAGCCATGCACGGGGTACCTTCCATATTCATATTGGTAAAGATCCATTTCAATTGAGCTCTGTGGTCTTGGTTCCCCACCCACTTCAGATAGTACAAATTGGGAGAGATCCTATGGAAACCATAGCATTTTTCTGTAGAATAGAGAAAGGGGGTCCCTGCTTAAATTCCCCTTTAAATATTGCATCAAGACTCTAGTGTAATATGGTCAGAGAATGGACACTTATTAGGAAGCCCTTTATTTGGCTAATTGCATCACTGAAATAATACATTCCTTATGTGAAAAACTACAGTCTGATCCACTGTCAAGCATGTGGAACAGGTTCCCCTTCTGGGTCCAAATGAAATAGCTTAATAGACTGTTAGAGACAGACCTATGAAAGTAGGTGGATTTTTCAGTTCAGGCTGTAGTACCGGGAGGGCAATGACTCAGTCCCAATGGTACTTTGCAAATTGATGACTATTGCATAACTCCAGGCCTGAGTTCCCTTGCACTGACACTGGTTTTGCTCTGCAATTTCTCCATTCATTTCCACTGAGCTTTTATGAAAACCACTGTCTGACCATTATTGTCAGGTCTCCTGGCTCCTATTAGGAAGGAGCTATGTAATTGCCTGATGGGTGTAAATCAGCACAGTGTTGTAAGAGCAGTCTCATCATCAAAATGTGAAGACCACTTGCGTCGCCAGATTCTGGCCTGTCATGATCAATTCCCCCACTTCAGAGCCTGACAGCAGCAAGGAGTTTTAGAAAGCTACTGGCAAAGTTCAGAGAGTTCAGAAAGCCTTCCAGGTGAGAGCCTGATTCTGTAAACACACTTTGGGGAACATTTGCAGGAACATTTATTCTGAAGTTTGGAGCAACTCTGTGGTCAAACCCATTCACAAACTGTTCCATCTTCCAGTTCCCTTGCAGGCCCCCACCAATCATTTAGATCTATTCAATTTTAAAGGATGATTCAATTTTACAAATAAAATCTAGCATGTGAGCAGCTTCCAGCATATGTCAGGAAGAGATAAGTCACCCAAAGCTATGATGGCCCACCAGGGTGCGTTAAGTGGAGTCAAACTCCTGTCTACACAGTCCTTATTAGGATCTTTCTCTCTCTCACTTCCTCTTGGCATTTGCTCTGTAAACAACAGCACCTGAGCCCGCATCTTGAACATCACCAGTCTTTGTGAAGTTCAAATCAAGTTCAAATGTCCTAATTAAATGTGCCCTTCCTCTCTATCATTAGATAGTTGCAAACAGATGACTGGGGCTTCCTGACTGGGAAAAGTTGGTCAATGGCCTTATATCCAAGGGGTGAAAAATCTCTGCTGGGAAAAATATCTTGACTCAAGTGATCTGTGTAAGGACATCTATTTAATCAGAGCAGTAGCAGCTGCGTTAAGACTTTAACTCTTCTTTCCGTAGTCTTGTGGGAAAGGATTTTGTCTTCCAAAGTTGGTGCCAGGGTCTCTGACTCCCTGTTCAGACCTGATATGTGTGAGTAGCCCTTTGCCTGCAAGCACCCAGGATGATAAGCACTCTATTTCTTGTCTTTTCTTGGAGTGAAATTTGCTTTTCCCACTGGAATAGTTCTGGAAACTGAAAGCAAAAAAGAAGAGGAGCTTTGGTAATAACTGACTTTCTGCTACAGCTGCTAAAAGAAAAACTGGGGTCATCCCAAAATAAAAAAAATGTACATTCTTTTCAGAAATGTGCTGGCCCCTAGTCATACTGCACTTTCTCTGCCCAACAGCAATGATTCATTAAATTTTTGGCACTTTTCTGAATTTAAAGAAATGAAACACCAGTCTCCATGGTCCCAAGTTTGCTTTAGAATGGGGAATTAAAACATATTCCCTTGAAAAATAAAAGCCAAATATTTTAAAAACTTCTCAGTTAATTTTTTAAGCCAAAACTCAGTACAGTTCTGCCACTGGCAGTGCTTGCCCTAGCAGTTTTTTCAGGAAACAATGGTTGTAGCTGAACCTTTGAGCCTTTCAGAGCCCACTTCAGCTTGAACTTGTGTTTGTACTTCCTCATGGCTTCCTTTTTTCAGATGAGAGATGAATGCAAGCACGCCCTATAGATGGGTAAATTCTAGCCCAAGTCCTTCTCAAACTTTAAACTAGAAAAGAAAAAATTGTGGTGTCAGTAGAAACAGAGGAACTGTTTCCCATCAAACTCCAGAGATGTTTGGATAGCTCTAATCTCAGGCCCCAATTTCCTGTTTGCCCCTTAACCCATGCAATACTATCCCCACTATGGCAAATATGCCAAGACTGATCAGAGATCTTTTGATCTCCAAGCCTGTGTTGCTACAAGCTTGTAGAAAGAAACTTGTCTTTATTAGCTGTATCTGTAATGGACCCAGTGCCACTTCTGAATGAGAGAAAGGGTGCTCCCTCAGGGCACCTCAGGGTGCTCAGCAGTTAGACCATGAGGATTTCCCCCTCCCAAAGGGTTACTGCACCTTTTGCAGAATCTCAGATGTTCCAGGCTGTGCCTCCATCAGGAGCCCATGTTGGCAGAAACTGTGGTGAATGCTGAAAGCAACAGCCCATTCCTCTCTGCCCCTCAGCTCCTTCTTCCTTTCTTATGCCACCAAAAGAGGCACAACAACAAAAAACTAAACCATCAAATCACGGTTGCTTTCCTAATCCAGTGTATGGCAGGCTGGCTGGGCTTCCTTTGGGAACTGGGCTGCCTGAAAGGGCTATGAAAGAACATTTCCCTGTGGAGGTTTCCCTTCCAGTTGCTGATGCAACCCATCATTAAAGAACCAAAGGCTCATTTGCCTGCAAATATTTTCATTGCAGTAGTAACATTGTTGAAGCCGTGATGAAAGGATATAGGCCAGTCAAGGTTTGCAGGGAGAGATAACATCTTTTATTAGAGTAGCTAATACTGTTGGAAAAACCAGACACACTTTTGGAAGCAATATTATCCTGTATTATCTCAGTGTTCCCCCTCCCCTGTGGCCCCCTACCATCCTTCATCTAAAACAATAAATACTTACAAAGTGGAAGGAAACCTGACCCTCTAGGGCAGGTAAGAGACAAAGGCTTGTGTCTGACTCCTGATCCCAGTACCTCTCCCACTGGTATCGGTAAGAAATCTCCCAATGCTCAAGGGCATTGTGCGGCCCCTGCCTGCCCTGCGGTTCTGTGCCAGAAACAACAACAATGGGAAAAACCTCTCACAGTGGCGTCAGTAATGAGCATTTCTGATTAGGGTCCCTAGTCTGGCCTCTTTGTGCCCCTCCGCCAGCACCTCGTGGGTCAGGGAGAGCCCATTGGCAGCTGCAGGTTATAGGCAGGTAATGTGCTTAACATGCAGGGAAGGGATGTTGGATTAGATATCAGGAAAATCTTTCTGGGGCATGGTTACTGATGCATGAGAAAAGATTTGTCTGGGGTCATTGCAGAATCTCCTTTGCCAAAGACCCTCAAGAGGTTAGAGGAATATTTGTTAAAAAATTACCTAAAAATACCCTGTACTGCCTGGGTGCAGGGATATGGACCAAGTCATGGTGACATCAGCTCCTTTTCTGGTAGTCCATTTTCATTTCAGGGATATCCATTTCCCTGCTGCATCTTGGCAAGGCAGTCTCAGCTCTGCAGTCTTGCTCTGCCTATCTGGCATGGAACCCAAGGAGCTGATTTCAGTGCTCTGTGAATTTGGGGCTGCATGCTTGCCACCTGGCTGTCCTGTAGGGTTTTAGCCACATGTAACCTAACTAGAGCATTTTGACGGCCTTCCTATGACTGTCATCCAAGTGAGACATCTCTAGCTCAGGGAAATGCAGTCACCGTGCCCTTCTCAGACCAATAGAGCAAGAGGATTTTCTACTGACTATTGTCCTCTGTCCTCTCACTCTTTATGTATGGCCAGAAGGTGTTCAAGAGCAAGGCCAAGAGCAGCACCTTGTCGTAGGCAGCAAAAGGGGGAGGAGAGAGGAGAGTATCATACTGTGGGTTTCGGTAACAATTTTCAACACCACCAGAGGAGTATAATAGAGACCAGGCCTTGAGTAATTTGCTTAGATGAGGAATGACACATACAGGGGATGGTGCAGAGTCTGGGGTGACAGCTGGATGTCAGTGGGAATGCATGTGGTTTAAATTAAATCAACACAAGGATTCTGAGAGTGAGGAAGACCTTTGTCTCATGTTGATGGGGACAGACTGGCTGCCAAATTTATTCAGGGCAGAATTTCAACTGCCTGAATGACCATATGCCATGTTATGTCTGTGTTATTTCATACCACAGTAATCACTTCCATTATCGACTTTGTCCAGGATGCAAATGACCCAGGCACCCTTCTCAAATCAGGGCATATTACCCAGTTCAGGAGCCAGGGACAGCCTACGTACATGAGGACGGGCTACCTGGCTGTTGCTTGTAAATGAAGCAGGCCATCACTTGAAGGTTTTCCTTTTCTAGAGAATATCTTGAGCTGGCTGGAAACTTTCTTGCAGAAAAATTTCTCGTTGGTTCAAAGAAAGCAGGGAGGGAGGGAAGAAGGGAGAGAGTGATGGAGGGGTTGTGAAAACATGTCAATTTAAACAGAAAATTGTTCTCAGCAGTGTCAAAGGGTTTTTTTTAGCTCTTGTTCTGATTTGTATCAGCTTTTTTATTATATTACAAATCTAGATTAATTTGATATTAGTGTTTAAGGTTATATTGGTGTTATGTAAGCTGTACAGTACTTCACAGAAAAAACCCAAAACACAACTACCTGGCCTTCTCTTGGGATGTTATTTGTACCTTGAGTTCTTTCAGTCACTGGTTTTAATTCCTTCAGGTAAACTAAAACATCCAGCTTTCCAGGGCAATGAGTACAGTGCCAGTTGGCACTCTTTGCACTGCAAAACTAAGGTACTGTCTGGTGCTTCACTTGTAAATTTTCACTGTGCACTTCAAGATGAAGAATTTCACTAGCGCCTGTCATCTTGTCTTGCAGGTCCCTGGGGGTGAGCACATGTTGTTTGTGAAAGGATTTTGAAAGGCTTTTGAATAAGAGACTAATCCACAAGATAAAAGGAAAGAAATAAAAAGGGGCAAATAGAAAATGGATCAGAGAAAACACTTTTTTAGCCAATATGTGATCAAGCTAAAAAAACTCATTTCCCATAATATAGTTAGACAAAAAAAACCTGGCAAGATCCTAAATAAATTGATTTCTCTATAGATAACAAGCATATCCAGAGTCGTAAATAGTGAATGGCTGTTTTAAGGGGTTATTAAAATCTCTTGTTTCAGCACTGAGACTGATCTTTAATAGGACATGTAAGGAGGCCTTCTTGAGACCAGATAATTTCATTATCTCCTTCTTTGGAGGACATCTTTCCCAAAAGCACTGGTGCCTGCTATTGCCAGAAAATGAGGAGCCACACTACATGAACTTTATTCTACAGTCCTATCTTGTTCATGCTCTCTAAGACTGAGTAGACATTAAGATAAAATATTTGGCAGTATTTAAAAAGGAGTTGAAAAATCTGTAGATAACAAAAATATCCTGAATCAATTTGAAGGGGAAGTCAAGTTTTCTCTTTTCATGGCTGCAATTCTGCACTAGATAAATCAAGAGATTCATATACACACATTTTTATAGAGAAAAAGAGACTCGGAGATGGTCTGCATATTTGCAGAGCCCTGTGTCAGTCTGTCTTTCCAGTATATAGGCAAAGTAATTGCAGCAGGAACAATTTAAGATTAGGATATGGCTGGCTGAAGGGCGATTTAATTTTTTTGCATGATGTATCCCAAGCTTTAGAGAACATAAAGGAAAAACTGATTTATTTTCATGGGCTTTGGCCGCTTAAGAACTTGTGATCAAAACGACCTACAGGATATTCCAGCCTGTTCTCCTTACCAGCGCTGTATGTCCTGTCTCACAGACCTGATATGCTGATAGGCCTTATATTACTTTACATTATCTCTGATGTCATCTGGCTGGTCTAATTGGAAATGACTGGGTCTCTGATCTATTGAAATGGCATATTTCTGTCTTCACACCTCTCTTGGCCACAGTAGCTGCTAAAATGAGCCCTAGGGATAACTGACATTCTTGACTGCCAGCCCAAATGTGTCAGCTGGAAGGAAGACTATTTCCCAAATGACATCCCCTCCCCCTCAGAGCTTTTGGCAGTCACCCTGCTGCCATCTCCAGTCAAGAACATCTGGCTGTCATTTCACACAGAGGCAGAGCTCCCTGTGACCTCTGATTCTGGCTGTCCTATCTATCCCTATAAGGGTGGTTGCCATTTTATATCAAAGTGGCTGGTGGCCTCAGGCTGGTTCTCATGATCATTCTTCTACGTGGTGCTCAGTGCCCTTGGGCTGGCAGCACTGGCTGCAAAGTCAGGGGCTGAGAGGGGCACGGAGACACCCATGAGGCAGTATCCCCTCCAGGATGCTCCGAGGTCTCCTCCCTGACTGTTGGTGGGGGTTGTCACCAACCACCCCTCTTTGTGCTGCAGCCAGGTGGTTCCCAGACTCTTGTCCTGGCTGCTGTATCAGCAGCCACTTTTGACATTAGAGTGGCACAGTGACACTAGGTCAAACTCTGCTGTTGGTGGTGCTGGCAAAAAGCCAAAGCAACTGCATTCAAGTCACACAAGTCCAGTCCTGTGTGACTGGGAAGTTGGGTTTATACACCCGGACTTCCGTCCTTATCAGAGAAATTCCTGGCTTTGCATCCCCACCCAGTAGTGCAAGAGACAAATGAATTAATGTTACGTTCCAGGTGGTTAACAGAAAGCAAAAATCCGTAGTATATCTTAGCTTTCAGTCAAGCTGCATTTCAGCAATTATGCATTAGCAAAAAAAGGTCTGCTTAGAGTCCTTAGCCACAAAGTTTCCTCCAGAGACCTTTCCATTGTGTGTTGGGACTCTACACCTCCCCCTTCTCTTTGCCTTCTGTAAAACTGGAGTCCATCTGCTCTGTCCAGCCTGCTGCAGCTCAGGGAATCTCACATCACTCATGTCTCAGCCAGAGATGAGCCTGAGCTGCAGATTTTTGGATGGAGATGCCTGTGCTCATTTCCCAGTTGTAGATTTATGGGAGGAAGGGGAGGAGTCTTCTCAACTTTGTCCCAGTTTCTTAAAAACAAATTCCAAAAAAGAAAGGTGGATGTGGATTTGGCTCCATCCCATCCCTGCTCTCCATGGCAATGGGCTGCTCTGTCATTCCTGGGAAGCTGCAATGTCACTGCTGCAATGGGTAAACATGGAGAGAGGGTTTCCTCACAGAAGGGCATCAGGTCTCCTTCACTGCAGGGCAGC
Source organism: Chaetura pelagica (assembly GCF_000747805.2). NCBI lineage: Eukaryota > Metazoa > Chordata > Aves > Apodiformes > Apodidae > Chaetura > Chaetura pelagica. The sequence continues at coordinate 1,316,336 of NW_009953694.1, read as the reverse complement.
CTCTCCTTGCTTGCACTGCCCAGGGCATGAAGGCACCAGGAGACAGGCACCCACTCCTGGCAGACAGCCGGAAAAGCCAATGTAAGGATGGATGGATGAATGGATGGATGGATGGACGGATGGATGACTCAAGATCCCAGGGCAAAGGCTGGAGATAGTCAGTGCCCTCCCTATATCCACCAGAGACTGTGTGCCTGGGGCACTATGGCCCTCAAGAACCTTTTTCTGGGAGTCCACGGTCTGCCCACTCTGCTAGCCCCTGTTCTTCAGAATGGCTTAAAACAGAGAGGGAAAGCAATCCAAAGAGGGAATGAGTCTGAGAAATCACTATGAAGTAAATGTCTGGGAATCATTATGAGAACACAGTCTTCGCAGAGCAGCTGAAAGCTTTACTGCCAACAGCATTTGGCTGCCAGTCTCCCATTGCTGTATAAATGATGATAATGGTCTTCACTACTTCTTCTCCACACATTCTCCTCCTCTTCATGGGGGTGAGCTCTCCTTGGCAACCACAAAGCTGTTGTTATATGTAAGGAGTTGTTGGCAGCAAGGACTGGGATTGAACAGAAGAGAAAGAGGTGGTAAGGTCCCTCCCCAAGCTAATAACCACCAGTGATGGGCCCCTGCTGTGGCATTTTGTGCTCATTACATAGCTACTCTGGGTGCCTTTAATAGGCAGCACTAGCCTATTAAGAGGAACTGAGCTTTGATGGGGGGTGAAGGTTAAAAACATCCAGTGCTTATAGGAAAAAAACAATGAGGCTCTTTCCTTGTGGTAAAACTGACTCGGGTCCATTGACTGAGTCCCTGGCATGAAAATCTAAGAGACAGTTGCCTGCTACCGTGGTCCAACACTTATTTTCACTTATTTTCTCAAGCAGCACATTGTTACAGCCCTCTGTTTACTCAAGGCCTGTCTCAACTTTGTGCAAAGGGTCCCTGGTCCTGAACTTTAATCCAGCCTCAAAGAACCCTTTCTACATGGTACCCTGCTGATGCAGGGCTGCTTGGTCAGCACTCTGAGGTATTCCCAACAGCATACTGAGCAACAGTAACACAAATTCACCAAGTAAAGGCTTTGTGGCCATGGATATATTCCTTACTATAACACAGTTAAGCAGAGATCCTTGTCCTGCCACGTCTCTTTCTTGGAGTGCATGTAGAGTTAGAGACACCCACTAAGCTTCCTAGAGGTGAGTTTCTCCCGGCAGCAGCAGTTTTCCTGCACTTGTCTGATGCCTGAGGACATATGGCTTTTCACCTATAGGGTTTCAGGTTGTAATGCTTAAAATTGAGACATGAAACTTGACAGACAATAGCAACAAGTATTCAAATATGCAGAGATCCGTGGACATGTTTAGATTTTGCTTCAGTCTATGCACCTGGAAGACCTAGCTTAGCCCAGAGGCACCTAAAGTTCATAGATGACACCTCTGAAGATGAATTTTCTGTATCTAGAGAAGGTATAGAAACACAAAGACCTCCCTTTGCAGAGGATAGGGAGCCATTTCGACTCCCAGACACAAACTCAAGATAAGGGATGTTCCAGGTTTGCCATTTTATTGGATTAAGTATTCCCAGGCTTCTCCAGAAACTTTCAGTGCTCATACAGAGGTCTGTTGGGCACATGATATAGCTCTGGCATCAGCCCTACTCATTTTGGCTGCTTTCAAGGTGGCTTCAGTACCACAGAGGAAAGCAGACTCGATGCAATTACTGGACTTCTTTCAGATCAAAACAGTGTAGAACAGCAAACAGATAAATCCTGTGCCAAAGCACTTCCTAAAGAAAGCTTTATTATAGCAAGGCTTCATCCTCAGATGCTTTTCATGCTCTTTGTACTACAGAGTCATGGGCTGATTTATCCAAAATTACTTGCAGTCTAGAACTGTGCTGCTTCTCTTTTCTTGTTTGTTTTTGGTTGGTTGGTTGTTTGTTTTTTTTTATAAAAACCTGAGTTTCTTAAATCTCCTTAATAAAAGATCTCAAGAAATTGACTGGGGAAGATGGGAGAAGTCAGCCAAGTGCTGGATTCCAGGACCACCTCTCCTTTCACAATGGGAAAGACTTAGAAACTGAGGTTAAAGGTCTGGATTAAGGCAACTGAACCTGCCAGAGACAGAGCTACACAGCCAAAGATCTACCACTTCTTGTTCTCCTTTTCTCCCCAAACTCCATACTGTCCTCCTGCCAGGCCCATCCTTGCTGGGTGATGACTAGATTCTGAGCAGAGCATCTCTGCTCTAAAGGCTAAAAAAGCTCTTCTTTTTTCTGAAGCCATGGGAGCAACTCAGTAGTTCATCTTGTACTGGTGTTTTTAGTAAAGGAAGAATCTAAGCCTCTCAGTAGTTGAGGTACTGACTGGAGCACTAGTTCTGGTGCTTTTCATATAAAATATCCACCAAAAAGAAAAAGTTAATCAATGAACATTTCAGAGGAAATTTTTTCATAAATGATAAAAGATTGAATTTATTGACTAAAAGTCGTATCATTGCTCAAAAGCTGCCATGAAGCCTCATGGGAGCAGCAGCTGGAATGCTTCATGCTACTCTTCTCTCCTTCATGCACTGAGACATACGGATGGACCACGCTCTTCAAGGTGCAAAGTAACGTGGGGTCCCAGCCTCACCAGGGAAGCTACACACTCAAACACGAGCAGTGGTGTCTAGACCTATTTCTGGAGAGTCAATGCAATGCTGTGGTGTCAAAGCAAAGGCCGGTGGGTCACTAGCAGAGGTGATGTTGCATCCAACATTTTCCCTTCACAGGAAAATCCTCAGCTTTTGTTGGAGCATGGTGTGGCACAGTACAAACCAGGAGTGAAAAATAATCTGGGTTTAGATGTCTGTGTTTTCCTATTGTTCGTTGAAACTCATTTCCCTTCTCTGGCTGCCTGGGCCTAAATAAAGCACACTTAAAAATACAGACAATGCGTATTGCACATGTTGAAGCTGTATTAGATCATCCCACGTGGCTTTGCCTCAGAAGCAGTGAGGCTGACTCTATCCTCCAGGGTCACCCCCAGCTCTTGCTCCTCCTGCTCCACCGCCTCTCATTTTGCCTGCAGGGATGTGCATTACTGCACAGCCACGTGGGCGCCACAGAAAGGCAGATAAATGCACACAAAGAACAGGAAAGGAAAAAGAAACCCAGGGGAATACTTTAGTGTGCTGAGCTGCCTGGCAATCCTTCTGGGGGCTTTAAATCTTTTGTTTCAAGTAGGGGCTTTCTTTGAATTACAATATCTAAGTGGGTTATCTAATGCACAGGTGTAAAAACCTCTGCAAGAACATATATGGTAGAAAAGACTATTCCTGCAACCCCCAGAACTCCAGATACTTTTTCAGGGCTCCTTGTGACCATTTAAGTCATAAAGCTTTTCTCCTAAGAAACACTAAAGAAAGCTCCCTTTTGTTCAATGAAGGGAATGCCTGGGAGGTGGTTTTCTCACCTATCAAACACACTTTCAGAACCCAGGATGGGACTCACTGACTTGGCTCCCCAACAGGGAAAAATTCAGCTTCAGAAGTGCAGCCATGGGCTGAAAGGTGGCAACAAGCAAAACGGAGGTGACTTGAAGAGAAATTTTGCCTGTAGGCTTCGGGATGGTTCCTCATGTTGCAGAATAGTGCTGCTTTTTGGCAGTTGTGGGAGCAAGAGTGATGTGGAAGGGTGTTGTGGTTTGCTGGTTTTTCATTTGAGGTTTTAGAGGTTTGTGTACTTTACAATTTCCTGGTATTGGTGAGCAGTCAGGTTTGGCTTGATCTTTAATCAAATAGTGTCAAAATTTTTGACAAACTGAAAAAAATTAGCATCTGTTTTAAAGCATACTTTCAAATTATTTCAAATGAAAAACCCTTTACAAGTGCTTTATGTTTTGAAAATGCCAAAAATTATTGGCTTTGTTGTGAGTGATTTTTAGAAGTGACAAATTATGTGAAAATTTTCTTGAAGTATTTTGGTACTCCTGAGTATATGTGCCTTGCCTCGTGCAGAAACAAGAAAAAAACTTTTCCAGTATGGTGCTAATTTGTGAGTATTTATTAAATAGTTCATTGACTTGCAGATACTACTGAGAAAGCTGAACAACCTTCACTAAGACTTAAATGAATATTGCAGAAGAAACAAGGTGTTTCCAAACTGACACTTCCATGTTAGAACAGCTCTCAAAGCAGTCTCCACGCGTGGGGATTGTACAATAACAGCATCTTACTTATTACAAGAGGTTCAGAAAATGATGGTGCTCATTACCCACATGTTGCCTGTAGTTTTTTTTCTAGACAGAACATCACTTGTTGCCCTCTAGCCATGAGCGTTTTGATTTATTGCTTCATGTTTATATCTCATTCAACACTTTTTTCCCATCTTGCTCCCCTTCTCAGGCACTGCAGTAGATGTGCAAGTGAAGAGTCACTGCTAGAGGAGGTTGTCAACAAGTCTTGTGTTCTTTTTGTCCTCAAAAAGCAGTATGCTGCTTTTGTACTTGGCTTGTACAAGCCTTTAGCACTGGTTCAGCACTCTTATTTGCTATCTGCATCCACCTACTGCATTTCCAATATCATCCCAAGTTTACTGCTATGAACCAGCTGACCTGCCAAACACATTGAAAGTGCTGAGAATCTTTAAAATGTTTCCGAACCAAATAGCCCTGCCTCCTCTCTCATTTATGTTATCAGTGTTCTGCTGTTAAGTGTTTTCATTTGGGGATCTTCTTACCCTCTTCTTTGTTTCATTTATCCTTAGTCCAATTTTTGCTTTCTGGTGAGATTTCAACTCTTTTTGGCAAAATTATCTAGAAAAAATTTCACAACTACCCACCCACACTGAAACACTCATGACCCAGATTCTGATTGGACAGATAATGGCTTTTATTTTTTATTTGAGTGCCCCATTTCTCCAGTGAGGAGAACAGGAATTCTCTGGTTAATAGAGAATAATCTGAAAAGTGTGTTAAGTTTATACAACCCTTGGCTAGCTTTATTGTATACCCACTGTATCATTCCAAATTTACATGTGGTGTCCTTAACAACCTTTGTTCAAAATAATACTGTGTGATATATTCTAGAGTTGGATCAAGGCCTCACTCATGCTGAAATCAAAGTGTGTTAAGTCCAGCCCTGTCTTTTTTTCTCTCACCTTGCTCCTCTACTGCAGGTTTTGCAGGTCAGGTTTTTATTCATAAATGTTGCACTGGGTGATCCTCATGAGGGGGTTATTCAGCATCATTAGCACAGAGGGTATTGCTGCCTAATGACAGACCTAGCACTGGAACACTTGGCTTGAGAAGGATTGCCTGGGGTGGAGGATACCACAGTGGGACTAGGAAAACCTACATTCAAATCCTTGTGGAACACCCACAAACTTCCTTCCTTCAGCTAAATCACTTCATCTGGCACATGCTTCAATTCCCCATCCATGCAGGGTGGATAATGTTTCCCCATACCTCCAACAAATACAGTGACCTGAATCTTTTGAGCTCGGGGTATTCTGATATCACAAGGATGAGGACAAGGACCAGGGCTCTACAGTCCCATAGAACCACACATTGCAATCAAGTAAATAGCCGAGTAACCTGTAAAATACAGATCTGATGCAGGTCTCATTGGGATCAGAAGGTTCCAACTCCCTTTCTATGGCAGAGGGCTAATTTACTGTGGAGAGATGATGACATCCTGATACACAGCAGGATGGGGCCCTAGGAATCCCTTTCCTAACCAAACCCGGATCCCATCATGTAATCTCTGAATTATTGTTAGGGCTAGATTTTTGTAACTTCACATTAATAAATAACTCTCAACTTCAATCTTTTCCCCTTAAAGTGTAACAAATGTTTCACAGCTTTAACTTCTTGGCCATAAAGCCTAATCCTTTGCAGTGACCTGTATTTTTCCTCATAGTGATATTTCTCCTCTTATTGTGCCTGTCAAGGCTTTGCCTGCACATCCGTCAATTAACAATGGTGCCTACAAAGAAGGGTTTTCATACATGAAGTTATAACAGATCCACCAGACGTGGGTGTTTTAATCTCTCCTTGAACTTCTGTACAAGTAGTGTGAGGTGAAAGTGGCAGGAAAGGACATTCTCAGGGCAGGTGGGTATAGCCAAGATAAAAGTCTTCATTTAACACCACTTAAATGTAAATCGTAGTGAAACATATTAGTGACAGAGGGGAGGTTATGACTGATTAGATAGGAGGCTTTGAATTGTTTGCCAAACCAAACTTCTTCTAGGCATTTTGCTTCTTTCTTTTTTGCATTCTTCTCTCACCACATTTGATCAGTGACACATACAGTGATGGCTGTTATCATGGAGTCAACAAATACATCTGCCTGGAGCAGGAACAGGAATATTGGATACAAAAGGAAACTTTGGCATATCAAAGATATTCAAGCCAGGGGGAAGTTCAAGGGTTTCCTTCCAGAGATAATGAAAAAACTAATTCAAAGTGAAACTGAAGATGAAGAAAGAAATTGAGAAAGAGATCCAAGAATATTTCTGCAGGGGAGGAAAATATTTTTGTCAAATGAGAAAGAGATCAAATAATAAACTTCTTTCACAGCAGAAAGACCAAACCCACTGGTTTTCAGTTTCTATTCACTTCAGATACAGACCTTCAGCTTGGATGAGATCTTGAGCTAAATCCTGACAGAAAAGCATTCAGGGGGTTCATGCAGTGGAGAAATTCTGTTCCACAAAATGAGCTGATGTGCTGATGACAGCATGAAGACCAAAATCATCAGACTTGGAATTTAAGTTTCTGAGAAAGTGGGGTTATAAATGTCCGATTTTGAACGAAATACAGCTTGGTATTTTATTTGTTTTGTCATCATGTATTATATTGAAATTAGGCAAAGTATTCTGTTCTTAATACCCTCTGAGGAAATCCAGAACAAGCCCTTGTTCTAATTAGAGGATTTTTCACAATGAAAATTTTTTAAGAGCTCTGCATGTAAAGAGTGAGGTCTCCTGACTAATTGTACAAGTCACCCTTTTGCTCTTCTGCTGCAGAGAGCAAGTTCTGTACTAAGCTAAAATCTGCTGTGGATTACTAGTAATTTTCATGACATTCCCACAAGAGAGATATATCTGAAGAAAAAAACCCTTAATTTAGGAGGTCTATATAGATATAAGGCAAAAGGGTGGACCTAGGTCTCTATAAATGAAAATATGACTTTCTGATTTGTTTGGATTTTTTTATTTTCAGCAGATCTCATAATATAGCAGACATGATGGATAACTGAGATCAAGGACTTCCACACTACCCAGTCTACAAAAGGAAGGTTAAGGAAAACTTAAATGGCAGCTCTAATTCCATGTTCTAATGAATGATGTGAAGGGTTGTCCAGACCATTTTGTTAGCAGAAAATTGAAATCTCTCTTACAAAATGGAGTAATCATGAAGAAAAAAATAGATTGGAAAGTGAAGTCTTCCAAGATCCATCCAGCTGTCTGTCTGAGCCGCTCAGGACTCAAGCAGCACCTCATGCTCTCTCTGTACATTTTCAAAGCCAAGACACAGCGGTCTGATTCAGACCCTCAGATCCCTTTGTGGAGAACCTGGTTTACTTCATGGATGATACAATGATTCAGGATCTCAAAGTCCTGAATAAGAAGCCCTCACTTGCTGTTTCCTTTAATTGAGATACCTCAGTGGCTCCTAAGTCTTTTGCAGAAACTGCAGAGAGTTCTCTGAATATGGACCTATGCTTGTCTGTGTTGCCTGTCCTGAGAAGGAAATAATGTGTGTCAGGATGCTAATTTCTGAGTGCTGATGTTATGCATAGATTAATCTTCAAGGGCTTTGGTTTTCACACATTCAATAGATAAACTGCAGGGACAAAATCCATAAGTCATCATGCAGGGGTGAATCAGGAGTCACTAAATCCATGAAATTTTTCCATATTTATGTGTCTGCATAAGATCAAGTCTCAGATCTTGGCCCTTACAGTTTCCTGGACATTTATCTACCACAATTTGAATTCTGTTGCCCAGTTGGTGCTTGCAGTGTCAGGTTCCTAAATCCTACAGTCCCCTGCATTTCTTGGCTTGAATTTACAAAGACATCGAAGTCCTATTCCTGGATTTTGTCTAATGCCTGTAGCTCAGGCTTGCACCAAAGGATGGAGATGCCCAGATGTGATACTTAAAATAGATCATTCTAACAGATTGAGTAACAGAATCACACACGCACCATGGACATTCTACTTGTTGAGCCTGTTATCACAGCCATTAAATTAGAGCGGTCTGTTACGGCATTTCCTAAGATCTCATGTGGCCCCATGTCCCTACATGCCTGAAAGACTTGCATGAACTTAAAATCTGGTGCTGCAGAAGCATCCCTGTGCAAACAATTAAATTTCCTGCAGATTTAAAGAGCAGTATTTTTCTAAGGAAGCCATATTAATGAAAATTCAAATCATAGCTCTAAATCATTAAAAAATTCTAATCCTGATCACACATATGTTTATGACATATTCAGTTGAACAGGACTCTCCCTGGAGTAAACTACGTGAGTCACAATTACACATTATTTCTGAATTGGGAAAATTTTCAAATTGGCAGTGATTTGTTGTGATAAAATATAGTATAAGGTAATGTTCTGCAGTCAAAACATGGAAGCTGGCACAGAACAATGTAAATCCTACCTATTCCATGCAATAATGCTGAAAACACCTTATCAAATTTTGACCCAGAAACACACATGTAGCAAGATAACTAACAACTGCTTCTTGGACAAAGGCCCAGTACTGATTTATATCATGTAACCCAAATAAATATAAAAAGCTTGCCAGAGCTGACCATGTAAATCTTAACCACCTCATATGGTTTCATTCTATGAAGTGAAAAATATGAGGAAGAAGGTGTTTTTGCACTGTGAATGAGCTATTCAGGAAAAGTGTTATTTATTAAACTCTATGGGAGGGAAGTTAATTTCAGAAGTTATAAACATGATGAATTATGGTTAATATCTTGGAGGAATTAAATGGAATTCAAGGAAAAAAGTTTCCAATTTTTGTTTAAATAACAGTTGGGGTTGGATAATGTTAAATATAGGCTTACACCTGCCAGGAGCTGGCTGACTAGCAATCTTCAAAACCATTGCTGATTGACCAGAGTGGGGATCATCTCACTAATCAGTGGCACTTGTGTTTTGTGAGTTCAGTCCTCACAGGGGTTCATGGGATAGTGATGGGTAATAATTTCAGCCCAGGTGTAGTTTGTGATCTATTTTTTTTCACTCTTCACTCTTCCTACAGTGTGGATGATTGCCCAAGAAAATGGGCAGTGTCCCTGCTCCCAGAGTGAAAGCTGCAGGGAGGTAGAGGAAGAATAACCCCACAGTTACTTTCAGGCTCAGTGCAGTGGAGTTCGGTGGTCCGAATTTGCTAACACAGATTGGGTCACCTAGGGCAAATCAACTTCAACATCATTTCTGCAGTTCCCCCTCAGCTTGGATACTGGGCTTGAGGTGCTTTGCATCTGTTTTTTTCAAGGCAACTAAGTATTTGTAGGTCCCCACACACACATGTTATCTCTCACACTGAGAAGGGTAAAAGGAGAGGTTGGGTATCTGAACACAGAATTAAGGATGTTGCATTCAAAAAGTCAACATACAGGCATGATATGGACTGTGGTGCTGGACAAGGCAGATGACGTGGGAATACTGAAGTAGGATGGTGCTGTAAGTAGGTGGTGTGAGAAGGTAAAGTACAACAGGAAAGTAGAAAGGTAGAGCAAGCTCAGAGTTGAAGAAAGTCACTGAAATCACCCCTAGTCATTGGATTTGTGAGCTGTTAGTCTTGAATTCATGCTAGAGAATGTTAGTGTCTTCAAGCTACATTCCCTTGATTGTTCACATCACCTTGTCCACGTCCTCAACTGGGCACACACACAGGTACCTCCCCATTCAGACACACCACACACATATCACCCATGTTTGTATCAGCAGGCACCAATGTGCACAGCTCCTCAGACTTGGTAACACACAGATCCCATAGCTCACAGCACTGAGACCTGCAGGTGTTTGTTGTAACTTTACTGCCTTTAACATCAACTTTCCATAGCTTCCAACACACAAAGATGTCTTGGCCTCTCATAACCTTGATGTCGCTAGTCTATGCTGATAAATCTGAATAAGTAATGGACAGATACAAATCTGGGTAATAGAGTTAAATATCCCTTCTTAACTCAAATACAAGCCAGATGTTTTCCATCTACCAGCAGGCCTCCACAATTATCCACACTCCCCATGCTGTCACCCCCGGCTCCCTGCCGGCCCCTTTCTCCTTGGGTGATGAATATGATGCATTGCCATAGCTAGCTCAGGGATCAGGTTGCATTAATTCAACAGTACTATTGTCAGGCAGGTTTGTTGTGTGTCTTTATTCAGCTGCTTTAAAGCACCTTCTGTTCTGTTTTTCTTTGTTTTGTTTTGTTCCCCATAATCAAAACCTCTGCTTGGAGTCAGGGGTTTGCTGGGGAACTCAACCCAGTCACTCGTAAGGAGGCTGGAATAATATTTGGCCTTTTATTCACAGTGCAGTAAGTGATCTTTGCAGGCAGCATATGAGCAGTAATTAATATTTGACATATACTGTGAGGGAGAGCTGTGCTGGCAGGAGCTGAGACAAGGTGTAGTTGTTACACAACAGCTCTTCAGGGGCAGAGGTGGGATTCAGCCCTGTGCTCCCTTGCACAGCTTCTTGGTGTACTGCAACACAACAGCATTTCCTGCCATGCAAGCAGCTCAGAGGAGCTGCCAAGCAGGTGAAAATTGGCAGGCAGAGACCTTCAAGTATGATACAATCAAAAATCCCATATTTTTTATTGTGTAACTATGTTATAATCAACAGTGATTACAACTGTTCTCATAATGCTCTTATGTGCCGAAAGCTGTGACTCCAAGCACCACAGTACAGCACTTGGACAGCTTCAGCAGCCCATGCCACAGCCACACAGACTCACTGGAGTCTTTCCAGCCAGCTCATGATTGCAGCCAGGAGGCCATCTCACCTGCTGAAGTGGAAGAAATCTGTTGATTTACGTATCTGGGATCATCATGATACAGATGAAAAGATAATGCAGAGCTAAACAATAAACTGGCAAGATGCTCTCAAAACCGGGCTTGCTTATTTATTTTCAATTTTAAAAAACTTTTTTTTCTCTCTCTATCTGGAACAGATTGAGAGCAGTCCAATCTTGTAATTGTGTTTCCACCACAGTGTGCCAAGGCAATCAGAGCTGTCAGGACCGAGCTGTCATCTTTAAGAGTTTAATTTTATTAGCAAACTTGCTTGCAATTCAGCTGCATGAACTCCAGTTTATCCCTTGGATCTGCACAGCAGAGTCTCAGCATGAGCCTCCTGGTTGCTCTATTGCTCTACATAGAAAACCCTCCCATCAAGATTATCAGAATAATGTGTGCAAAGATAGCACCAAAATTCAATTAAAAACGACACTTTTTTTTTTTAAACTTTTTTTGTTGTTGTTAATACAGACTAGGGAGAGCAGCTCGTCTCAAAAGCCAGTGTGCTGCACTGGGCCAAAAAACCATGATTTTACAGGAAAGGTCTGTTACGGGGATTGCGTGACTTGGACAGTTGACTCTGGAAGATATGGGGTCTAAAATCTGGTATACACAGAACATTTAATACTAAATTCATTTTTTGGCTTTCGAAACTGTCATTGTCTTCTTGCCTATTTCCCCCTCAAATTCTTTTAAAATTAAAGACTAATCTTAATTGACCTTTAACCATGGTTGTTGTTAATACAGACTAGGGAGAGCAGCTCGTCTCAAAAGCCAGTGTGCTGCACTGGGCCAAAAAGCATGATTTTACAGGAAAGGTCTGTTACGGGGATTGCGTGACTTGGACAGTTGACTCTGGAAGATATGGGGTCTAAAATCTGGTATACACAGAACATTTAATACTAAATTCATTTTTTGGCTTTCAAAACTGTCATTGTCTTCTTGCCTATTTCCCCCTCAAATTCTTTTAAAATTAAAGACTAATCTTAATTGACCTTTAACCATGAAATCTTGGCCTGTGGTGCAGCCAATGCCTTCAGAAGGTCAAGGTTGGTTGGATGCAAACCAGCTCCTAGAGCTCTGACCTCGCCATACTTAGTCATCTTTAAAGAGAGGCCAAGTAAAAGTGAAGAATGAACATGCTCTTCTCCAAATAGAAATTCCCTCCAGGGCAGGATTTAGGACAGAAAAATTTCCATTGCTGCAGCCTGAGTTGGACCTGTCCAGCATGTACTTAGAACTTCAGGGTGGCTTTCTGACTTCAGTTGGACTGAAGTTTGATAGGCCTTCCTATCCTAGGGATTTCAGAGATTTCTTTCCTAACACCAAGTCCAAAAAAATGAGCAACATTCACATTTAAAAAGAAAAAAAAAAATAATAAAAGAACATGAACATCTGGAAGTCAGTCCTCACAAATGGCTGTGTATAATCAGTATCAAACCATTACTGTGTCTTGCTTCTTAAATGATAGAAAATTGAATTGTTCTGAATTATGTTTCTCTGTGTTAAGAACCTGCTACAGACCAAGAATAAAGCAATGCATTGTTTAAATGGCAGCAGAAAAGAATTTCGGCTTTTAAAAACTCAGGTTTCCCCTGCGTAAACCATTCTAACACTGGAATGTAAAGTAGTGATGAAAAATGAAAGCTATGTCAGCCCAGAAAGTGATATTTTAAAGCAAAGTGTTTGGGAGTCAAAGGGCCTTAAATAAATCTAAAATACATACTTCATTTTAAGCTCTAAATCTGTTGCTGCTAATCCTCATATTTAAATCCAGAAATCTATTTTCCTGGAAAGCAGTGGAAGCGGGATGGAATTTGATATGACTAACCCAACACTAAGTTATTATTTGTTGTGCCCATTGCTACCAGCATTATATCTCCAATGTATTTCAAAATTACCCTCATACTTCATTGTACTCCAGTGAGTAGAATATAACCCTGGAACAAAGAGCCAAACTCTCTGTCCCCTGCTGTAGTAAATACAGAAGCTGCAGGTGGTATCCTAACCTGCTAACCTGCCCCATTTCCTTTGCTGACAGCTGTCAGCATTCACACCTTTTCTTTTCATCAAACTTTGCACACCTTTAGTCCTGCACCAATTATGGGGCTGGCAAGTCTCTTTGTCATCATTTTATAGTGGAAGGAACTAGAAAAGGGAGGTTCAATGAACTGCCAAGGGGCACAGAGGAATGAGATGCTGTAACAGATGTAAGAAACTGGAAGTAACAAGGTCTTAAGGCTACAGCGCATTCCACTGGGAGCCAGGTTATATGTGTTTGGTATTCCCTGCAGCAGAAGGGTGATGGGACTTAGTATGATCTATTCTCTTCTCTGAACACCAGTTTTGTTTCACACTGGCACCTGCCAGCAGAACAGCACAGGGAAATTTCCCACCAAGTGCCTCTGGCAACTTCTATGTTATGGTCGCAGAAGTGAGAATAGATGCAGTGAAATAGTCAATTTGGGTGGTTACTCAGAGAATATAGATTATCTTTGATGTGTGAGAAGCATACAGGAAAAATGACATGTTGCTGAGAGATTCTTGTACATGAATTTTGGGCTCTTCTGAGATCAGCAACAAAAGTGTTAGCCTTGAGCAGAACTGCACAGACCCCTTTGGACCCTGTGGCCAGTGAGGGCAGCAGAGACCCCTCGAGTCATCAGTGCAAGATAAAAACTCTTCTGCAACATGAACCTCTGAATATAGCATCAAGCTTGTTCCCAGAATAGAGGGATTCTTTAAATTTCTGCTAGCAAGAACACTGTGAGGAAGAAGAGCCCAGTCCTGGGGGACAGGTGAGTGTAACGGACTGCAAGCACTCCTCCTGCCACAGTTAATGCCTCCAGCTTCAGCCTACAGGCTTCAGTCTCACTAGCTCTTTCAAGCCCTCTTTCCTCCTTCTTTCAATAGAACATATGATTGCTTTAGGTTGAAATCAGAAAATCCCAAGAGATTTAGTGGGATGGGACTAATTAGCCAGCATGAACATTATCTAGTCTATATAAGCAGTGCTGAACTCCTAACACACTGTTAATGAATAGACCTGACCAATAAATAAAGCAGGGCAATGTTTTCTTCTGCCAAGTAATACATTATTCTGCAAAAAATATATAAAACAAAATAATAAAAAAAAAATATTTTCAATCTCCGGTTTTTTTCTTTTTTTTTTTTTTTTTTTTTTTTTAACTTCTCTGATCTTTGTGAAGGGGAAGTGGAGGTACAGAGGCTCATATTCAGAGGCTCTTTTTTTTTTTCCCCTCCACAGATAAAGGAAATAGAGAAGGGAGAAATGGGAGAAAAATACCAGTTTTCCGGTCTTTCTCACATTCTCAGAAATTGTACCTCTCCCTCTTTTCTAGCTGGGGATTACAGGAGGATAAAAAGAAGAGAGAATGTGTGAAATGAAGGATCAAAGGTTTCTTCTTTTTATCTCCTCTTTTTTGAGGTAAGAGATTGGATAAAACATTATTAAAAATTCACAAATTCAAATCCTGAAAAGCTAAATCCAGTCAAAAACTCTTTAAGCAACACTGAATTAGATTTTTTATTTTGATTTACTGCAATTGTTTATTGGAACTGAACACTTAGATAAAAATTGCTTCATAATGAAATGCATACTCCGTTGTTAGGAGAATATAATTGCTAAAGGAATAGTACAAAAAGAGAATAAACAAGGAAGTCTAAAATGCAGAAAGAAATTATTTTAGAGCCTTATTCTGGAATCTATGATGTTTCCCATAACATAGAGGAAATCTAGAAATACCTATTAGTCTTACCTTTTAAGGCACTGAGTTTTCTCAGCAACTCATCATTTCCAATGGAGTGAAGGGCCTTCAGAACCTTGCAGTATCTGCCCTCCACTCACATATGTCTTGTGTGAAATTTCCCCAGGCTCCTTCCATATGGGATTGCGATACTCTGGTCATGGAAAAGCTGGTCCCTGTCTCCAGTCCTACTGTATCACTTGCTCTAAATATGACTGATTAATGTTATCGCTGTCTGAGAAAATAGCCATCTCCAGTCAAGCTGTGAAAATTACAAACCTTAGAATAAAATAAACCAACATATGATCATTGCCACTGTTGCTTTTACTATAGTCAAGGGAGTCTTCAAAATATGTTTCCAAGTACATTTCCCAACATCTCACTTCAAGAGCTTTGTTTCACAGGCCTTGTCTACAAATCACAGTCCTCCACCCAGGAATGCTGAGGGTCTATTCTATACTAAGCCTTCATCACTGTATGTCTGAGAATCTCTGTAGCATGCACCATGCAAGCAATGTTTTATGTAGATAGAGGACCCTGAGGTATTATCTGATGTGACCTGGATCTGATTATAATGACTCTTTTGCATGTGAACCTGCCAGCTGATATTCTCCATGCTGGGGAGGTAAATGTCAGCTCAGGATGGTATTTTATTTTATTTTATTTTATTTTATTTTATTTTATTTTATTTTATTTTATTTTATTTTATTTTATTTTATTTTATTTTATGAAAAGAAGGAACAGCCATCTGAAATTATTCAGCTTTATTATTCATATTTATTAAAATATGAGGAAAGTGAAATAAATTGATCATCTAGACACTTTTACCAGAAGACCACTTCATCACTTGGCATCTCCCTGTTTGGAGGCAAGATCTCAAAACTGGGCTGCCCATGCTCCACAGACACTGCAAAGCATTTTTCCCTCACAAAGTTTTTGACTTGAGATGTTGAAACATTTCAACATCATTTACTAAGCAGGGACTTCCCTAAAATCACATTCTTGTCTCAAAGGTTTTGCTTGCACTGAGCACCTCTGTGTCACCCTGGGGTGAGAGGACAGCAATCAGACTTTCTCTGCACTTTCTCCCTGGCTTCCCTGCCACACTCTGGCTCACATCAGGCCAAGTACACTGGCTTTCTAGCCCCTTTCCCAGGGAGTCTCTCTCTGGCAGATTAGACTGAGCTGTTTCTTTTTGGGAGGTCTTTGTAATCATGCAACACTGGAGGACTTGAAACAAAGCAAGGAGATTTCATTGTCTCTTTTCAAATACTCAGGGTTCATGTGCCAGGAATGATCAGCACCTCTGATGAACCAGAACTGAAGGGACTCAGGGAGCTGAGCCGAGGGTGGGTGGCAGCCTGCGGAGCCGATCTGAGCTGTTTGGACTCTCCATGGATATGTGTGCTGCATGAAAAGTGTCACCAGCCAAAAGTTGTGCCTTCCTGCATGGTGAGACCAGCAGGAGATGCTGAGTGATGTGTGTGCAGCTTCCTTAGGTCAGGACTGCATTTCTTGCAACCTTACCCAAGGGGTGTCCAAAGAGACACCTCTTTCTAGACACTGCCCATTTCTGCAGATATGCCATTTTGATTGCTCCAGAGGGGGGTCAGTCCTCTGTAGTGCAAACAGAGAAACTGTGAAAAAGTATCTCACAGTGATTTCTGCACTGAGGAGACACACTGCCTTCCTCATCCTCAGACCATACACAGCTTTGATAGCTTTGGTGCCAGCTTCTGTGGGGCAGAAATCACTCTGTTCGCTGCTTATAAAGCAGCCCAGGCACAGAGGCAATGAAAGGACTAGCAACTAAACCACACAAATGCACTTTCCTGCCCAGTTTAGCTTCCCTAAAATCTGGTTATGAGAAGAAACAGCTTTTTTCTCCATTCACTTTCCTAACAGTCCATTTCAGAGACCCACAAACTTATGCTGATTTCTTTGCAAGCCACTTCCCTCCATCAGGAGCCATTGGATAATATTTTTCAGCAGTAGAAAGGGGAGGGGGGGGAAGTCTCTTCTTGTTGAATACAGTGGGGAAAATGAGATTAAGACATATTACTTCACCCCCTTTCCTGCCCATATGCATTCCTGATCTGAGCCAGAAGAGTGAAAGCACTGTAATATAACCTAAAGCCCTCCTTTATTTTACTGTTGCTTTCTTTTAGATATTTTTGGAGGGAGATGTTGCAGGTGGCCTTCTCAAACTTGTTGACTAAATGTAATAGTGGGGAGAAGTGGGAAAAGGCATGATTAGACTTTCATAAAGGAATAGATGATCCTCTGGAGGGTTGGTGTACTTCAGCTGTAAACATTTCAGCCCTTCGATCAAGATGGAAATAGTATTATGTGATTCAGACACCATCAACCTTAACAGTCAAGGAAGACTTCATGAGTTAGTGCAGTGGAGCAACATAAGAAATGTGTATCATGCTGGTAGAAAGTAGGATCAACTCACAAACATCAAGGAAAGGGACAGAGAAGAAATTACAACATTTGTATCAGACATCAAGCTTTGGACTCTGCTGTCACTTCCATCTGCCCATGTACCTGATGATACCAAACCTAATGACACCTTGGGCAATGCTCTCACTGAAAATTTTCCACCAACCCTAGGCAGCACAGTGCACATGCTGTAGGCGTGTAACAATGCAGAACTGCTTAGTATTGGCAAAGAGAGGGAACATCACGTCTTTTCCAGCTGTAACTCTTGCAAATCTGTGGGAAAGTTTTCCTCTCAAACATCTCCATTAGTTTCTATATTCTTTCTTGCTGACTGGCTCGTATTTCTGTGTGAACATAGTTTCAATGCAGTTGCTTTAGCTACCCTCCATTTTGGCATCAAGCCACATATTTTCAACCCTTTAATATTTGTAATTAATATATACAGAGGTTGTGCATGTATTTATAGGTGTTAAATGCCAAATTGGCACGTGTTGTCTTGGCTTGGCCAGGGCCTGAATGCTTCCCTGCACGGCAACCCTCCAGGCTGCCGGGATTGCTTCCATTTCAAACAACAACATTTCCTTGAAAGTCTCCGTGGCACCTGTGCTCCATCGACAAGGGAGCCTCAGGCTTGTGCCAAAGCACACACAGCAGCTGTGCAGCGGGGAGTGAGCACTGGCTTTTGTCCATCTGCCCTGTGAAGATGTCCGTGCTATAAGAGCAGAGCCACTGTGAAGCCCCTTGGAGAAGCATCCCAACAACATGATCTCCAGTCCACCACAGGCTAGCTTCCAAGCCCCCATCATCTCCCATCTACAAGGAGTTCTCAGTGCTAAGGCCACAATAGCTTTGCGTGGGCTGGGGTGCTGTCTGAACACCCAAAATAGATGAGAAAGTAGTCGTATCTCTCTCTGCCTCTTCCTGCCACTTCCTCTCTCTTTCTCAGTCCTGCTGTGACTTCCCTTGCTGAAGTGCCCAAGCATCTCCCAAGCTGAACAGCTGCCTGACAATCCTTCTCCCCAGGCCTGTTAGGTCTTGGATGCTTTCAGATCCACTTCCTCATTTCGTATTGCTCCTCACACATCATTTCAGAGCCATAGACTTTCTGGATCCACTGCTCAAGCAGTAAGCAACAAAGGAGTTGATTGCAAACAGATCTTTTCAGTATGCATACATGTGAATGCATATTTATGTCAAGACTGGAAATCTTAAAATTATTATTTCCTTGTATTTTTCTTACTCATTTCACTTTCCATTTTTAGCTGTGCTTGCAACTTATTTGGAACCTTTCCTACTAAGTCACATGGATGAATTATCACTTTGCTTTTTCTGGGAAGATAATACTATAGAATGGTTACTCTAGCATACACAAGTACTACTGGCAAGGAATCTGTAGGTAGTTTAGATTTATATGGCTGTAACTGAAAGCAGAACTTGGCCATATTCTGCCTGACTGTAATGAAAAGAGATAGTCACAATGGGCTTTTGTATTAACCTGGCTCCTAGAAATTATGGCAATAAAAATAGCAATGCTATCATTTGTTAATTCTAATTATTTCATAAGTCAGACATTCAAGCCTGTTCTTAAACCAATGTGCTGAACTGAAATGCATGAAAAGAAAATACTAGGTCTTTTACCAGCAAAATAAAGGCAACATCATCTTCTAGGAATTTATATCATGGTCATCAGCATATGATTTGAATACTACAGGTTCTTCTAGACAGAAAAAAATAAATGTTTCTCAACAGATATCTTTAAGATAAGCCTTATTTTCGTGCTTGTAGAGTTTTGGAATCATGTTCTTTACATAAGAGTTAAGAGGCACTATGGTGGCTGGCCTTTGCCTTGGTCACCTGTACACTAAAGCCCCCCAGCCACAGTGTGAGCCTCATAGTTTAGCAAAAGATGATCAGTGGATCACAGATAACAGGGATTACCAGCAAGAAAGCGGTCACAAGATTTTTTATGATTTATTACAATTTTCCAGGAAAGCCTTGGGACTTTTCTCACAGATTTGATCAGTATCCAAGCCCTATCTCCTGTTCTTGTTGTCTTACAGATGGTAGTGGCACTGATTTACCCTCTTGTGTTTATCAATCTCCTATTAACAGTATTTCAGATCTAAGCAATTCCTCACAGGATCTGCTGCAGAGTCTGTTAATTAAGAGCTCTCAAAGGGAAATTAATATTTCGCTCACATGCTATAAGTAACTGTTCTAGCTTGTTCATTTCTTGAATGTATGTGTTTACATTCAGTTTAGAACTGATGACAAATATCATACTGACAAGCCCAAAGTTCGACACAAATTCCACATGTCTTCATTATGAGGGAACCTGAACATCTTCCAGTTGCCCATGAATCCGTCTGGCTCATCCGATCCATGTGAGGTTTCTTCCCTCATATCCTCTCTCTGGGGAAAGCTGTGCATGCAAAGCCAACATATTTGGGTAGTATTTTTTTTAAGACATAAATTTTTCCAGGCAGTCATGCTGCATAGTTGTCATGCTGCATACACTGTTAGTTCCCTCCCTTCTCAGTCGCCCCCTCCCTTCCAATTTCTGAATTCACTGAACACTTTCAGTCATATTTGATAAAGTGGGAGAGATATCAAAGATAAGAAGTTCCTATCAAGCAGTGAAAACCAGAGCCTGGGTAGAGGACAGAGACCACAGTTACTGTCCCGAGTGAGAGAAGGACTGCAAGGTGAGAGCCATAATTATCTGTCTTACTTGATTGCCAGCTGTCAAGGAACACACATATCCCAGAGAGACAGTGAGCACCAAATGGCTCAAGACAGGCTGTGGCATGTGCTGCTTTTGGGTCCTTGGGAGTTAGGGGACTACTGGAGGCGAGACGAGGTTCTGTGAGGCATTTCAGGCAATGCATGGAAATACGAGATTACGGGAAACAGTTAAGTTGGTTTTCATTATACAGATGAAATACAGAAAACCCATAGAAATACATGCTGCATCAGTTAGCATGATCAGGAAATAACATGGTTTCATGTTTGCTTGCTTGTTGATCACTGCAGGGAAGGTGGGTTATGCTGAATGCCTGGCACTGGGAGACAGAAAATGCTGATCTGTAGGATGTCCTGGGGGCTGGTGGAGAATGTTCTCTGTCCAGATGGGTTTCCCTGAGCAATACTGTCTCAGACCTTGGACTCCACAGCAGATACAAGGTAAACTCACTCAAATTACCTTCTATTCATGGTGGACAGAGGACTAGTCCTCAGACTGCTGCTGCAGCCAAAGTTTTATTAAACTGCAGACAATGAGTTACTCTAACTTCACTGTGGTGCTGGAAAATACAGATGAGATTAATTAAAATGACAGTTTAGCAAGAAGAGCACAGCTGCTGGACCATTAATCACAATACCTTTGCAGCTTCTCATCTCTTTTTGTACATAATGACCTAATACCAGTGATGATTCATTTTTCTTCTGACGTGCTTAGCTTGCTTTTTGTCTTACATTTCGCCATATAAAGAGGAGCAATTCCAATGAAATGAGTGAAGCAGGAGAGGAGAATGAGGGTGCCAATACATATCCTGTGATAGAATTTCCTTCATCAATGAAAAGAAACATTCCTGTAAAGCAATCATGCTACATCCAAGAACACGTTGTCACATCATGGAGGCCTTCTGACTGATCATTAGTCGGAATCAGAGGTCTTTCCTTCCCCATCTGTGTTCCTACATGGAGAAGACACATCAGTAATGAAGATGACTGCCTGCATTAGCTTTTCATGTGACCTTTCTCCAAAAGCAATTACTTTTCATCAGTTTCACATAAAATCAAACAAAATCCTCCTATCCAGCTAATTCCTGTGAGGCATCCTTAGGTCTCCCAGCTGGATGGCTAAAGCGTCAGCCTATTCCCTGACCTTAGCATGTATTTTATTATTAAACTTGCAAAAGCAAGCAATTCTTCAGACTGGCAGGCCAGGCAACAAACCCAGGCTTCAAGAAACCACACACTAGGCATATGTTTTGTTTCTGCTAAGATCACTGGACTTGGCCAGCTGCTGACTCCTGGATTAATGACCAAAACCTCCTCCCCTCAGGTGTCCCACTTAGCTTCTCCCTGGGGAAAATAGGCAGCCATTAAACTTGCTGGAATCTGAATCCCAAACTACTTTGGACATTGACCTTTCCAACACTGCATGAATTTTTTAAAACAGTTACTGAAAGTTCAACTAATGATTTATTTATTTTTTTAATTAGTCAGCTCTTAGGAAGAAAAAGGGATAGACTGTGACAGTGCCTTGGTCCCAGAGCTGCTTATCAGCATGTGCTGTAAACAGGGGAAAAAATCATAAATATAATATTATCCCTCAAGATAAGGGATTTCAGAGTGAAGGATTGCTTCCCAACAGCAAACTCCAGGGCAATGTAATGGAAATGGGTCACAGATTACCAGAATTCAGAGTCCATTGTGTGTCTTCCCTGGAGCAAGAGATTCTCTCCTGCTTCTGCACAGATCTGTCCTGGCTCCCAAGCATCTTCACTTCAGCATGGAAAGTTAAGGCTGCAGCCTGAAGGTGTCTGCATCAGCACCTGCATCAGCAACCTTTATGAAAGGAGTGGAAGTCCATTTTGCTCCTCATTTCAGAGAAACATAACATTTCCTAGAAAAAACAACTGGTGTTTCAGTCCTCTGCCTGTGTAGAGATGAGTTTTTTGCCAGCTTTGTGAATGAGGGAAGGTTACAGGCTGAATGACCCATGTTCCCTGTGCCCCATGCAGTCCCAAACCCTGCCAGGGGCTCTCTCTAACACCAGCTCTTTGCAGTAGGAACTCAGCAAGGCCCAGACCGACCCCACCAAAGTCAGCCAAGCTGGTGAAAGAAGCTGCCAAAGCTCATTCCACTGCAGGGCCCTCTGGGCAGCAGTTCTGCAGCTGACCTCGTGTGGTGGACAATGGACACCTCTGGGAGAGAAATGATGCTTCCTCACTACTGCAGGAAGCTGTTCTGGTTCCTGGCTCTTCTTAGCATTCACAGTGATGACTTGGCATGTTCATGCTCTTTACATAAATCCTGATAAACTCCTAACCTCCAAAACATCCTGTAACTAGGGGCTCCTGTGTCTAGTTGCCATATTATGTGAAAAAGTGCTTCCCCTTATCACTATTACATTTGCTTCTGTTGCTGTGTTTCACTGAATCTCTTTGCAATCTTGTTTTAAAGACAATGTGAACATTAACTCCTCTCTCTCTTATCTATCCCACCCACTCTCTTAATATATTTATCATGTCCCTTCTTATTAATCTCCTCTTGAATGAAAACTCTTCTAACTTTTTTCAGTCTCTGCTGAAGGAAGTTTTGTCTGTCCATGTCAGTAATTGTGTCAGTTTGTTTCGGTTCGGTTTGGTGGGTTTTTTGGTAATAGGGGAAGGGCCTCAGGAGTAGCTATGGGAAGAAGCTGAGAAGTCAAGGAGCCATTAGAGGGACAATAGATGTACCTCTGTGATTAACATACGAAAGAACTGATACAACACCTGAGCAGAGAAGCACCTAAAGGAGAAGAGCAGTGTTGGTCTTTGGTGAGGAAGAAGGGGAAGAAGGTGCCAAAGCAGAAGATTCTCTGCAACCTATAGCAAGATGGCAGCTGTGCCCCTGCACTCGTGGAATAACATGGTGGAACATTTACTGAAGGCGTCAGGAGGGGTGAACTTGGACGGTGGATTTGGATTTTGTGGTCAGTGGATTTGCTGCCAGTGGACTCTGATTGCACAGCTTTGGAAGGACCCCATGCCAGGGGAGGTGGCTGGTCTCAAAGAAGCCCATGACCCTGTGAGAAGCCCACACTGGAGCAGCTCCAGATGTCGTGGGAAGGACTTATGAAGGACAGGTTCATGGAGGACTGTCTCCCATGGGATGGATCCCATGGGCAAGCAGAGAAGGACGGTAAGGAATCCTTCTTCCTGAGGAAGATGAGGTGGCAAGAACCACCAGCCTGTGAATTGACTCTAAACCCCATCGACATGTGCCACTGGGGAGAAGGAGGGAGAGAAACTGAGAACAAACTAGTTTGGGTCCAAGAAAAAGGAAGGGGTGCGGTAACATATGCAAGCCCTGCTCTGTGTGTTGTCTATGTCCTGTGTGTGTTTGATGAGTGTGAAATTAAACTATCGTTTTTTCCCCAAGTTGAGTCTGATTGCCTGGGACCTTAATTGGTGAAGAACCCTCCTTGTTCTTTGTCTTGACCCATAATCTTTGTCCTCTTCATCCCAGAGTGTGTGTTCGGGGGTGGGAGTTGAGTGAGTGGCCATGGGACTGTTGTGTTTGTTGTCATGTTGTCCCAAACCACGACACAGTTACTACATCCCTGCCTTGAACAGGGACCAGAAGCTGAAAGGACAGGGTGGCTCTGTATCCCATTATTAAAAAATTAGATCAAGCACCACTTCTTTTAATATGGATACAGAAATAACTTAAAGGAAAGTCTTATGATAGCATGTTCTGTCTCGGTTTGTAGCATAATTTCACTATTATTATATTCTGTGCAGAGGAGAATATGTTTTACTAATTGACAAAATCATAAATCGCTTTTTTGTTACTATTTAAAAAGCTCCTGGCGTACTGTATAAGGGCTACAAGAACACATTTTATTTGTACATGCTTCTAAACCCTTTCCTAAACAAATAATCTAACTTGAATTTTTTTACATTTTGAAGGCCTTGGGTTTATGGTTTGCTGTGTTCTACACACTGTTAAGGGTACCCATCACATTTTTGTAGTGTCAATGTTGTCTGTTTTCCATACATGTGCCACCATAATTCAAACCAGCAGCTTTCAAATAAGTTTTGCAGCTGCTCAAGGAAGGTCACATCAGATTTTTTTGTACTCTCAGTGGAACTGCAATAACCAAAGTATAATTTGCATGGCCCTTCCACTTTTGTATTGAAGCACCCTGTCATTGTTAAAATACCTATTAATTCTGCTAATTTCCAGTCTGACTGTGAAGTAAATGCAGCTGCTTTACAAAGAGGCTGCATTTCAGCCTCTTAACCACAGCTTCAGTTTGCAACACCACCTTGTCCGTTCTGCTACAGCATTTCTCTCAAGTTCTCCCTTAAGAAAGGAAGTGAGGAATCTGAGGAAATTGTCTTTATGCTACTGCTCTTCTCTCTTCATTATGAAAACAAGAGTCTTCCCTAATTCCTCCAGCACTTCCAGTCCCTTCCCAGTATAAACTTCGCTTCTACTACAGCAATATGACATATGGCAAAACAGAAGAGCACACATTTATGCATAAGCTTCAATTGAAGTGATTAAGTGTAGTTTCATGATGTAAATTAAAGGTTTACAGGGTTTTTAGGATGTTGGATGTTAGTTGCACAATGAGGAAGACTCCTTGAATGTCTTAGCTATCCCCTGAAAAGTATCCTACTTATCTCTAAAAGAATGGTCTTCCCGAATTCCTGATAGGAGCATTTGCATTTGCAGAAGTCACAGCAGGACTACAGATTTAATAAAAAACTTCTAGACAAAGTGTTCACCTTGAAATTAATGTTTTTATTAGAATCAATGCTGAGACTAAAAGCAGTCCCTTGGCCTGATTGTTTTGATCCACATTCTTTGGCCCAAGGGAGTTTATTTTTACCGTTTCTTCAAAGTAAAAAAAAGCACAATTAAAAATAATAATGTATGAAAACACAAGCAAAGAGGAAATGAACAAGCATTAAGTTCAGAACAATGGGATGGGTCACAAATGACGCGCCAGGCCAAAAAAGAACTGCAGTCTTGGCTCCAGCCCTTCAAGGGCTTCTGCATATACTTAACTCTATTTCCCCTGGTTTGACCCTGCACTCATTATGTCATCGGGGCTCCAAGTTCAGCAAGAAAAAGAGCAAGGCCTGATGAAACCATCTTGCACAGGCATGTCTATAACTTGAAGAGTGTAAGGGTAATTCTGCAGTCACGCTGGTGTCCTGCTGAGGAGGAAGTTAGTTTCTGCATGGGTGCTGACAACTCAAGGGGGCTGGTCATGATTTCTCTCTGAGATCAAAAAGAGCTAATGTACCAGCAGAACATCAGGAGACAGTGTATAATGGCAGATATCAAACCACCTATCATGATGTCTCTGGGCATTTCTCTTTAAGGTAAGACTGCTACACTTTGGGGTGGATTGCTCTTTGGTTTTGTCAACAGCTGTCTTACATCCCATTCTAAGAGTCTGTGGATCTTGTTACAGTTTCAAGAAGGTATTAGGCCAAATTAGGACCAATTTCATCAGGCTGAACTGCATGTTGATCCAAAACAGCCCCACAGAGTTTTGGAGGAATGCTTGTGGGTGAGATTATTGCAAACTGGGATTAAATTATCTGCAACTATTAAATAATCTGACAGTGGCCTCTTAAGCACACTCAGAGAAGTCCAGTTCCAGCAGTCCTTCAGCTAACTGAAGAATGTATTGTCTTTAGCTGCAGCCTGAGAATCAGAAACATCAGTTATAAAGTAGACAAAAATGTAAATACAGAAGCAATGTGTTGACCACTGCAGGCAAACATAGGGAGCCAAGGGAACAGAAAGAACTGAAAGTCTTTGTTCAGATGCTGTGACACAGCCGACCTCAGGGAAGCTTAGCACAGAGATCTATTATGGGCCATCCAATCACTAAAAGGAAGTCGAAGGAGCTTTCATGAGCATTTGTACAAGATATCCAAACAATGAGATATGGTGGTAATAGGAGATTTTAGTTACCCAAAACTATGTAGAAAAAAAAATAAAATAAAAAATAAAAATAAAAAGAGGGTAACTAAAATCTCCCAAGTAGATAACCAAGGTCATCAGCAGGAGTAGAAGACAGAGCAGGTACTGTAAGATATGTGTTAAGAACATTAGAGCAAGCTACCCCTATGCAGAAGAACACCAGGCACACAGAGGTATGATTCCAGCTGCATCAATAGCTTTCTGAGGACTTAAAAAAAGTGGATACTACAGAAAGAAGTAATGTAAATACATAGCTAAGGATAAGAGAGTATAAGGGAATAAGACAAACAATTGTGTACAGAAGCAGGGCTGCTACAGTACAGAAGGTATTTCAACTAAGAAAGGACATGCATGGAACAAGGAAAAGTTCTATAAATATATTTTAATTAAAGGAAGAAAAAGGAAAGTCTCAATCCATGCTAAACAGGAAGAGAAAGCAAATAACAAATGATGCAGAGAAGCCTGGTGTGTCTCTTGATCCAGCCCTAATTAAAAAAATAAATTTAAAAAAAAGCTGTTTGTGACCAGCTAATTAAATAAATTATTTTTTAAATTAGGTAGTACTGTGGTCAAAACAGGAACAGAGCAAGTTAAAGAATACTTGGATGAGTCAACCGCATACAAGTCAGCAGTGCCTCATAAAGTTCCCGTGAATTTATTCAAGGAATAAGATTAAGTAATCTGTGAATTGCTAACAATTTTTGTAGAACAATTATTATAAAGGAGTCACATAGAACAAGAGGGGCTTTACAGTACAGGTGAAGGGTGAATATATTGTTAATCTTTAAAAAGGAATAATGAGACCCCAGGAAGCTATAAACTACTGACCCTGATTTTAAAAAAATCTGGGTAAGGTTATTAAACAATCAGTTTTTAAATACCTAGAAGATGGTATGGTGATAAAAAGCAGTCCACTTGAGTTTGTCAAGAACAGACCATGTCAAACTATTCTAATTTCCCTTTTTAACAGAGTGGCTGGCTTAGTGAGTAATGAAGAGCAAGTGGATGTGATTTATCTTAGCCTCCTGACATAGTCGCATTAGGTATGAGCTAAAATGTAATCACAACACGACGGGTGCACAACTGGGTGAACTTCACTCCAAAAACACAGTTATCAACTGTTCCTATCAAATAGGAAGTTGTTCAAGTGGGATTCCTGTGGGATCATTTCTGGGCCTGTTTCCATTCTTTTCACTAATGATGCAGATGATGAAATTTGTGGTTACCATTAAACTTGGAGATGCTACAAGAGAATCACAGTCCGAGCATGAAAGAGCAGAAATTATCTGGAAAGATGGTCCACAGCCAACCTGATTAAGTAACTGCCAGGATCAAGTGCTGCTTTCAGGAAAAAGGAATCAAATCCCCAACTATAAACCTGGAGGAAATTTGTGAGCAGTGGGATGGCAGAAGAAAATTTGAGGGATGTAACAAATGACAGACTGGATTTATGTTGACAGTGCAGTGCCCTTGCAAAAAAATGTTAACACCTGAGTTGTATATATGAAAACATCACATATGAGACAAAGGAGGCAATTTTTCTGCTCTGCACTTTGCTGTGGAGGTCTCAGTTGAAAGGTTTTGGGCACTGTACTTCAATGAATAAATTAAACAGAATTCAGTAGGTGATCAACAAGTATGATCAGAGATTTGGAAGACACACCCAATGAGGTAGAAAGAATTGCACTTGTTTAGTCCAGAAAAGATTGTTTAGCTTAGAGAAGATGAAAATTAGGCAAGATTCTCATT
This sequence comes from Chaetura pelagica, assembly GCF_000747805.2. Classification (NCBI taxonomy): domain Eukaryota; kingdom Metazoa; phylum Chordata; class Aves; order Apodiformes; family Apodidae; genus Chaetura; species Chaetura pelagica. The sequence continues at coordinate 1,288,631 of NW_009953694.1, read as the reverse complement.
CCTAAATAGGAAAACAAAAGTCTAAAAAAGATGACAGTGAGCAGTTGTTCTGGTTGAAAGTATGGACAAGGAGAGATCAGCTAATTTTGTAGCAAAAGGCTGTTTATGCTGGAGCCCGGGAAAAGCTTTCCACCCATCTGGACAGCAGAGCAGAAAACTGTCCAGTCTCCACTGGAGAGGCTTAGGTCCAGGTTAGGCAAATGCTTTCTTTCAAACAATAACTTACAAGACACCTCTCCTCTCTCTGGAGACCCTTCCCTGCCTGAGATTCCTGCAATTCTGAAGCTTGGTAGCTGAGGTTGTAGGTGTGTAATCTCTGATACTAAAATGCAGTAACTGTCAGTGCTTTAATAGCAATGATTTTAGACATAGTGAATATCAGCCTTAACAGTCTTGTCTCTCTCTACCAAATAATTCCTGACAGATTTCTGCTGCTACTGCAGAGGCAAGACAGATATAATAACATAAATTAATGCCAGCTGATTTTTTTACATTAACACAAAGGGGTCTTGCAACAAAACAATCAGTGTGGTTACTGTACAGGTGCCGAGTGTCTGTCCTTTCTACAGCCCCAGGTACACAGCCCATCAGTGCACCAAATCTGTATTATGGCAAAGACCAGGTACAGTCCACCTTGAAGAATTCACCATTCCTACATACAGTCAGGGGTAACTTACCTCCAGCAATTGTTATTCCCCATAAGACTGTTCAGAAAACATAGGGTAAATCAAATCAATTAATTGAAACCATCTTTCACCTTTCTTTTTGATATGCTTGTAGGTATATCTTTAAAATTTATAACCTAACTTTATTATCATGATTATCATTATTGCTATTATTATTATTACTATTATTATTACTATTAAATTTCAGAGCTGGAATTTTGCTGCTAATTTATTTCAGTGCAACCTTTTTTTTTTCTTAACAAAGATCTAACACATCTGGTGAACAACCAAAGTTTTGTGGGGGCCCAGCTATTTCCTGTGAGGCTATGATGTGTTTTGTCCTATCACTGCACTGGTCTGCAAGTGACACTCAGTTGAGGTACTCAGGCTGCTTTCCTGTCTTGAATGCTGTAAATCTGCCAAAAACTAAGGGCATCAGGAAACTAATGAAGAGGAGAAGTGGCAGCAGTCATTAGAACAGATGCCTCCAGGTGATGGCCAAAGATAGTATTGGGGAAATGATGGAAATCTCTGCAAGGGAATCAAATGGGAGGGTATCATCAGCAGATAATTCAATTTTACAGTTCAATTAGAACAGTTCTAATATAGACACAATTTTGGATTTCCCAGTTAAAGCACAGTTCCGTTTTGTACTGAAAACAGGAATTCAGTTCCTTTGTTACATTTGAAAAATACAGCCTCCTCCTTAAATTGGCAGCACTTATCCCTCTGGGTACAAGAGGCATAGTCCAGTAATTTGTTAGTTTGTGATTTGCAATTAATTAGAAACTTGATCCTTTAAGAAATCTGTTTCAATTATTCCTTTGTTTGAAACATCTCAACAATGAAATAATGTAGACCATGAAAATGTGCCACCTAGTCAAAATTCATTGAGACTTTGCTCACAGGCAATAGCTGAATAAATTAATTTGCAATTAAAAAATTTGTAACTAATTGCAGCCAGGGAATACTCTGACTTCAGCAAAAACTCATCCAATTGTATGGTGTCCTCTAGAGTGAATTTGCACATGTTAATCCCATTGGCTGTAAGGCTTTACATTCATTGATTCAGAGAGGGCTGAATGTATGAAGAAGGCATTACTTGACCCATTCTGTTAAGGTTTTGCATTTTGATCTGGTGCGTAAAAGGCTTCCCTCAGCACTGCTGATCCAAAGTATATTTAAGACACACTGCTGAAGAACTTGAGGTGACAGAGCTCTTAATAATACTGAAGTAGTGGGACCTTGTGCACCCTTCACTCAAATATGACCCTCGGTTCCAACACTAAAGCTGTACATTAAACAACTAGTTTCAAGCTGTGGCCTTTGCTACATAGGAGAGCATGCTTCCTTTGGAAATTTTGTAGTGGTCCACAAGCTGAAAAGCCAATAGCAGATTTGATTCATATGTCTTTATTATCTGTTTGGTGCAACTCTGGTCATCCACATCAGCAGTAAAATCTTGACACAGAGCCAGACAAAAAAAGCCAGAATAAAAAAAGAAACATTAAAAAGATATAAGAGGCACATCAGCAGAAAGAAAAAAAAAAAAAGAAAAAAAAAAAGAGAACCAAAAAAAAAAAAAAAAAAAGAGGCAAAACAGAAAAAAAAAAAAAAAAAAAAAAAAAAAGAAAAAAAAAAAGAGAAAAAAAGAAAAAAAAGAAAAAACAAAGAAGTCCCACTGGATTAGCCCAGGAGAAGAAATTTAATGAGTTCTTTTCCCAGGAACTGTGGCTGACAACAGCTTCAGTGAAGACAGCGGTGTCCTTGGAAGGACCCTTGCAGGCCAATGCAGCCATGAAGGCTTTCCTGCTGCTGCATGCTATGGAAGAGTTAATTAAATGGATGACAAGGCTAAGAAAGCTGCTGTGGCAAAGGGGGGGAACAGCTCTTCACACCACAGTGATTTGCAAATCCAAGCACCAAGGGGTTGCTTGGGTTCTGGCAAGGAATTGACCAAAAAAAAAGGAAAAAAGAAAGCACTCACAAAATCTCTAACTGAAACCAAAAATGGATTGTTTGGGTAGTTTTACGTAAGCTTTTGAAAAATCTTTTTATGACTGATGCCAATCTATAAATGAAAATGTAATTCAGAAGCAAAATAATGCTTCTGTTTAGAAAGAGTTGAAAACTAATATTGTTTAACATTTAAACACTCATTTTTTCCTTAAAGAAAACCATGTTTTTTGTTTATCCCAAATTCATAAATATTGTATAATGGGATGAGTTAATCTGCCAAAAGAAAAAAGATCTCCCTAAATCTTAAAATAACTAACAACTAAAACCATCAAACCAACCAAAATTTGTCAGACATGGCCAAAGATTTAACAGAAATCTAATACAGGAGTAACCCAATGCCTGGGAGAGAGAGTGATCACTGGAACAGGCAGGATCTCTGCTGATCCCAAAGCAGAAGGACCCTGACAATGGCCCTTACCAGGCTGCAAACCTGTCTGGTGCCGAGATCTGCTACAATTGCCAGATAGGAGAGGAAAGCAGGAGACATAAAACATGAGGGAAATGCGGAGTTGCACAACTCCCGTGACAGAGAGAGAAATCCCAGAGCTGCTGAAGCCGGTGGGGGATGCAAACTGATTTCTTTGCATTATCTGTTAGGAAAACACTGCCCAGCGGAAAGCGTGGGAGGAAGCTCCTGCCCCACGGCAGGAGGGAGGTGGGCGAGAGGCAGCTCCATCACATGGGGCTGGCAGCAGGGAGGTGACCCTGGGCCCCTGGGACATGGCCCTCCCATGCGGTGGGGGTGTGACAGAAAAAAGGGGGCTCAAGAAGTCCCAAATGGCAGGGAGTTGGCATACGCAGCCAAGATGATGAGAAACAGTCTGAACACAAGGGTAAAACCTGATCTGGGAACTGCCACCACCAGGAGGTCTGCACGGGGTGTCCTGCACATGGGTGCTGAGACGCCGGCAAGGGGTGGGAACCTCAGGAGCCTTAATTTTCTTCCGGTGCTGGAAATGTTTATCCTGGGGACTGGGACAAAGAGGTTTGTTTTTTCTTCATGCTTCTGTAAGGAATTCCTCTGGATTTCCTATCCAAAAATAATAAGAGGTTACAGAGGAAAATACATTAATGTTCTTTCTGCTCTGAGGCAGAGATGGGATGTGCTGACTGAGAGGCACCGAGCAGGCGGGATATGTGTGTCCTCCCAAGTTTTCCTCTGAGCATCCCATGGGGAAGGAATATGGCTCTCCTTCCTCTGACTGGACACCTCCTAGCTGACCTTCCTGCTTTGGTGGACAGGGTGGCCAAAGAAAGTGTTCCTCAGGCTGCCCCTTTGGGAAGATGAAGCTGCATCTGAGGACTGCATGTGTGATTTAAGCAATTCCTGTGTGCCCAGGTCTGGCAGCAATTCCAGTCTGCACAGAATTCAAGGCTATAGTACTGAGCAAGGCACTATAAAGACTTGCAAGCAAGACTACTCAAACACAGGAGATTATAAAATAATGTAATAATACAAAATAAGCTCCTGGAAGCAAACCATGAGTTGATGTGACTCGGCTTTGGGTCTGGCAGCTGGACCAGTAGTGAGGAATCACACAATAAAGTAGGTCACAGGTTTCCAAAAGACCCTTTTTTTTTTCCTAAAAGTGTATGAGAAAATGATGATTTATGAAAAACAGCTTGAAGCAAGGCAGTCGTCCTGATAATAAAACCTCAAAAGAGTATGGAGGGCTCTGTCGTTACAGTAATGGGCCCCAGATAAGTGCTTCATCAAGAAGACTATACATCATTACTACTTACAATGCGCTGAAAAGATGGGGCAAGGGGAGAATGAATGGTATCTGCTACAAAAATAAACTACAACAGAAATGGTGTTCAGTGCTTTTTTATTTTATACAATAAAATCCTCCATTTTAGAATTTTGTTAAGCCAAACATGCATTTTTCACCTCCTCTCATCACCTCAGATTAAAGTGGAAAGACCTCAGTGCAACTTGCCAGTCGAGTGTCCCATGAGCAAAGCGGCTGCCCAGCCTTGGAGGGTCCCACTGCATCCCTGCAGAGCACGCTTGAAGCACACAGCAGCCCCTGCAGTGGTGGAGCTCCTGCTACCCTGTGTGTGAGTTGCAAAGGGAAGCAATTTCCTGCCTTGTCTAAAAGCATGGATGTTGCCAGTGTGGTGCTGAAAAAAAAAGAAACACAGCTTTGCCTGGCACAATCAAAACAGAATTTGGCCTCATATCACTTTTCTTCCCCTCTGCCCATGCTTGCAAGGGGCCATACTGCTGTGGGGGGTGGGATGTAACAAGCTACTGCAGAGCTTTGCTTTGCTCACGTTTTTTGTCAGATTTATGTAAAGGAAAACACTTTTCCTGGGATTGCTGTGTGTCAGCCACAATTCTGCTTCCCCCTGGATGCCCCAGCAGGTGAAAAACTGCTGTCAGCTTAACCATTAAAAGCTGTTCAGCCATGTCAGTGGAGGAAAAGCAGAGGCTCAACTGTAGGAAAGGCATGCTGGGGAGGGCAGGCTGCTGGGGCAGGTAGTGGGGGGACAGTTCTGCTGAGACCTCTGACTAGGACCTGGGAGAACCAGTGTACCCAGTCCTGCCTGAGCCCTGCAGAGAGAGCACTCCCTCCTCGTGGGGCAACATTGATGCACTCAAATAAATAACAGAATCATAGAATGATAGGAAGGTTTGGGTTGCAAGGGACCTTAAAGATCACCTAGTTTCAACCACCCTACATGGGCAGGGACAACTCCCACTAGACCAGGTTGCTCAATAGATAAACTAAGAGTGGGTTCAGGCTCTGATCTGGACTGTTTCAGTGCTGCTTTCTAGTGTTTGTAGGGAATTGCGCAGTAAGGAAATGGGAAGTCTTGGAGTGACAGTCACAGTGGGGTTTCATTCTGTTGTCAGGTATCAGTTAAAATAGTCTTCCCTTGCTAGGCTGCACTCAGTTGTATGCACAACTGCTTCTGCTACATGGCTATTTAAAATGTTTCTTGCAATTGCTCATCCTCACTAGCAGCAAATTTTTATTCATAATTTATGCAGTGCTTTTACAACTTTCACCTAGAGTAAAATAAATGTAGCAGCTGGTGAGTCTGCAGCTGAAGATGGTGATAAAAAGAAAAATAAAGTATCTCTGAAATGAAATTTCCTTTCCAGCGTAGGCACTGGGCCCAACATAAAAGACACAACAGAAAGTTTAATTTAAAACTAATTTATTGGTGAAATGTTATCAGAATCCCAACGAAGACAAATAAATCAACATGACACTGCGAAAAGTATCAGCTGGTGAGGATGAAAGTTACGAACATAACAATCCACAGGCTTGGGAAGAGTTACACAAAATGGAGTACATCAGCAAAGCAAGAATCAATTGCTCCCTCCATAATTTTGGAGCCCAAAATGAAATAATTTGAGGTTAATATGCTGATGGGTGCAAATATCTGTTCCTTTCACAAGAAATAAATACTGGAATTTTTACTGTGAAACACTGTCCCATGCTTCTGTTGCCCCCCATCCTGCAAAAGCACCAAGTTACACACAAGGAGCAGAGAAAAGAGAAGGGACATTTTGGGGATATGTCGACTGAATTTCACTAACATAAGATTTATGTGATTCTCCTTATTAAGACAAAGAAGAGGAAAATTTGAACATATGCAGTGGAAGGTTGTGAATATTTTGTTTTGTTTTTTGGGGGAAAGAAAGTTTGGATGAAAGAAAAGCAAGAATCAAAAAGCTGACAAAAAATCTTCTTCTGGCTTTACCCAGAAACTGTCTCAAGAGGAGTGATGGGCTTTCAGCTGAGAATCTTTCCAGAGGTTGCACACAGAGAAATTGCCTCCAGTGGTGCAACTCCTCTCACACCCAGGAAAGGAGGATTTGTGTGCCCTTGTAGTTGTTGAAAACTGGCCAATAGGTGCCTTCAACCATTGCTGGTCTCCTCTCTGCTTTTAACACCCAGTAGGATCCTATATTTTGGGTGGCCATTTTACATCACGTTTTGCTCAGTGCTTTATGGGTGTCTCAGTGGAGAAGAATCAGAGTGCCCAAGAAAATTATTTATTCAGTATTCCTTTTGTGACCAGAGGCACGAAATTCTGGACCCCTTTGAGGAGACCCTGCTGTCACAGAGTCTTCAGCCTATACTTGAGGGAAGGTTTTAATTTTGCATGAGGCACAATTGCTTTGTGAAGCACCCCACAGCTTGCAATTTCAAGGATGTACTTTGGTTTAGCAATGATGACCACAGAGTTATGAACAACAGTTCCATTTCAGCTCTTGCACAGACACAATAGTATTTAATCAATGAAGTCACTCCTGTGCAAACCAGGACTCCAGTTTGGCAAGTGTTTTCTTTCCTATACTGTAACAAATTACTCCTATTGACTGAAATGAATGTGCCAAAGTTTCTTATGCTCTGGTTTATGTGAAATAATTAGGATGATATTGTGTGGGTTTGAGTACACTCAGCTCTTTTCCTTGTGCATTAGCATCCACATTCATTCCCATTCTGTACCAATTAGCACAGAAGAAGGAGGATCCAGCCATAAAGAACAGCTTCTTTGCTTCAAATCTACTTCAGCAAGATCATCTAGAGTTTCTTGCTCAGAATCATACAGGTAAGGCTAGGCAGACACAAACAAAAATTTCCCTGGATACGCTGGTTTCAGAACAGCAAAAATACTGTCAAAAAGAAAAAAGCAGCAGAAAGTGAGGTATCAGCTCATATTAAAGCATAAATAACTGAGTGTTGCTGATCTCAAAATTACTTCCTTATAGATGGCAATTCCTTGGGTCAAAGTAAATGTAATTTGTAAGGAATTATAACAGATACAAGTGCTTCTGCTCTCCCCCTAGCAGGAGATAAATTTATAAGGATTTCTGCAGAGCACATGAGATCCAAGTAAAGTAGAAAGATTGGATTGTTTTCAGAATTAACTTCCCAGCCTTACTGAAAGAGGAGGAAAAAACAAACCAAAAAAAAAAAAAAAAAAAAATCCAAACACACACAAGCAGCCAACAAACAAACTTACTCCCTGAAACACAATTTAGTCAGTCCTAGGAGATAGCAACTCACACAACCAGTTTCTCAGCTCAAGTAAATCCGCAGCTCTCTAATCCAGCACAGCTGATTTTTGCCAAATGAGAGGGATATAAATTGGCTAAGGAGGCAGTCCTAAGGGTTTATTGGTGATTAACCCTGCTTTTCTGACAGATCTTCTCTTCTCCAGGTAGGTTACATTGCTATTGTGTTGGGTTTTTTTAAAAGAGTTTATAATAAATTTTCGACAGCAAACAGTACTCTAGGTTAAAATGATAGGGTATCTTCTGTAAGAGCTCCTCAGCTTTCTAGCCTTTCCTTAGCATCCTTGCCTGGAGGCATTTGGGACCTTATAGCAAGCCCTGCTTGTGAAGCTAGGTTTATATATGGGTTGCTGTTTCTACAGAAAAGAGGACTAGAAAATGCTGCAATTAAAATTCTAGTTGCAGCATAGCAAAGTACTTATGGCAGGGGGTTGATCCCATCTGCTGCACTGAGCAAAATGTCTATACCAGCTAAGTAGATAGTTACTGGCACCATTTCTACCAGAGAGCTGCACCCTTTCAGTATACGTGGGAAGTGTTTGTTTCAGTTAGTGAGTAGAGACCTGTCCATATCTGAGAGACATATTCTGGAGCTGTAGAAGGGCAGATTTCTCCCTCAGAAAGAAATGGGACCCCCTTGTAACTGGGATCCAGATCATTAGGAAAAAATCGTGCTCAGCGTAGCTCACATGCATCCCAAAGAATGACTGAGAGAAGTCTTCTCTTCAAAGACATATTTTGAAAGAATGCAGTGTCAGTAGCAAAAATAAGCTTGGGAAAAGCTATGTTTTTCTCCCCAAAAACAATAAATCTAAAAGCTAAGGGTTGTAGTTTATCTTAATCTGTGGTTAGAGCTTGGTTTCTTTTATTAAATAAACAGTAACAATCACCTTTCACTACAGTTCCAACATGCCACCCTGGCTGGAACACAAAGTCTGACCAAAGCAATTTTTTGTCTGCTTATTTTATGAGCATGTTTTTGCATCAAAGTTAAAAGAAAAAAATGTGCAAGATAAGCTAATGCCCTACCATGCTGCAAGCATTGAGTCTTAGCAGCTGCTGGAAGCTGAACTCCATTGAAACAGTAACATGAAACACTTCACTTCAAAGCTGCTAGCTTCAAAACCTCTCCCCCATTATTAGGGTCATTATTAGGGTCAATATTATCATCAAACCTTGTCTGCAGTTTTCCAAAAGAGCCAGCCAAATGGTAATGCCAAGATGAGATGAGCAGGTGTGAACCACAGACATTGCATAGCTTATGTTTTTAGCAGTCCACATCTATCCTCACCATCCTTGATTAAATTTAGTTTTTAACTCTGAAGTTATTTCCAGACTTAACTAATTGTCTGGTCATTGCTTCCAAGTCCATTACAGAAGGGAAATGCTTCAGGAGTGTGGACAAGCTTTTCATCTCTTGTGATGGAAAATGTGGTGTAATTACAAACAATTAAGGAAAGACATTCCCAAAGTGGAGCTAAGATGCTTGCATCCCACTTTTAGGCATTCATCTCCCAATTCTCATGTATTTTAGGACACCATTCTTACAAGGAAGATTGATGGAGCACAGACAGATTTGCTGGCTACTTACTCCATGCTGGCTTTTTCCCAAGAAGGAGGAGGTGGCACTTTTGATGCTACAATAATTCACAGTGAAAAAGAGAAGCCTGCAGTTGGACATGGCCAGGCAAAAGTAAGTTGTCTGTTAACAGATTCATGTTCTCCAAGCATCACCTAGACACACGATAAAGAGAAAAGCAGGATCAGGTTGCAAAGCAGCCTCTTATCAGGTGATGTCTCCTACTGATATCACAGGAGGCCACAACTAATGAGACTTCAGCTAATTTGTCCTTGGTGTTACATTTCTGATGAAGTTTAAACTATGTGCTCCTGGGGTGAACAGTTCTGCAAACCTGACATGAGCTGGGCACTCTGCTATGGGAAGAAAGCTGCTTGTGCTTCCTCTCGTAATGTGTAGCATGTTAGAGAACTTATACAGGGGCCATAGGTTTGTTTAAATTTCAGAGTTGTCCATTCTACTTTATGGAATAAACATATCTGATTTTATTTCAAACAAGAAATGAGCCTGAAGAGGATTTCAGTTTCAGATGCCCTAGGGGCAAAGATTAAACACTAGATCACAATGTCAGTCTGGGCTCTTCAGACAGCCCAGATCAAAGAATGCTCAAACTTTGAAGCTGTCAAGTTCAACCCAGGAATCTATTCTTCCGCTCCCAGCCAGGACTTCCACACAGGTGTAATTTCATTCATGGGCTGCAGCTCTTTTTTTTTTTGTGAAAAAGCAGAATAAAAAGAGAGCAAGGTTTTGGTTCTACATGCTGTGATTTGACTATATCTTTATCTCCAACCTTTTTCTCACAGCTTCCTTTCAGACCTCAGGATATTCTACCATCAGTGATAAATATACACACATATCCAAGAACAAGATTTGGCCTTATGAGTTTTATAAGTCTGGGATAACAATAAGTGTCTATTTTAAATCCTACAGCCAGACAGAGAAAGAACAGTTCTTATCATGCTACTTACAATAGCAAATCTGCATTCACACAAGTCTCAGACAAGGGACCAAAATTCTGCCCTGCTTCCCAGACTTCCTACTCTGAAAACCAAAAAAGTATATGCATTGGCAGAGAGTTGTGCCCAGAGCCTGGCTACTCTCCACTACTTATCATCTAGAATCTCAAATGGCCCTACTCGTTAATGCTCTGCAGAAAACATAGTGTAGTGCACTGACATGGCCATTCTAGGTGGAAGAGTGGGAAGCTACTAAAAGGATCAAATAATGGTTAATGCTTACATAGCCAGTGCAGGCAGAAAACAGGAGCTATCTGCTCTGTCTTTCAGGACACGTATCTAGTTACAGAGGACAGAAAACTGTGCAGTGTTCACTAGATCTGGATTGGATTGCTTCACAGTCCTCCAATGTATCTGGCATGGGCAAGCCCTGAAGGTCATCTTTAATAATCAAGGACTGAAAGACCCCTTCCTCTGATGGCTTACTTCTGGCTCATGACCCAGCAGCCAAGCAAGCGAAATCAATGATGTTGCCTCATAAAGAACAAGGAGTGGGAAATTTCCATGAAATAAATGAAGTTCCTAAGACCGGGAGACAATGTCTGCTCAATACAATCTGCATAAGCTAGCTGCTGCTCTTCTGCTGTCCTGTACCTGCTCCTGAACTAGGCTACACATTTATCTCTGGTGTGATAATTTTCATTGCAGCCAAGAGTTTAAAAAATGATGGGTGATTTGAGGTTCTCAGTCACAAGACATTGATACATCTTAAAGAGGCCTGTGTGTTCACTGCCTTCTTAGAATCAGGTAGGCAGCAGATGTCTAAGGGTAAGTGCCAACAATAAGTAATCCTATTGGAGAAGCATGTCAGTCATTGCTCTTTGTTGCATCCTTCCAAACCACAAGCATCATACTACATTTCTTATTTCACCTGAAGAGGCCAGGAAGACACCCTCGTTCCCCTCAAGGCACTGGATGATCTGACCTTCCCAGGCTACCATTACTCACATTATCCAGTCTCTATGTGTAGTTAGACTTTGCTTTCATTGCAACATCAGCAAGCTGAACTTCTGCAGAGCCCAGGTTCCTTGCTTCAAGAGCATGTGTGATGCCGATCTGTCAGTGTTGTTTGTACCTCACCAACTACTCCCTTCAGGCTTTCTTCATCTGTCCCCTGTGATTTTTCTGCACCAGAATGTGTCAGGAGGCCACATAACTCCTTCTCCTGAGACTTTCTTAAGTTCATGAAAGCAGACCATCCCAAAAGACGTAGCAGGGTTATGAAACTGATAACTTTGGTTATGAAACTGATAACTCTGTCCCAGCTAGCTGGTACCTCACAGGTGTTAGGTTTTAATGTTAGTGATGTGGTGAAAGGTACCAAAGTTACAAAAAGCTTTTCCTCATCTGCAGTTAAAGTCTCTCTCAGACTTTGACCATCCTGAGGCTGATGATTGGAAAAGGGACCCCATGAATGCTCAGCACCAAGCTACCCATTTATAGCTGATCTCTTCAAAGTGTCCTTGTAACCTTGTTACTGTCCAGGGCCATCAGGGACCCTGCGTTAGGAGAATTGAGTGGGGCCTTCTCCTGCCTGACAATAAAATCTATTCTAATTATGGTTCCCTGCACGCATACTCTCTGAAGGGCAGGGAAAACTTGCTGCTTGAGGTCAGGATGGAAAAATTAGCTGGTAGGCTCCAGGCGGGTGGACTCAAGGAACAGCTGCAGCAGGAGCTGTTGCTGGAGTTGAGATGGCAGGAAAATTGATGACAACTTTGTAGCACATACCTAGAAGAGGGATTTGAAGATAAGCCTGTGGTCTGGGTTTGGAGCTTGCAGAACATGCAGCAAAATCAGCACCACATCTCCCACCAGCCTCAGTGGTGTGGAAGGAGGTGACAGTCCCCCAGCTCAATGGGAGGAACTATATCAGCAGAATGCACCTCCGTACAGCTCTGCACACCCAAAACCACTGCAGGGCAGGTCCTGACCTCCCACTGCTGGTGCAGGGGCCCCTTCTTCCCCTCGCTGCTTCAAGGGGTCCTGAGGGAATGAATGTAGCATTTTGCCATTCTACACATTAAGTAATGCCGCACAGAAATTGTCCTTTTTCTTTTAAAATTGTAATGACAAATCCATAGGTTAGTGCTTCAGTTTTACATTCATATTTAAATAAAAAAAAAAATCACAAAGAAACTGAATTATAGAAAATTTTTTATTTTATTTTGCCACCTTTCCTTTGGACAAATCTGTACTTTTGGAACATATGGAATGGAGTAAAAGGGGAAAATTAAATTAGAGTCCCTCAGTTTTATTGATTCTATTGTAATTCATGATGAGAAAATATAGGAACAGAGAGGGGAAAAAAAAAAAAAAAAGAACGAACTTTTAAATATAAAAATATTTAAGTCTTTGAAAAAAATAAACAAATATATATCCAATTTAATGGCAAGGTATTGCCAGCAGATTGGGAAAAAAAAAAAAAAAGACATTTTATCAATGGCAGAACTTGATAATTTTCCAGTTGTCATTTTTAGCTGAGAGACCCAGCAGCTTCTGACAACATCTCAAGACTTTTTCACAAAAAATGTGTCTAAGTATTTACTATCCTAGACCAAGGAAAATAGAAATTCTATATAAATGAGCAGTACACAGGGAGAAAACCTGAAACATGTACAGCTTTTCTTCTTACATCATGTATCATTCCCAGATTGGAAGCCAGTAGTGCAATGGTTTTCTAGTGGTGAGAGCAGGATATTGGGTTTCAGAGCTTTTGGGTTAAATTATCGAATCTGCCATTGATTTGCAGTGTGACCTTGGACAAGTCATTTAAAGGAAAATATGTAATTATTAGTTTCAATTGGCCAAGCACACTTACTGTTTGTGGCTTTATAGCAATTGCTACTTTTTATTAGAATGATTGGGAGAGAAGGGGTCTCTTTTGTGCAAACACTTTTTCATGTTTTAAAGGTTTTGAGGGCTTGTTATTCTCTCTCATAATGTATGCAATACCCAAAATATCCTACAGGTAGTTTTGCATATACTGCAAGTTATATTCTTAAATATTCAAGATGAATAGCATGTCTTTGATTAGTACAGGACGTAATTACGTATGTAGGTTGGTGTGTGATCAGCACTTAAAGTAACAGTGAAGGAAAAATAACCTGTGCAAATAAATGATGAAGAGAAATATTATCTAATAATTTAAACAGAGCTAGTGGTAAAACAAAAAATAATTATGGAAGTCTTCTATTTTAGTTTAAAATTTTGTCCAAAGTGAAAACAGGAACCTTCTTCAGATTTTTGTAAAAATGCAAACTTTCCAATAGTTCAACATGAAAGTGTTTCTGGATAAGCGCTGCCTACACATGGGTTCAAGCGCTTCGTTACTTTAACACAGTGCCAGTGTTCCAAAAATAAGAAAAATCGTATTTTTCACACCTTGAAGTAGATACATTGAAACAAACATAAGACATGTTGAAGGGCTTTCTTACATATTTTCATTATTTCTGACTCATCTTAAGGCTTTTCAAAAATATTTCAAGAAATCTTAATAGTGAGAAGCACTGGGGGAAGGATATTTCCATTTTAAACTGTATGATAGAAGCAAGTTTAAAGCTAAAGTAGTCCATAAGTTAGGATTTGTTATATCTTTTCTGTGGCCTACTGGGACCATGCAAAATACAGTATAATACTTATATGTCCTGCAGGATTATTTATTTTGAAGCTTAGCTATAGCTTATAAATTGCTTAGGGATCCTCTGATGAAAATGTAATAAGTAAGTCATCATCTTCATCGTTGTTATTATTGTGAATGTCATTATTTTTATTCCTTTGGTGAAATAAGAAATCAGTTTGTAAAGATTACAACAGCTGCAGGGAATGTGCCTCGATGACTTAGCTGTGTTTTGTACCATTGCCAAAAAGGTTTATAAAACACTGCAGAAGTAACCATGTTCCTAGCTAAGAGGCAAGAATTTGCTTGGGCTGTCATTGTGCACTTGATATGACAAATAAAACTAATGAGAACATGGTGCACCACTCTTCATCCAAGGGATGCATAAAAGTCTTTGTATAGACACTCTGGGATTCATGTTTTTTAACCTCAGACAAATGTTAGTAATTTGCAGGGGAGTGTGAGGTGCAGTTATTACAGCTAATATGTGAACTGTTAAGGGTGATGTCTGTCAAATGATATAATGAAGAGGACCCCTATCATGAAAGCACCAGCTCATGGGTTGTTACTAACCCTAAACCTAAGCTGTCGGAGCAACCTAAGCCATGGCTTCCACAATAGCTCCACCTCACCAGGGACTTGAGGGGGTGGTTTTGTCTCACATAGGGGTAGATGTTGCTGTGCTCTGAAGGAGAAGGGATTTTGAGTAGTCCTGTGGGAATGAAAAGAGTGCAAAATTTCCTAGGAATTTTGCCCATAAACTCCTAATATTGTAAGTGCCACATCCTGGACTTCTCACTTGAAATTAACTGCTACTGGAGTGGACATTTATCTGACAAGTTAATCCAGTTGTTATACAGGAGGAAAAAGCAGCAATGACTGAGGCTATGAAGAAGGAAAGGTGGCCAGAAATTAGGGCAATGATCCGAATTTTGAATGCTGGTGTCTGCTCTGCCACAGACTCATCATATGACCTTAGTCAAGTTCCTTAATCACCTGATGCACCAATTGTCCAAGTGTAAACTGGGGCTAAAAACACTGCCTGGCTCCCATTCCAAGAGACAATCAATGCAAGGCACCTTGTGAGGAGTTCAAACAAAATGTGTAGAGGATTTTGCCTACCAGGTGTCCAAATCAGAGGACAGACCTGAAAAGGGGCCAATGGGATTAATTCAGGTGAAGGAACATTTAAATATGAGCAGATGAAAAATTCTCCTCCTTCTAGATTAGATGCCACAAACAAAGGGAAAACTAAATCCACTTCTCAGGATATGTCTCTGCACAGGAATTTCATTGTTTCCCCCATAAGAGCTTTCCCTGGGAAGACACTGAGTCTGCGTTTTGTAAGGCCCTCTGAAAAGTAACTCTCAGAATCCAGATCCTGTCAAAATTATGTGAGAACACTAGACATTTTACTATGAAAATGTTTTGACTTCAGAAACTAACAAATCTTTCTGCCTCGCTATGAAAAGACACAGGGAAATGAAATGATTGCTCACTGCCACAGCAGTCTGTGGCACTGAGAAAATCACTTCATTTCCCTTTGTTTTGAGACCTCACAAGCTCCTGGCACCTCGCCTGCACTCCAACCGCTGCCTCCTGCCAGAAGGCTCGCTGCTCTCAGGCCAGCTGAGGGACGCTTGCTGGAGCATTCTCTGTCTATACCTAAATTGCTCTTGATAAAAATATGCTCCGCTGGCTCTGTAAGAAAGTGTTACTTGGGACAGAGCTTATACATTTGAATGTCACCTCCTGAGTTCAGTTGCAGCAATGGGACCTATAGGGAGTGCAGTGACCGTCTTGGTATCTCACTTAAGCAGGCACATGGGAGCTCAGCAAGGGCTATGCTAGTCCCTGCAGCTCTGTTTTCCATCCTGAGATAACATTAGCTTGTACCTGACTGACCTTACCTGCCATGTGGCCCAGTCAGCATTTTCTCATAAAAAAATGTACACATTTTCAGATAGACACACTCTTTTGATGGCTTTAAGTGAGATGGTTTTGGGGTTTTTTGGGGGTTTTTTTTGGTGTTTGGAAGTATTTCTCTATTAACTGAAGCTTAGAGGTATAGTTACTTGCCAATCCTTCTGTTTAAAACAGCATAGCCAGGTGTTTTCTTCTCAAGTCTTTTTTCAAAAAGTCCCAGTGGGCCTTCCACAGCAATTTTTTTTCAAGCAAGCACCTTGTAACATGCAAGCCCTGCAGAAGCAGGGAGTACACCAGCCTGATGCACCAGCCTGGCCCTCTGGGGCCAGCACCCTTCACCAGACTTGGGAAAGGGGCTCAGGCATCGGATCTGAGACTGCACTTGAGAACTCCCTGTATTCCTGTGGTGTTGATGTACAGGGACGGCCTTGCTGCAAGGCTGAAGGGCAAGAGAGGAGTAAGGCAGTATTTGTGCAGCCAACAGCAGGATGTGTTCTCACCCAGGTGACACCAGGACAGCTGTGAAACTCACAGAGCTAAATGCATGCTTTTGCAAACTCTTTAAATTTCTGTCCCTAAATCTAGGATAACTCCAGCTTCAATTACCCTACTAATACCACTGCTATTTCTAAGAGTCAGCAGGCAGCTGGAATGGCTTTCTGAAGCTGCAACCTGTGCATTAGCCCAGAAATGCTCACCAAAAAGTGCCTGAAGGTTCTGAGTGTCCCAAGAAGTTGGGATCATGCAGCTCTGGGACCAAAATCACTTCTGCCTTCCCCAAACACAATCGGTGCTGTCATTCATTTTGGGATGAGTGTGGGCAGGTGTCCCACTCAGGTCTGCTTCCAATCACCAGGCTGTGCTGAATAAAAGGCTGCTCACATAGGAGTCAGTGCAGGTCAGAGGTGGCCAGAGCAGAGTGCATGAGAACTTCTCTCTGTCCGGGAAAACACTTTTAATAGAACAAATCTGTCTCCTCACAGCAAGAAGCTGGGCCACGGCGGAGGGGAGAGGAGGGGGGCAAAAGCAGAGGCTTCTCCAGCAGCTGTCAGCCTGCCTTTAAAGCAGCAGTTATTAAAGATTATTAATAGGAACCACCCTCCCACACAGGACTCTGCTTTCTGGCAGGTTGGAGCCAAGGTGAGCAATCCAGGTGGACCGTCCAGCAAAACTCCCCAGTAGTGTGATAAGGAGAGGTTTGTACCATGAGGTGCCAGTTTTGCCCTCAGCCAGACGAGGGCAGCTCTACACGGGCACCCTCTGCAAAACTATGGTAGCTCTAAGAGCCCAGAGGGTTTATGCAAGGGTGGATTTCAGACCCAGATTTGCTCTGATCCGAATTAAATCCCCAGACGAATATTAAAAATCGGGTGGTCTGCACAGCAAATCATGGTTGGCAGGATGTGAGTGAGCTCCAAGCCAATTCTCCAAGCTGGAGTTCACAGAATAAATACTATGAATCCAACAGCTGCTCTGGCTCAGGGCTTCCCTGCCTGCTGCCAGCCCTTGGCCAGGCAGAGCCAGTGCAGGTGTGGGCAAGGGGCTGCACCACTTGGACTGCTGCCTGTGCTGGGCAAGAAAGTGAGCAAAGGCCACAACACCTCTCTGTGAAATTAAATCTATGTGGAAAAATGTGGGTGATCTTCATAGAAAGCTGGTAGTTAATTACTGTCTGCCACACTTTTTGCTTGCTTTTCTGAAAGGGCGGGCTGTACTAGCTTAGGGACACAGCCTGGAGGTGGATTTCTATTTTTTTTGCTAAGCCACTAATTCTTAGCTGGTGCTTTTCACGTATAAAGCAAAAGCTGCTGCTTGAAGCTTAGGGGCCAGAATGATTTTCTGACTCTTTAGAGGGCAAGGAAGCATCATAGCCAAAGGGACTTGGGCAAAGTCCTCTACTGGTCTATGGGCCACTAGAGAAGAGCACAGAGGAACTCATTTTCTGACACACAATGAGGTCATACAGCCTCTTGATCCATTTACATTTCCAATTTGTTCCTACATAGACATTCATCTGGGATCTCTTTAACCGAGCCAAGGCTATGGCTGATGATTTGCTCAGATCAGGATGGATCAGGCAGCTGAGTTGCTCCAAACTTCTTAGGCTCTACCAGTGCTGAAGTTCAGCATATGATCTTGACCATGTAAAATCAGAGGGAACAGGAACCTTCATGGAACATGCTTGGCATGTTCTATTAGTTGACTACTGAGAGTACCAAGCTGTTGAGATAAAGCAGAGGGCTAACCTTTAGGTGGCTAAATCGAGATGAGTTCTGTCCAACCCCAAAAACATTGCTGCTGTTATTTTAAAAGGCTCTTTCTCATCAGCTGAAGCAAAATGATGATGAATACCTCAAACAGACTCCTACTGGCCATCCTGTCTTATAAAGGTCTGGGGAATTTTTCATTTTAGATATACATTTTGTGGCTTTTTATTCACGGCAACTGGACTCTATCAGCAGGTCACCACAGTGGGGAGATAAGGCTGTTCCTTCTCTAGACACCCTAGTAGGAGTCTCACAATCCCAGGTTGGCTTATATTGCCATTAAAACCCTCTCTAATGTAGCTTGACCTCAGAGTCTTTCTATCAGCTCTGTGGTTGAGAGGACTCTTGTGCTGACAGAGGAAATGGGGCTTTTGCGGCTCTTTCACAGATTGAAGTATATACATACAGATACACCCTTGAAACCAATTTTATTACCCTTCACATAAATTTAAAAGGTGAGACCTCATACATTTGCTGTCACTTATGTGCCCACCCTTCTCATATTACCTTGCAGCTTGCAGTCCATCTCCAGCCTTGGGCTTCTTGTTCCAGCGGAGATGGAAGTTTTAGGTCAGAGAAGCATTTTAGGAATCCTCAGTGAACTGGGCAAATGGTTTCTGTTAAAATAAAGGAAAAGAAAGGAGAACAAAAAAGGAAAAAGAAAAAGCAGAAAGGGAAGGTGGTGATGACAATGGCAGCAGAAAAGAGAAAATAGAAAACTCGCATTTCCCCCAAAATCAAGACTTGAAATATCTTTCAAATCAAATTGTAAGGAAATTTCATCCTCAGTTGAAACCATGGGATTTTTAGAACTGTATCTAGGAGAGGGAGCATTTCAAACTCATACATAAGCTTTTGAAAATGCAAACAAGGTGTTAGATTGCTATTTAATTGTGTTAGATTGATATTTAATGCTGTGCAGCACAAGTCCCTAAAACTCTGCAAAGATGTTTCTGCACAAAACCCTTCTTATCCTTGCAAGTTCTTTGTGTCTCACTGGGAATGTGAGGAACTCTGTCTTCTCTCAGTGTGGCGCAGCGGGGCAGTGAGGCATGTCCTCCATCCAAGCTCTCTGCTATCAGTACTGGTTCCAGTGGGAACAGCTGTTATATTCCCCAACACATCTGGTGGGGAGAGCGGCTGCGGTGCCCGAGGCCATGAACCCACTCTCCTCCACACTGCCAGCAGAGGGGAAATCAGCCCAAGAAGAAAATCACTGACCCATCCTGCTGAAATATATATTAGAGTTCTCATGCCGCACTAGCAGGAGAATCACATGCAAGGTCTTTGGTTTCAGTAAGATGCAGTTGGGCAGATTTCTTTGTATATTCCCTCATTCTTTTTCTCTTTTAGCCACACATCTTCCGAGAGTCAGATCTCTATACTCAGGAATTATACTCACTGTGTTCAGAAGAAATTTTCTTCCCACAGAAAAAACCCTGATTTTCTATTAAAAAATTTAAAACTAACTCACAAGTCTCAGGAATACAAAAGAGAGTTACTAAAGCCTTCCCCAACAAGGAAAGGGTAAGAAAAAGAAATGCTTATTTGTGCCAAAGTGGAAAAATTTGGAGCAGACTTTTTGAGGTCTTACAGTTTTCTAACCAAAAATAGTACACTTTCTAAGAAAGCACGTGTTTTCCTCCAAATGTCAGTGTTGACATATGCCAAAAGCCTGTTCCTTTTCCTGCAGGAGTAGGCAAGGGTTGACAATCCAGCAGTCAGTATCCAGGCTGAAGGCAGTGGTGCTGGGCAGAGCAGAGGCAGCTTCCAGGGCCAACCACCCGATTTCTGCAAGGCCAGGGTAGCTGCCAGTCAGGGCCAGTTGCATGCTGTCTAACTGGAAACTTTCCTGTGAACATTCAAACAGCCATTTTCCTTAATAAAACTACAACCCAATTGCTATCACTTCAGCTGGCTAAAACGTCATCTTCCTTCTGTACATATATGTAGATAGTCCCTCCATATTAATATTCCTCTACAGAAAACACTGTGGCTTGGAAAAGTTCATCTTGACTGCTGTCTGTCACAATATTTCCTTACTCCATTAATAATAATTAAGAGTATCCATACATAGCAGCTAACATTTGCAAATGCTTTACCCATGAATACATATCCTAATTACTCACAGAAAATTATTTCTTTAGCCAAAATTAGCCCCTTTTGTTTGCCTGACCCACCTCCAATCAGATTGTGATTACAGCAGACTTAATGAATGCTTCACACAGGCACACTTCATCCTGTGGTTGGCTGGTAATTTTGGGATTGCTGAGAATTTCACTATGTATTCTGCATTTCCTTTACATAATCAAAGCACTTTTCACTGGAAAAATAAATCACTGGCAGATCTCTGTAATGTCATGTTTTTTCCCTAAATCAATCAAATAACTTTGAATTTAAAATTGACTTTCCTTAACTACCATGCAATCTTCAGGTACTATTTCTTGCTTTGTCAGCTTTCCTGATTCTAAAACCCTCTTTTTTGCCCAACTGCTCATACAGATCCAACAACATATACTCACACTCTATGTATACTTAAAACAGACACAAAAGAAAAAAGCAGAACAAAACTCATTGTGAGGTAAAGACCAGAGTGACATTGTTTCACTTGCTACAGTCAAATGCAATGTGTTTAATACTAAGCAGCCCTGAAAATATTCCAGTTAAAGAACATGAGTATTTGGCGAAGCAAACATTGCTGACAGCTTAGGCTGAAACTTGTCCTAGATCACAAAGCCAAGACTGAAATGAAACCTTTAAAACCTCTTGGGGATCCTATTTCCACATGCTAACCTAAAATTGTGACCCTGCTGCTGAGTGCCCTTGCTAGCAGAGCTCTGTCTGTCAGCTGGGCAGGCTGTCTGCAGCACTCTACAGGCTGTGCAACAGCCTCCGTGGAGAAAAAACTGTGGAAATGGGGCTTGGGCAAAGAGCACAGCTCTGCCATTCCCCTAGAGGAGGGAGCTTTGAAGACCTTCTTTTCAGAGATTTTGAGCCTCTCTGTCTCCTTTGATTTAAAATGGAGACATGTGGAAGGGAAAATGGGGAGAAGAGAATGGAGTATACCCATATGGAAACACAACTTTCAGAGATACACACACTGTTGGAAAGAGCTCATCTCAAGTCAACAAAGGCAAAACCAATTCTTCAAGGTCAGCATGTGTGGCAGAAAACAATCCCTACCAAGATACACATGCAGCTCCCCTGCATACAATTCCCACAGCTGCAGCTTTCAACCACAGCAGTTTTCATCTTGATTTGTGTCCACAAGGATGGCACTGCCAATGTGGGGATGTAGTGGAAGCAAAACAGTCATCATCCCTCAGAACCCCTTCAAGCAAGGAAAAGGGGCAAGAATTGTGTCACTCTGTACCTGTAGGGGACCCAAGCCTGGCACCTCCTAAATGAGGTTGGACAGATTCAGACTTGCTCCATTGAGAGAGCAGCTGGAGAGAGAGAGCAGACACAGGACAAAGGCTATTGTTTAGCTGTGTTTGCACCATCTGTTCTTCTGCCTCCTACATACAGGCCAGCAGGCACGCTGGGAGATGGTGCCACACCAAGCCTGGTGGGTCCCAAGCAGGGTGATGGCACGGAGCAGCCCCTCAGCACATCTCCAGCCTGGGAGGACACGAGGGGACGAGGCAGCTGCAGCATGCGCGCTCTCATGCCTGGCCCTCCGGAAGAGAAGGAAACCGGCAGAGACAGGCAGCTAGGGGACAGGCAGGAGACAGGAACAAGGTCAGCACAAATGCAGGAACCCCGGTCTCAGCTGCAGACAAAGGTAGCTCAACAAGAAGTTTTAAACTCCCAAGTGAGTTAGGATTTTACTGGGAGAGCTCCCAGCGGGAAATAAGCAGAGGCTCTTTGTCTGGCACCACTCAGACAATCAAGGCTGGGTGTTGTCCAGATTTGCAGAGGGAGATTCCAAGTTCAGGTTTCGGGTGGCCAGGTGGAGCCAAACCTTGGGAACTGACGAGGCCGGCATTGGGATGTCTGGTGTGTCCCAGGATGCTTGTCACCAGGAAAAAATAGACTTCCTTTGAATTGGGCAAATGCGCCTCTCATCTGAACTCCCACTGCTAGCAACAGGCAGCTTTTAGAGCACTAAGGGTTGGATTTACAGTAAAGTCATGTCCTCCCTGCCCCCTGTAAAGGCAAACAAACACCCACGGCCATGCAGGACCAGCACATACAGTGCCAGAGCCAGAGTCCAGCTGTACTGCCCCTGGGGGCTGCTCCAGACTGTGGTGGGATGGAACCCACCCACTCCTCCACCCAGGATTAAGCCCACCATTTATCAGCAGTTAATTACTGGGAGACTATGAGAGCCTTTTTAGATAGATAGTGAGCTGGTCTGCTCAGCCCACAAACATTAAGCCATTGGATTCACTCTGGGTCCAGTGTTATTTCTCAGGGTGGTGGGAAGTGCAGATAATCACCAAAATTTGACAATTGCTCCATTTTTCACAGATTTTCCCACCAGAAAACAGTATATGGGCTTTAAAGGTCTCCTCCTTTGAAAGACCTAATGTAGGAGAGACACAAAACCATTGATACTGGGGTTTTACTGAAAACATGTTTTGCAATTGGTAGAAAGTTTTCAAGAAAACTGTTTACTTTCTTCAGAAAAGTTTGGCTCTCGGTCAGAAATGAACAAATAACTGAAATGGGATGGAAAATTTTCCCTTCCCCTTTTTTTTTTTTTTTTTTTTTTTTTTTTTTTTTTTTTTTTTTTTTTTTTTTTTTCAACAAAAAAATTTTTTTTT